>NC_133769.1:184503995-184618785 GCF_003597395.2 Chelonoidis abingdonii
GAAGGAAGGCTGAAAGAATTGGGTTTATTTAGTTTGGAAAAGAGAAGACTGAGAGGGGACATGATAGCAGTTTTCAGGTATCTAAAAGGGTGTCATCAGGAGGAGGGAGAAAACTTGTTCACCTTAGCCTCTAATGCTAGAACAAGAAGCAATGGGCTTAAACTGCAGCAAGGGAGATTTAGGTTGGACATTAGGAAAAAGTTCCTGTCATGGTGGTTGGACATTGGAATAAATTGCCTAGGGAGGTTGTAGAATCTCCATCTCTGGAGATATTTAAGAGTAGGTTAGATAAATGTCTATCAGGGATGGTCTAGACAGTATTTGGTCCTGCCACGAGGGCAGGGGACTGGACTTGATGACCTCTCGAGGTCCCTTCCAGTCCTAGAGTCTATGAATCTATGAATCTATGAGAGTTTATGGGAAATGGATGTGGGAGCCTGCAACTGGAATTTCTTTCATGGGGAAACCAAATTCATTTTAGGTGGAAGTAATAGATTCCTGCTTTTCTAACCCAATTTTTGAAAAAGACTCATCTCTCTCTCTTCCCCCCTCCCCAGCCAATCAGAATGGTCTGCCACAAGCAGAAGTGATTGGCTGTGAAGAGGTAGTTGTGTTGGTTGTATCCATGTTTGGAATGTCCTCTGTCTGCATGAGGCATAAGGGTGTTTATCTTGGTAGACCCCTCTTTCTCTCTACTGCTACTTCTCTTGTTCACTGTGTGTACCGATGACCAGGAAAGGTATATCAAATAGAAAATTGCCTTAACACAGCAGGCCAGACTTGCTGAAAGGTTCCCTGGCCAGAGCCCTGAAGGAGACGATATCATAGGGACAAGGCTGCACCTCTCTTACATGGAATTTGCCTGTATACTCCTGAGTTTATTACTTGCTTCATTGTTAAAATCAGTGTGGTGCATGTGTTGAGTGTTAGAAAGCTGAAAACCAGTAAATCCAATAAATGGTCTTGGTAAGTATATGAAGAACTGCTGCCTGGGGCTTTCCGACCACAATATCACAGGGGAAGTCTATTCCCCAAATCCCAGCCCACAGCCCTGGCACAAACACACTTAAACAAGAAGGACAAGGGAATGGAGCCACACCTTTTCTGATGAAGGCTGTGCAAAAATTCTAGTCAGAGCCTTGGCTTGGAATCAGTTATTTAAACCAAACGAGGATCTGGTCACACCCTTTTCCATTCAGGATATGTGTGCACATTTAGTTACTTTATGGGCCTGTGATAAGAGAGTTAATTTTAAATCTTAATTTTTAAAAGACTCCAGCCTATCCTATTATAATAGCCAATTTTTTCCAGCAGTGGTGTTTGAAGCAGTCCAGAATAACAAAGATTTATAATACCCTAAAATAAACCTTACTTTGAATTTCCTAGGTGCCTTCAACTCCACAAACTGCTCATACCCTCTCTCTGACATAATCAAATGCCCAGTGACTTGAATATCGTTTCTCTTCATTATAGTTAATCGCCCACTAGAAAAACAGAAAAAAGTGACCTACCATAAGATAGTAACAAATAAAGTCACTGAACAAAATTTGCAAACAACCCATATGCTAAACTTTGTTAACATAAGGTCTCCAAATAATTATAGATAACAACCAAATTCAGAAAAATCAAAGTATGTATGTGAATAATTCATTAAATAAATTGTTTGCTGCAGGTAGTTCACTGAAATCAAGTGACAGTGCAGGATTTTCAGTGCAGGCACTTCACTTCCAGAAGTGGCTTCTTTCAATGAGAGCCAAGGCCCTGACTGCCTATGGTCATTAGACGATTCCATGCCCAAAATAACTGAGTAGGAATATTGGACCTTGTCTCTGACTAAATTCTTTCTATGACTAATAATTACTCAAATAATTACCAGAATATTCCTGTTGCTTAAAATTCCTCTTGTAGATTCAGATGGATGTAGCTTTCCTCTTAATATTGTGTGGTTTTGCTGCATGCTATAAAGCAACACTGACATTTTCCTCAGAGGAATTTGCATTAAAGCGGTGGCTGAGGTGATTTTGTCATATGTGAAGTATGTCAGCTTCCTCAGCACAAAAAACACTAATTAAATTTCATTTTCATTCTTATGTATTTATACTTTAGTCAGAGCAAGTTTTAAGATTAAGAACAATATTCAAGGCACACCTGGAAAAATTCAGAGAGGGTTTAGTGAAATCAGTTGCTAGCCTAATACTCCAGCAAGCATAGTCTGAATCTAGAAAGGAAATGAAGAAAATCAACTCTCTTTCTGCCTCCTCCACCATTTCTAGCAGATGCTGCTTCCAAACTGTATCTCTGAGCTGAAAAATAGAGAACGGCACTTTTTACAAATACCCATGGGCTGTTTTTACAAGGTATGCGTGTGCTATAATCCTACTGAAAAGACTAAGGATGTGATCCTGCAAGCCTTCCAGCCAAGAAACTCCTCCTGATTACAGTGGGAATTCATGCTTGAGGACTTGGAAGATTCATGTACAAACTTGCTAGCACAATACACTTCCATGCTGGTTTATGAAGTTCAAAACTGGGCCATCATAACAATAGCTGTCAGTGACCATCTATTTAGAGTCCACCTTCTGTGGCTCTGTCATTAGGGACGACATAACATATCAGAGCACTATAGTGAAGCATGACAGCAGAGAATGATTGACATTCTTAGGGATTCACATGGAAACTTTTCACCCAGAAGATACTACTGCTACAACAGAAGAGAATATAGTTGCTGACACTGATATTGAGGATGAATGGTGTATCTTGTCAGTTCAAGACATATTAGTGTAAAGGAATCCTCTGAGTGTGAATATCATGGCACCATAGCCTCACTTAAGGGCTCTAACATTTCTGAATAAAAGCTGACTAAGGAAAAGTCCTGACAAAAAAGCAATAATTACAATCATCCCCTTTAAGCATAGGAGTTTCTTATTCAGTTTGTTGATTCACATTCCCTACTCTCCCACCACTACTACCAACACCTTTCCTCAAGCTACCTCCCAGCCTGCATGAAAATAGCAAATAATTACAATTAGACTTCTCCAAGAGTAGGGGGGACATACAATTAGGTATTCTAATGTATGGTAGGAGGTTTACTATTTTTATCAGCAGTATTTAGGAAACAGAAACTAAAATATCTGCTCTATAATGTGAAGGTAAGATTTTCATTGGCACCTAAGCAAGTGTGAAAAACCGGGATGGGGGTGGGGGGCAATAGGTGCCTATACAAGACAAAGTCCCAAATATTAGGACTGTCCCTATAAAATCAGTACATATGGTCACCCTAAGCCTAAGAGAGTTAGGTGTCTAACTCGCCAGTGAAAACCAATGGGATCTGGGATCCTAACTCCTTTGAAATTCCAGGCCTAATTGTTTTTGGTGGAATTAGAAGGTGGGTGTATGTGCAGCAGGTGTTCCCAGCCCATCTTGCCTCATTGTAATTCTTACAATACTTAATTCCTTATTTTTAACCCATTTCTGAAATTGATGGGGTCAGGCTTCTCTGGCTTATCATAATCTAATATATTTTTAAATAACGATTTTTTCCTTGTCACCTTATTCTTTCTGCCTCACTTCCACATCTTACATTGACTTTAATTAAGCTTTTTTGGGGTTTGTGACCATGGTGAGCTTTTAAAAATAAAATGAACTGACCTGGAAGGTGATTTTTTCCATTCTCTCATAGCCCTGCTGGAAATTCACTCTGAGTGTAGTGTTTGAAAACACAGGCCTTCCATTTGTGATCATTCTGGATAGTGTGCACAGAGTAACAATGAGATAGAGAGAGAGAGAGAGAAACACCACAAGCTCTCCTCTTTTCATCCCCACATTTTAGTTAGCATTTCATTCCCTATACACCATACTTTGACATTTTCATCCCCCCTACAACATGCCTGGCTACCGTTGTTTTAAAAAGAAAGGGAGGGGGAAATCTTTTCTCTACCGTAGAAAGGAAAAAAAGATTGAAGATTTGAGAATATCTCCCAGAGTGACTCTCAAGACACTTGTGATCTTCCTTAATATTTTCCCAGTAATATCATCTCAGAATAGACTGACAGGAGTAGTGGATATTTTCTAATTCATTTTATAATTGCATTCTGCCTTTGTATGTCTGATTAGTAGTGTTTTTTCCTGGTTTTCAGTACTAGGGAATCTACATATAAATTATTGTGTACAGTCAAATTGGGTATGGTCAAAAATGTTCCCAAAGATATTATAGAGTTTAAAAAGGGACAGGGAATGACCAAAGTGGGCAAGTAATTTATTAACCTGACCTAACAACTTTTCAGGGTTTAAAAAATTCACTCCTATTCTACTCATTTTGTCCAAAATCATTTATTCTGTTACTACCCATTTATCACACTAAACATTATTTTCAAGTCTTTTAGACAAAAACAGTGCTTTGGGTGCTGGTTGAAGAGTCACCATCCCACTGTGACCTCTGTGAAGCTTTTTGGCTACTTTGCATTGCAGAGGTTGCAGTCTCCATTTCCTTCTTCCCTCATCAGCTTTGTTTGTTGGTGTGTAGGGATGTGCAGGATCATTCCTCTACCCCTTTCCGGCCCATTTTCAGCTTGAGAAAATTACATCATATTAGAACATAAATTTGATGAATCCTAATGACTAACACAATGTTAAACAGGACTTAAGAAATCAATGTCAAGGACCTCCATGGTAACAGTCTCTAAAATGCTTCCAGTTCTAGGCACAAGGCGAGTTAGAAAGGCAGAAATTCAGGGTCTCCATGAGTGGATAAGACAATGGTGTTTGTCTGGTCATATTTAGGTTCAGTATGAACTGGGGAACTTTCTGGGAAAGGAGAAGTCTATACAGGAAGGATGGGCTCCACCTAAACCAAAATGGAGCCAGACTGGTGGCACGCAAATTAAAAAAGTCGTAAAGGAGTTTTTACATTAAAGGTTAAGGGAAAGCCAGCAAATGTGGAGGAGCACATAGTTTAGACAAAGACATCCCTTGGGGAGGATTTATTAAAGGGGATTGTCTACATCCTAGTACAGAGGAGAGTATCAAAGCTAGTAAAGTGCAGGCAATAACTGAAGAGAAACAGTCAAATGACAGAGTAGGTAACATTGGTGGGGGATTGGCACTATATGTGAAAGAAAGTATTGAGTCAAATAAACTAAAAATCCTAAAGGAATGAAACAAAACCACAGAATATCTATGGATATAATTTGTTGTTTGAATAATAAGAGTCTAGCAGTAGGAATATATTACCAGCCACCTGACCAGCATGGTGATGGTGACTGTGTAATGCTCAGGGAGACTAGAGCGGCTACAAAAACAGAAATCCCAATAATAATGGAGGATTTCAACTATCCTCATATTGACTGGGAACTTGTCATCTCAAAATGGAATGGAGAGAGAAAATTTATAATCACTATTGATGACTGCTTCTTGGAGCAGCTAGTCCTGGCGAGAAGCAATTCTTGATTTAGTCTTAAGTGGCGCATAAGATCTTGTCCAAGAGGTGAATATAGCTTAACTGCTCAGTAATACTGACCATAATGTAATTAAATTTAACATCCTTGTAATGGGGGAAATATCAAAGAAACCCACAACAGTAGCATTTAACTTTAGAAAGGGGGAGTACACAAAAATGAGGAAGCTAGTTAAATGGAAATTAAAAGGAACAGTCACAGAAGTGAAATGCCTACATGATGCATGGAACTTTTTAAAAGCATCATAACAGAGGCTCAAACTGTATATATATATGCCCCAAGTAAAATAAAACGGTAAGAGGACCAAAAAATGCCACCATAGCTACGCAACAGAGTAAAAGAGGCCATTGGAAACAAAAACACATCTTTTACAGCTAGGAAGTCAAATCCTACTGAGGAAAATAGAAAGGAACATAAACCCGACAAGTCAAGTGTAAAAGTATAGTTAGGCAGGCCCAAAAGAATTTAAAGAGCAACTAAAGCGTAAGACACAAAAATGAACAGCAATTTTTTTTAAGTACATCAAAAGCCATAACCCTGTCAGCGGGGCCTCTGGATGATCGAGATTCTACCAGCGCACTCAAGGAAGACAAGGCCATTGCAGAGAAGCTAAATGAATTTTTTGCACCAGTCTTCACGGCAGCAGATATGAGAGAGATTCCCATATCTGAGCCACTGTTTTTAGGTGACAAATCTGAAGAACTGTCCCAGATTGAGGGGTCAGTGGAGAAGGTTTCAGTATGAAATTACAGAACTACTACTGTGGGTATGTAACCTATCACTCAAATCAACCTCTGTGCCAGATGAGTTGACTCTGATTTTTTTAGTAAAAAAGGCCCCAGAGGCAATTTTGGCAGCTGAATGCCACTAAACCTAATTTCAATACAAAGCAAATTAGTTGAAACTATAGTAAAGAACAGAATGATTAGTCACATAACTGAACATGATATGTTGGTGAAGAGTCAACATAGCTTTTGTAAAGGGAAATCATGCATCAGCAATCTCTCAGAATTCTTTGAGGGGGTCAACAAAAATGGACAAGGATGATTCAGTGGATATAGTGTATTTGGACAAAGTACCTCACCAAAGGCTCTTAAGCAAAGTAAGCAGTCATGGATAAGAGGGAAGGTCCATTCATGGATCAGTAAGTGGTTAAAAGTTATGAAACAGAGAGTATAAATAAATAGTCATTTTTTACTATGGAGAGAGGTAAATAGCCAGGGTCCTTCAATCATCTATACTGGGAGGAATGCTTTTCAGCATATTCATATATGGCCTGAAAAAAGAGGTAAAGAATGAGTTGACAAAGTTTGCAGATGGTACGAAATTATTCAAGTTAGTTAAAGTCCAAAGCATACTGTGAAGAGGTACAAAGGGATCATACAAAACTGGGTGACACGGCAACAAAATTAGAGTGACAAGATGGGTGAGGTAATATCTTTTAGGAAAGCAATAGATAATAAGACAGTAAATATCATGCCACTGTATAAAAACTCTGGTACACCTTGCATACTGTTCTGCTTGCCCGCAGCTCAATAAAGAAACATTAGAATTGGAAAAAGTACAACAAAGGGCAATAAAAATGGAACAGCTTCAATATGATGGGGATTGTTCAGCTTAGAAAAGAGATGACTAAAGAGGGATATATTAGAGGTCTACAGAATCATAATTGTGTGGAGACTGATTAAGGAAATGTTATTTTCCCCTTCACATAATACAAGAACCAGGGGTTATTCAATGAAATCAATAGGCAGTATATTTAAAACAAACATAAGAAAAGTGCTTCTCCACACAATGCACTGTCAATCTCTGGAACTTATTGCCAGGGGATGTTTTGAAGGCCAAAAATATACCTGAGTTTAAAAAAGAATTAGACAATTAGAATCTGTCATGCTGCCTGGAGTGGCTCATGACTGTGAGTGCCAGCCTCAGAGCAGATTGTCAAGAAGCAAGGCAACCCCCCCAAACTAGTTGTGTGTTTTATAATTACATTTCACCAACACAGAAACAAGTGTTAACTCCTAAAGAACTATAACAGTCTTACTGTGGAGTCTCAGGCAGTCCCTTTGGGCATTCCAATCTATCTTGCCACTCAGGTAAGCTTGAATATTCAGGTTACTCCCAGTCCCAAAGGACCCCACATTAAATTGTATGTCACATGTCAAACCAAAGGGAATACCTGTAGCCAATCCTGTAATAAACTAAAGATTAATTAAGAAATGAGAGTAATTTACAACATTAAAGCAGGTAACACACACATACTCACAAATGACCAATAGGCTTGGGTTTCAAAAGATAAGAAAAATATCTATCATAAGTAGACTCTATATGTCCTTTGGGTCTAACCCTGTCAAAGCAGCTGCTTCTTTAGAGTCTGAGCAGAAAAAAGAGCCAAGTTGCTCTTTGTTGGGGATGTTTATCCCCTTCACCCCAGAGTCCAAGCTGACGGGATGAGTTTATGTGCAGGTCTCCCTGGTGGGTGTGAGGAATACAATCAACCAGGCCTCTGTCATTGGATGCATCACAATGGGTCATATGCTTTCTTTGGACCATTTGTGCAGGATGAGCACTTTACTTTAATTCATGCTTCTTTCCTGTTTGATGAGTTACACAATTACAGATGTTTTTAATGCAAACATTTGCTATCACTTTCTGACATGGGGTGTGTCATAAACAGATAGCTAAGGGTTAATGTCTCTTTCACCTGTAAAGGGTTAACAAACAGTGACCTGCAACACCTGACCAGAGGACCAATCAGGAGACAAGATACTTTCAAATCTGGGTGGAGGGAAGTTTGGGTGTGGGTCCTTTGTTCTTGGTCTGTTGTCTCTCTGGGCTCTGAGAGTGACCACACGTATCTACAGGCTCTCTAATCTTCTGTTTCTAATTTGTAAGTACAAAGGTAGAAAGACAGTATAGTCTTTTAAATTGTTTTTCTGTATTTGCAAATGTGTAGTTTGCTGGAAATATTTTAAATTGTATTTTTTCTGGATAAGGCTGTTTATCTATTTTCTATAAGCTGAAAGACCCTGTAATATTCCATCTTAAATTTACAGAGAGAGATTATTTTTACTCTTTTTGTCTTTTATTAAAAACCTTCTTTTTTAAAGACCTAATTGATTTTTTAATTTGTTAATGCTAAGGTATTGAGTCTATATTTCCCAAGGACTTGGTGGGAGGGAAAGGTAAATTTCCTCTTTGTGTTAGATTCACGGAGCTTGAATCTGTATTGCCTCTGGGTGAGGGGAAGAAGGGGGAGA
This sequence comes from Chelonoidis abingdonii, assembly GCF_003597395.2. Classification (NCBI taxonomy): domain Eukaryota; kingdom Metazoa; phylum Chordata; order Testudines; family Testudinidae; genus Chelonoidis; species Chelonoidis abingdonii. Next base: position 184,512,709 of record NC_133769.1, read on the forward strand.
GAAACCTGATCTCTCTGTGTTGTGTTTCATTGAGCAGGTGTAATCTCCTGAGGTAACCCAGGCGGAAAGATCTGGAGAAGTAAAGAGCGGGGGAAGGGAAATGGTTTCTTTGTTGTGAGATTCAAGGAATCTGGGTCTTGGGGGTCCCCAGGGAAGGTTTTGAGGAGACCAGAGTTTATCGGGTACTCAGAATCCTGATTGGTGGCAGCATATCAGATGTAAGCTGGTAATTAAGCTTAGAGAATTTCATGCTAGTACCTCATTTTTTGGACTCTAAGGTTCAGATTGAGGAAAGAATACTATGACAGGGTGCAGATAAGTGAGACTAATATATGCATCCTACAAGCCGTTCATAAGGTCTAAACACTAAACATATTCTTATCAACTTAACATCTATTTTAACAATGCTACCACTGAGATGGATCAGACTGGTTTCCAGCTATGTATTTTTCAGTGTTTAGTGAGGACTGGGGCCTTGGCATGAGCTGGTACCTGGTCTGGCAGCGTCACAAGGTCCATCATGGTTATCAGCCAAGATGGTCAGGGATACAACCCCATGCTCTGGGTATCCCTAAACTTCTGACTGCCAGAAGCTGGAAATGGACAATTGGGGATGGATAACTTGATAAATTGCCCTAGTCTTTTCAATTCTTCTGAAGCATTTGACACTGGCCACTGTTGGAAGATGGGATACTGGACTAGATGGATCACTGGTCTGACCCAGTATGGCTGTTCTTATGATTTAGCACTCATAGTGGGATCCCAGAATTTACTTATATTGTAAGCTCTTTGGGGCAGGGTCCATCCTTTTGGGGCAGGCAGTTGGTACACTGACTAGCACAATGGGGTTCTGGCCCAACAGTAATACAACTAATACCAATACTAATACCTCAACCTACTAATATCTGTTAAAACTACCACTTCCTTCTCTTCTCTTGGATTGTACCTCATGTTCGTTATCACATTGCAGCTAACATGAGGTAAGACCATATATTTTTTTCTAGTGATGGCAAGGTCTGAGTGTCAAGAGGGGCTGTCATACTGCAGAGTGTCAGTTGGTCGTGGAAACCAGGACCCTAGAGGTAACCACGGCCAGTAGACACTGTTAAACATAACAATCCCCAGCACACTGTGTGTAACATGGTGTTAATTACGTTGTTTCCTCAAAGTTGTATTTCAGATTGATGTAATTGTCCAGTGTAGACAAGCCATTCTGGAAGTCTCTGAAAATCAGGTCAATGTTGTTTAGATGTCTAAGGCTCTGGCCCAGCAAAGCACTTAAGAATGTGCTTAACTTTAAGCTGGAGTCTAGTCCCAGTGAAATCAATGGGATGACTCAGTACTTGATGTTAAGTACTTTGCAAGATGGATTTAGGAACATAGCTTTACCCACTCCATTTTTTTAACATGCAACATTAATACTATAATAATATTAACACCGAATACTGAAACATCTTTCAATCACAGTTATGCGATTTTTTTCTATGTAAGTACCAGGTGTTCTTTCTTTTTTTTCCTTTTAATCCTCCAGTATCAGTCTGTTGATGTTGTAATCATTTGGCTGGGAAACTGGAAAAAGTGCTGGCAGAAATGGGTTAACACATACTTTCCAAGCTTTAGCTTTGAAAGAAAGTTTCCTGGCATTTTACAATACAATTGTAGGATTGGCTTCACAGCGTCTAGCAGTGAATCCCACTCTCTGAGGCACTGACAATAAGTCCTAGTATTTCCTGAAGTTTTGAGATTTCAGTATCACACTATATTGAAAGGGACTGGGTGCTACCACAGTATGAGGTTGTCATCTAAATAAATATTTCACTGAACTGCCTTTGGCTGCATTTAGCATTAAAATATAAACATTTGACATTCACCTTGTGTGATGAAATGTGTCCCTTTTGCCTACAATTTTATCTCAGCGGCTGCTCCTGCTGATATGCAAGATACTTCTTACTGTAAAAACATTTCTCTCTTAAGAAACAAAGGTCTGGCCTTCAACAAGCTTGAATTAATTCATAGACACTTTTTTGCAGATCAGTGGAGGGGGTATCTCTTGCTTTTGTAACAAGATGGAGAGATGCAAACATTTTCTAGGCTTACCAAAGATGACTCGCAATCCCATAAATCTTTGAGCACAGATCAATGTTTGATTTCATAAATCCTGCAGATAAGGGTGGCGCTCTTTTCATCAGGATTTGAGATGTGTACAACATCAGCAGGAAGCCTTCAGGCAGCCAGATTTTGGTATTTTTGGTATGGTTAGCTCAACATCTGTTAAATGACTTAGAGATAAAGTATCATGTTCTTATAGTCCTCTTTAGAATCCAATATTTCTACAACTTTTAGCATTCAGTTTAATGGAGTTCAACTCTTCTGGTCTTGTTTACACTACTTAGCATTCATAAAAAGCATAAATATTAATCTGGTCTTCCAGCTTTTCTCTAAATGGATATATCTAGATCAGTGCTGTAGGCCTCCAGTGCCTTGCACCTAGTATGATCATTTGCACCTGTGCAAAGTGCTTGTAAAATACTACCAAAATAGAATTGGTAGCATCTTACAGGCATTCTGCACAAAAGTCAAGTTACTATACCTGGCGCAAGGCAGTGGCAAATCAGGCCTATAATAACTGTGAGGGTTCAGCCCAGCACTCAAACAGGCTGTGTAACTTGAAAAATGGCTATTGTACTAGTACTCATAAGCAGAGTCAGTTTTAGAGTTGTTTCCTGCTCATTGCACTTCTTTAGTGGTCAGATTTCTGAGCTGTTCCCTTTTGCATGGGATAAAGATAGCAGAGGGAACATGCTCACGGGGAGGAGGGGGTGTGGCTTGAAGAAAATGGGACTGGATCCCTGTTGAATTCTTGCACCTCTGAAAATGTGTAAGGCCAGCAATGCTCAAGGGATTGTGGGTGGTGATCCATTGAAATGAATTTGAATCTTGCCTGAGGAAGGTGCGTGAGATCATCCTTAAGGTAAGTAGCTGCTTTTTTCTGGTTAGGCAACACTGTAAAATAATATTGGCTAGAATACTCTTAGGTTCCAGTATCTTCCATCAACCTTTTTATTTCTCATTACATAGCATGCACTTTGGGTCTAATTCTGTTCTCTGTTGCATGGTAAAAATCCCATTGACTTAAGTGGGAATTGCATCTGTGTAACCGAGACCAGATCTGGCCCTTTCACTAAATTTTTGAAGAAGATAAATGTTAAATAATTTTTTAAAGCATGGGGTGAATTAAATAGAGATTCACTAGGTGATATATGCAATATTTCCTCTTGTATAAATAAGGATAGTGATGTGCTGCTAAATTTCTTTCCTCTGGCTTTCTAACTGAAATAATCTGTATTCTCAGGAACAAAGAATAATAATAACATATTTAAGACAAGGCTCTCACTGAATTCATTTTGCCCTTATATCTTATCTTATGATAAAAGAGTTTGACTTTCCAATATAATAATTTTATCATTAGGCACATTTCCTTTCAGTTTCAGCTATCAACTGAACCATTTGTTTTGTCATACTTTTTATTCCTTGGATCAACAATTTATCCTCCCGTCTCTTTTACTTTTAGTGTGTTCTTAAACATCTGTCTGTCTGGGACATAATTTAGATTTAACCTACATATAGTACAGCTGAAATATTCTTAACCAAAAGTGGTCACTGAAGCTTAACATTTGGGATCACAGTAGAGTACAAAACTATATGATATAATAAAGTTTTGTGTGTGTGTACATAATATGTATAAACTCCTTCCCATGTAATAAATCCTTATGATATAGCCATTGTAATTATGCCAGTGTAAAACTGATACAAGTGAGAGGAGAATCAGACTGAAGATTTTTAAGGAAGCTTTCTTCTTTGAAGCTCATCTTATCTACAGCACCCATTGCCGCAAGAGACAAGATGTGCTTAAGGCATGTTCCTTCAGAATACTCTTTGGCAGTAGTTTTTAACCTGTGGTCCATGGACCCTTGGGGTTTGCAGACTGTGTCTAAGATTTTCAGAGGTCTGAATCTCCATTCAAAATTTTTTAGGAGTCTGCAAATTAAAAAGGGTTGAAAACCACTGCTTTGTGGAATTTTAACTTTTATTAATTGTCAGTGGAAGCTAAGTATCGAAATTGCTCATGCTGAAAAATGTTCCTTAGGAGTAGGGGAATGGTATAAATTAGAGATGATTGACATTATTTTTTGATGAAATTGTTTTCCGATGAAAAATATCAATTGGTAGAAACAATGTTTCAAAGGCATGTATAATTTTTTATTAAAATTTCATCAGGAAGGTTCCTCCGGTTATGATAGAGAGAGACCCAGAATAGTTAATAACCTGATGGTTAGGGCACTCAGGTTCAAGTCCCTGCTTTAGATCCCAGGCAAGTGCTCAGACCATCTGGCTATAGATTCAGGCTTTGTTTCTTACACTCTCATGTTGAAACTGTTCCACTTTGCATAAATAATTAAATACTTATTGGGCCAAAGAGAGAGAGAGAGAGGCTGACTCTATAGCCTAGTGTTTAGGGAGGTTGTTCAGATTAGACAGAGCAGGGACCTGACCCTGAGTCTTCCATATCCCAGGTGAGCACCCTAAATATTAAGCTATTAGCTATTCTGGGGTGGGTGTCATGCTTTTTCATGAAATTTCAAAAGCCCTTGTATTTGTTCTGCATTGGAATGGAAACAAATGTCAAAACCTTAACATTTTTCATTAAACAGAATTGTTTTTTTCCAGCCAGTCCTTGCATAAACCTCTCTGCTGATGTTTTGAATCGGCTATGTATGTCCCCATACTAAAGTCACTGATGAGCAGCTGTGCCTGGTATGCCTTTGTGACAGGGCTCTCTCACATTCTTTCCTATAGCTCAGAGAATTAGTTAGAGCTGCAACCAGCAACAATGAGAGTCAGAGTAAATGAGGGGCTCTCTAACCTATGCCACTAGGGTAGAGTTCTTAATCAATCCTCTGTCACTGGAGAATAACCATGAAGAGGAAGACCTCCACCATGCCCCCTCCTAGCCTCTGACTTGACCCCTGTAATGGGGGTGGACAATTGGCACAGGAGCCATCTCTGATAGCCATCCCATACCAGCAGGGATTTTCAAGGGAATTATTTGCAGCCAGAATCTGGAAAATGTTTGATGCCTGAGTAGTGATAAGGAAAAATCGCAGCTCAGAATCTGACCTATCATTTTTTTATTGTGCATTCAGCACATGCATACACAAACTTGCTTGGCGTTTAAATATTTTTAGCGTAGCATTAACCAGACTAACTAATGTGCTAATTAACACCCACAATTACTTGTGCTTGTAATTTAAATCACTGAGATGTCTAAGTCCTACATTTGTTCATGCCCAAATGAGGAACATAGATACCCAACTCCAGAATGTACACAAAACTTACAATCTCAAAAATTGAGACCAGTGTGGCCTAGTGGGGGAGACTGTACGTTTCAAGTCTTTCATATCCAGCCTCATTTTTCAAATGTAGCCCATATTGTCTTGAATACAGAATACTATCCCTGAATTGAAGATGATTTGCCTCAATAAACAAGAGTTCCTAGCTCATATGTTTTCTTTGATAATAAGAGCAGGTGCATTGGTCAGTAAATATGCCATTTCTGAGAACTGAAAGTGAACTCAAGCTGCCAAAGTGCAGTGGAAATGCAAGACAGGCAGTCCCTTCACACTAAGGGGAAAGAGAGGCACATTGACCACTCACATCCTAAGGGGCAATCTACATAACTCAACTCTTTCGAAAGCAGACCATTTGAGTATCTTGAGATCTCTCTTTCAAGGCTGCCTTTCTGCTCGGGCTCTAATTACATTTACTTAAGGGGAATACAAAGACAAAATGAATAGCCCATAACCTAGGTTTCTGGTTGATAGAATGGATTTAGGGGGTGTTATACTGAACAAATATTACCTTGTGTAATAAAATTTTGCTGACAGCAGGAACCCATATTTTTAGTAGGAAATAAACCAAGATTGTTTAGCCAGATGTATTACAATAAACCTTGGAGTGTGTCTAGAGAAAAACACATGCCTAGTAAAGGAATAAATCTGTAAGAAAAATGTATTTATTGCGGGTTGATATAATGAATTTTTTTATGTGCTGCATCAACTTAAAATCTAACTAAAAATGAACTGAATTGAACCTTACAAAAATAAAAACAAAGGAGAGTTGAGGTGTGATTAAAATCTGTGCTGGCAAATTCAGAAATTTACTTTTGCTGGGGGCATGATCAATACTGGAGAACAGCCAGAGCATAAGATTGATATCAAAGACATACAATAAGGCCTAGTGAGACTAATGTATATTTCTAGAGCAACAGAAAGGGAAGGAACTATTCAGGCAGGAAAGTTCTGCTTGATCAGTTCTAATGAAGATTTTTGTTTAAGCTCCTTGAAGAATCTACTAGAAATTGTAGGTGAGCCCAAGACATTAAGTTCAAAGCTGACATTTCCAAAATTTGTGATGGGTTTTCAGATTCTGGGCTTTGCGTCAGGCCCATAACTGCTTACCATGCAACTCATCTATAGCAAATACTAAAATTCTGAGTCCAGTGTTTTTATAACATATATGGTATGTTGGGAATGTCACTTTGGAAGCTAAGAGTGAAATTCTCACTCTTGATCTGAAGACATTAGCCTGGTAAAAGACTTGGAGTGGCAGAAAGGGACTCTAAAATTCCCAGTTCCAGCTGGGAAAGAATTCATATGGCTCAGGAATTGAGAAAGACAGTCACAGGCTGTCTCCCAAGAACCCCTTCAAAGGCTATAGCCTTGAGGGACGGGGTAGGGGGGACTGTTGGAGGGTAAGCTACAAGAGGCAGCATTGTGGAGTCTCTGGGTAGTCTCTCCCCACAGGCAGGCAGGCATGATTTAGACAGCTCCTTGGGGATGGGTGTCTATGTTGCATTAGGACTATTCTGGACAGCCCTTTTCAATAGGAGGACTGAACGGTGCTTTATAGGTACCTTAGTCTGCTCTGTTCTCCCTCCGTCACACACACTGTGAGTTCTGTGATGTGCCATTTAAAGAAGCAGCAGAGAATCTCACCTATAGACTTTTTATTTTTTAAATTTGGAAAAGCAACACACATCTTCAGTCTCAGGAAAGACTGGCTTTTATTGAGATTTATTAACTGGGACTTGGGCTTCTAAATCCTCCTTCTGACAACATTTTCCAAATAATTGTGAAAACAGACCACTTTTGAAAGCAAACTTAATTTCCTTTTCTATGTGATTTAGAAGAAAACTCTTTAGGCAAACAATTTCAGACTGTGAAAAAATCTGTCACTTCAGTTTTATATTCCTTAAGGTTATTTAAATGTTGTCTTGTTTTTAGCCTTTCTTACTTAATTATTATAGAATTGCTGGAAAACAGTAAAATATCGCTGTTAGTGAGTGATGTATTATTGAGGGAGCATGATATAGCAAAGAACCAATACGGATTTCATGCACAGCTCTGCCGCAGATTCAGTGTGTGACCAAAGGCAAGTCTCATAGACTTTATCATGATGGTCCCTTCTGACCTTAATCTAGTCTGACCTCCTGCACATTGCAGGCCACAGAACCTCACCCACCCACTCCTGCAATTGACCTCTAACCTCTGGCTGAGTTACTGAATTTCTCAAATCACAATTTAAAGACTTCAAAATTACAGAGGAGCCACCATTTAAACTCATTTAAAAGTGCAAGCGATCCATACCCCATGCTGCAGAGGAAGGTGAAAACCCCTGAGGGTCTCTGCCAATTTGACCCAGGGGAAAATTCCTTCCTGACCCCAAATAGACGATCAGTTAGACTCTGAGCATGTGGGCAAGACCTGCTAGCCAGACACCAGGAAAAAAATTATCTGTAGTAACTTGGAGCCATGCCCATCTAGTGTCCCATCACCGGCCATTGGAGATATTTGCTGCTAGCAGTCACAGATGGGCTACATGCCACTGTAGGCAGTATCATCATATCATCCCCTACATAAATTTATCAAGCTCAATCTTGAAGCCAGATATATTTTTTGCTCCCACTGCTCCCCTTAGAAAGGCTGTTCCAGAACTTCACTCCTCTGCTAGTTAGAAACCTTCATCTAATTTCAAACCTAAAGTAGTTGTTGTTCTTGTGTCCACATTGGCAATGAACTTAAATAAGTCCTCCCCCTCTCTAATATTTATCCCTCTAATTTATCTCCCCTCAGCAAGGAAAGCTCCTTCAGTCTCCTCTCATAAGGTAGGTTATCCATTCATAGGATCATCCTAGTAACTCTTCTTTGCTCCTGTTCCAGTTTAAATTCATCTTTCTTAAACACTGGAGACCAGAATTGCCACACAACATTAGAGATGAGGTCTGACCAGTACCGTGTTAAATGATATTAACACTTCCCTGTCTCTACAGGAAATACCTTGTCTGATGCATTCTAGGATTTCATTAGCCTTTTTTTCACAGCTGCATCACATTGGTGGCTCATAGACATCCTGTGATCAACCAACGTACCCAGATCTTTCTCCTTCTCTGTCACTCCCTGCTGACATGTTCCGAGCTTATATAAAATATTCTTGTTATTAGTCCCTAAATGCATGATCTTGCACTTTGCACTATTAAATTTCAGTTCATTTCTGATACTTCAGTTTGCAAGATTATCTGGATCATATTGTTTGATATTCTGGTCATCCTCTGTATTGGCAATACCTCCTTTGTGTTGTCTGCAAATTTTATTAGCAATTCTCACTTTTTTTGCAAAGCTCAGTAATAAAAATGTTAAATAAGTTTGGTCCCAAGACTGATCCCCAAGAAACTCCGCTAGTAACCTCCTTCCAACCTGACAGTTCACCCTTCAGTACGACCCGCTGGAGTCTCCCCTTTAACCAGTTCCTTAGCCACCTTTCAAGTCTCATATTAATCCCCAATTTCTTGATTTTAATAATTTCCCATATGGAATTGTATCAAATGCCTTACTGAGATCCAGGTAAATCAGATCTACTGCATCAGTTATCTTCTCAAAGAAGGAGCTCAGATTGGTCTGGGATGATCTATCGTTTGTAAAATCATGTTATATTTTATCCCAATTACCATTCACCTCTATGTCCTTAACTACTTCCTCTTTCAAAATTGGTTTCAAGACCTTGCATACAATTGACATCCAGCTGATAGGCCTGTAGTTTTCTGGATCACTTTTTTCCCCTTTTTTTAAAATAGAAACTTGTGAAGTTGCACTCCGTATGATTTTATGAATATATGCTAATGAGTGTGAATATAATGTAACTGGAATATGTTTCATGCAAAAGGTCTCTTGTAATGTATCATTACAAAGTTTATAATCTACTGAGTGTGGTCATCCTATTTGTATAAATGTATTTGAAACTAAACATATGAAATATAACTCTGAGGTCCTATTGTAATTATGCAAAGTGTGGGCCATTAATGGTGGTTTGGAATCTTGATAGTGCCCATTAACAAGGACAATTGACTATAGATGGCTCTGTTTACTAGCAAGTCTTCCTGTGAGTCAGGCTGGGAAGAATGGAGGCTTGGGGTCTCACAGGACATGTGACCATGTCACCTGGTACTGAAATCCATCTTAAACCTGGGGCTTTTCCATTTAGAAGGAGGGATGGGGGCCCAGAGAGACAAAATATCCCCTCCTTGTGCTAAAGCTATATAAGGGGGTAGAACAGAACAAAAGGGGCCTGCAGTCATGATAAGTCCCCTAGCTACCACCTGAGCTGGAACAAGGACTGTATCAGGGGAAAGGATTGGGCCCAGACTAGAAAGGAGTCTGAGTGAGATTTATCTGTAATCAGTTTCTTAATGTATTAGGCTTAGCCTTGCATGTTTTTGTTTTATTTTGCTGGTTAACTTACTTTGTTCTGTCTGTTATTATTTGGAACCACTTAAATCCTACTTTGTATACTTTTTTGCTTATTATTGAACCCAGAGTTAGTGACTAACATGTGGGGGAGCAAACAGCTGTGCATCTCTCTCTATCAGTGTTATAGAGGGCAGACAATTTTTGAGTTTATCCTGTATAAGCTTTATACAGAGTAAAATAGATTTATTTGGGGTTTGGATCCCATTTGGAACTGGATATCTGGGTGCTAGAGACAGGAACACTTCTTAAGATGTTTTCAGTTAAGTCTGCAGCTTTTGGGGGCATGGTTCAGACCTGGGTCTATGTTTGCAGCAGAGTAGCGTGTCTGGCTCAACAAGATAGGGTACTGAAGTCCCAAGCTGGCAGAGAAAATGGGCTCAGAGGTAGTTTCAGCACATCAGGTGGCAGTCCCAAGGGGGTTTCTGTGACCGAACCTGTCACAGAACTATATTAGCAATTCTCCAGTCATAGGTAATGGCCCCCAAGTTTACAGATTCATTAAAAATCCTTGCTACTGGGCTTTCAATTTCATGTGAACGTTCCTTGAATATTCTTGGATCAAGATTATCTCTCCCGCACCCCACCAAGTTAATCCCATTAAAATGTCAGAATTTGACTTCCACTTCAGATGTGGTAATTTCTACCTCCATATCCTCATTCCCATTAACCACTCGGCTGCTATCTCTAAGCTCTTCATTAGCCTTATTAAAAACTGAGGCAAAGTATTTGTTTAGGTGTTTGGCCATGCCTAGATTATTCTTTATTCTCCACCCCATCCTTAGTAGTTAGTGATCCCACTTCTTTCCTTGTTTTTTTATTTATACAGTGATAAATCCTTTTACTATTAGTTTTAATTCCCTTTGCAAGAGCACTTCTCTGTGCATCAGGTTCCCCGGCTGTAACACAGCGTTAATAATACTTACCTATTCCACAAGTATGATGTGAGGCTTAATTATATAAATATTATGTAAGAACATAAGGTCAGTCATACTGAGTCAGACCAATGGTCCAGCTAGCCCAGTATCCTGTGTTCCAACAGTGGCTGGTGCCAGACACTTCAAAGGGAATGAACTGACCAGGGCAATTTACTGAGTGACCTATCTCCCTGTCATCCAGGCCCAGCTTCTAGCAGTCAGAGGATTAGACACCCAGAGCATGAGGTTGCCTTTTAGTTTTTAAGTAAATCTAATATTGAAATCTACCAAGAAAACAAATATTAGCTAAAAGGCTGATGTTAGTTCCCAATGGATAAAGAAGAAGTGTTTTATTGAAGAGGTTAGTTTTAAAAGCTCCTGGAAATGAAAGGAAGTGGAGTTTCCTCAGGAGGTGAACAGAAGGTCAGTTTGCCATTCAGTTGTATTGAAGTCATTTGTAGGAAGTAGGACATGGGGCCATGAAAATCCGAAACACAGCCAGTCAAACTGGAACAAACAGAAAAATTGAGATCAGTACCCAGTGGTGGTTATCCAAGTTTTGGTTACTAATTTTTGTAAGAGGCAAATGAAAAACAAAACAAAAAAAAAACAAAACACCAACACCCCATTACATGGCAGAATGGAGCTACAGAAAAGTTATATGCAGACATTTTTAATGAAGATTAATACAACCAACTCTCCATTTCTACTGTCATTTGGCATAAGTGTTAATATGCTGTCACATAATTAAGGAAATATTCTTTATCTCCTTGTTCATTGTAAAAATTGCTATATTACTTTAAAGTTTATGAATTTTATTCAAATTTTGAACATGACAGGAACAATGAAAAGTTTAAAAGAAATACTGGAGAGCGTTTCAGGCTCCAAATTATAGACGGTTCATAATGAATACTGTATTAATTTCCTTTATTATTTTGGCAGATATTGTTTTTAAGGCCAGAAGGGACCACTATGATCAACTAGTCTGATCTCTATAAAAAGGACCATAGAATTTAGAATAATAAACTTCCCCTGTGAAGAAGGGGATTTTCAAATGGACCAAGGGGAGTTGTGTTCAGTTTAGCCTCCTTTTCATTCTATTAATACTGTTACTACTGTAATCTGCTCATATCATTACAGTTTACAAAAATCTTTCTTCGTGGTCTAGACACATTTGCAAATACCTCAGAAGAAACACTGAGCCAAGTTTGTGATCTGATTAAATGGAAAGAGCCTCTTTTCTTCCCATTCACTCTGTTCCTTTCTGCCTCCTGAGTGCTAAATGCAGGGGGGGTCAGATGGGGAGAATGATCAGGGCAAGTCTTTTGAGCTATTCAGCTATACTCCGTATTTAATGGAACATGCCATACTGAAATGGAACAATCCCCTAAGGCAAAAAGCTACAGCTGTATTGAATGCCCAAGTAACCCAGTTACCTTTTGGTCATGCCCAATTATATTGACACCTAAGAAAATAAGGAAAAGTTTATTAAACCAGTTTTGACAGCTTTAGAATGGATTTTGAAATGTTATCAGGACGGTTTTATGTCTATTTTAGGCCCACAGCAGGAATGACCTAGTTAACAGGAATGCCCAAGTTAACAATATTAGCACTTCAGATTTGTGTAAGGGGAACAAGCAGATTCCCTTAATTAATCATATTAAACTGTTGAAAGCCTTCACTGTAACCTCCAGGATTTTTCAGCTTTGTTGCTATGCCAATGCAATTGCATGAGGGGGGCTCATGCAAATGTCTGATACCATGTGAATCAGGTTTTCCTTTGGCATGTCAAGAATGCAGTAGATTGCTCTAACAATTTTCTGTTTCAACTGCTCTGTGCTTGCAGAGAACTTCTCCAACATCTAGCTGCTATTTTTAAGCAGCTACAAGAAACTGATTTATCTGTCAGTGCAGGAGAATGTGCTTTGCAAAGCAGTAAGTTACGTATCTGGGTCACATAATGTATGGTGTTAGGCAAGTGTGTGTAACTCAGTCAGAAATTGGACAGAAAGCTATAAACATTTTTAAAAAATCCTTTCACAGTGGGATAGAAATGTTCTTGGGTCCAGAAATTACTACACATTAAGCTCTCTTTGCCACTTATTAGATAGCCATAATATTTAACTATGTTTCCCATGACAAAATGCATTGGTCACTTTAGTTTCTGGAATTTAACTAGTTTTGTACAGAAAGGAAAACATCTTTGGACGAGTTGCATTTTAATGGACAGTATTCTTGTTCAAAATAATTATGAACTGGAATGGGTTTGCACAACCTTCTTTTTAACAATACTAGCCTTTGGGTACAAGCTCAGCTTTCATTTAAAATGAAAATAAATTCCTAGCCTGTTTCATCACAGAGATGTTGTAAACTAGTCACAGGGATGAAAGAGAACAGTACACTCGTCTCTGCTTCTGCTGCAGGAATATGAGATAGGGATGCCTAAGAATTCCCTCCCTTCTTGTCCACTTCACACACACACACAATTTTAACTTAAAATGGGTTAGTTAAGTTTGGACTGTACCCCAAATAATTATCTTGCTAACCCTCCCCAGAGTCCTTAGCCTAGCCCTGTGCAGAAGGGTATGACAATAGAAGACAGGAGTCATTTATATTTGGCAGGGAGAAGCATAGTATATTATTCTCTCACAAGCCTGCCTGAAAATGGTAACGCTGGCTCTAATTGTTAATTGTTCAACCCTTTCTGAAGCTGATACTGTGCAGGCTTGTAACAGAGTGGCTTGCCCAGGGGCTAAGCCAGCCCTGATTACAAGATGAGCACCACCTGAAATGAATGAGGCCAGGTGATTCTAATATAATAGACAGAAGGAAACTGTAGGGAGAGTGTAGCTGAGATTGCTAGAGGCAGGAGATTCTCTAGTAAGCTGGGGAAGCTCAAGAAATGGGATCTGGGGCAGGTGGAAGAGGCAGCTATGGGAATGATGCTTGGTTCCTGGAAAGCCCATGCCAGATAAAACCTGTGAGCGGGGGTTAAAGAAGGGAAGATGAGCTGAAAAACTTTGTGTTTTGTTTGGATTTCTGTTTTTTGGTGTCCTCTTTTGACAGGAAGAGGAGAAGTGCTGAAGAGTGAATAAAGGACTGAACTCAGAAGGTCACAGGAGACTGAGTTCCTGAAGTATCTTGAATGAAGGTCACAGAGGCAACCCTAACCACTGGGGGCACTCAGGCTGTAGTTCTCATCCCCCTTCGTGCCTCCCCCCAGCTCCCATCACAGGCCACAAAAGCAGTGCATGAGGATAAGAGGCAGGGCAATCTGTTGCTACATTGAGTGAAAGTATTGCGGCTCACCTCTCCCTCCCGTGCCATCAGTGTCCACCTGATGCATCCCTGCCTGGAATTTGAAGAACCTATACTGGGAGGGAACCTGACTGCTGATCCCTTTGCTCCTATGTGTCAAAGAAGTCCTGCTTTTTTGATATCCAGGGGTTGCCAGCTCCCCTACTTTCATCCTGTCCCTACCAAGATGAGACCTACTTATCATCTATCCTCCAATCCCTCACCTGGTCTTTCCATGCTAGCCAGGGACCACCCACACAGTTCAAGAACAAAAAGGATCCATCCCTCAACTGGCCCTTCAGCTCAACACTTAAAGGGACCTGCATCCCATCCAGCCAATCATCCACAGCCACATGCCACAAGAAGTTTACTTGCTCCTGTCAGTACAGACCCTAGGACATGTGGCTACCAGGTAGGAAGCCATCTAGAAAACCCAATGTGATGTTGTACTGAGGAAGAGAAAGTATGGGGTATTGAAATATGCTTGTCAAGCGATGAGTTGTGGAAGGATATGTGGCTGTATGTATGGTGGGGAGAAGAGTATGGAGTTAATGGATTTTTTTTTTTCTTTGAACAGGAAAAAGTATATTATCCAGGTTTATTATATGTATCATCCAATGAGGGAGACAGATTTCAAATTAATATTTTTAAGCACATCTTTGCACTGAACCAAACTCTTTCCTCGTGTGTGACTCTATTAAAGCCCACACATCAGAGTTTGGCGTCAAGTGCTTGGGATGAGGGCCCAGGTCATCACAGGTATTTATGCTCCTAACTTCTGAATGGAAACTAAAAATGGTGATCATTCAATATAACTATCAAATAATGTATGTGCATTATGTGTGTATTTTTTTTAAAAAGAAACCATGATATTCTTCTAAGACATCTCTCCTGAGATTACCAGTATGTATTTTCAACTTTAATGGCAAAGATTCTCTTACTTAGAAATATCTATTATTAACATGTGCTCTGTGATGGGTTTATTTGAACATCATAATACCCCTTTTGAATGATTCAGTGAATAAATGTTCAGGAAAGCCATACCAATACTTTAATTATTAACTCACCGCATTCTCCTAAACTAGCCAAAGGCACAAGTCCTCGTGGAATTCACTGGAGGAGGTTTTATGCCAAGCCCTTTTGAGATACAAACCCTAAATCAATCCCAGCTCCCAAGCTACAATCAGGAACTAATAACAAAATACTAAAACCAACTCATTATCAAAGAAGTAAAATGTCTTGTCCAGTTTGCCTCAAACATCCCCTTCATTTTTTGTACTCTGGGATTTCAAATGATGAACTTAGCTTCAGATTTAAATATCAGATTATTACATGCTAACAGTGATGGAAAGATGTTATCTGGGAATTTCTATTGATCATTCATGAATCATTCCTTATCATAAAACTGTAGTGAAGACTATTCATTCTGTGAGGACAATTTTTGCTCACTTGCAGTTTCTCATAGGCTCATGTAGAGACAAAATAGTCCCTGTTAATGCACTGAATGCTTCCTCTCACTTTCTGATCATTTGTAGGGTGCAAATTCTTGTCATTGCCTAACTTGACTTAATGGTCCCTATGTCATAATATTACCAAAATATTAGTAAACTCTACAGGTGATGAAATACAAGTCATTCGGGAATCCATCTCCAAGTATGGATTGAAGAGCAGTAGGGTGGTATAGTGCTCTCCTAATTGTCTTCTGATAGTAGTTTGACACCAAATGCTCAGATACAAAGGTTGTCTCCATGAAAATGCAACATCACTGCTAAGCCATGCTCCGAGAGGTGCTATACTACTCTAACAAAATTAGTTACTGAACTCGAGTAACATGCTCTTAGGAAGGATTGCAGGGTAGTAAATCCACTTGAGTTAAGTGCTTCCATGACAGAATTATTATGAGCTACTGTAGCTCCAGTTTAGTGTTCCTTGGTGTAATTACATGACTTAGGAAACTTGGTGACTTGATAGTGAACTTGCAGTTTTCATTCTGCTTCGTTTTCATTTCATGAAGTCTAGTGTGTATAGCTCTCCAGTTGAAATTATATTCCTTTTGTGAATGGCCATAGATAATTTTTATCATATAAATAGAACTTTACACGTTTAAAGATCTGCAAGTAGAAGCACAACAATTGGACTAGCTTTAAAATAATAAGCTGAATAGAAATGTCCATCCACGTACTTTTACTTTCAAATGACATTTAAGGCCCTTCTTCCCACAAAGTCTACACTTGCCAAATTCTTCTTGTATGTATTGTCAGAGAAAAACTTAGTTCTCACTTTTTTGTTGGGTGCAGCAGAGTCAGATACAATTGTAAAGAGAAAATAAAGTGTAGAGGGAGGGAGTGCCCTAGCACACAGGGTTGCCCCAGTCTCAGGGAGGTCTCTCTACAGGTAAACAATTACAGCAAGCATTTATACTTTTTGTTATATACAATAATAAGCAACAGTTGCATTTTGTTTATACATAGGCCATCTTGATATCTTATTTTTCTCACTTTTATTTAGATGCCAGTCTACATTCCTCATTATTGACATAAGGTCGCAACAACTTCTCACACAATTCTTTCCCACTCGCCTCACACCATCCTCACTTCTACAAATCTCGTGTTAGTAGGGTTACAGCTAGCCTAACTCTTGCTAACAAAGACTGTCATGCATTAAGATCCCCTACAAATCCCTGTCAGTTCTTTCTCTACTTCCACAGTATCCTAATAGAAGATGAGACTTGGGAAGTGACTGACCAAACTTCCTTATACAGTGCATTATAGAAGTTGTATGCCTTGCTCTTAACTTTTTTTTCTTGTTTATCTCATTGGGTAGAAGAGCTATGGAAAAAATCATGAAACTGTGTGAATCCTGTTAAAAATTGACTTCATAGAAGTCAAGGAATATGAGTGGCAGCTCTTATTAGCAGAAAGAAAGGATTCTGCTGAGAGTACACTTCTAATGTTTTGCAGACGATACCAAGCTGAGAGGGGTTGCACGTGCTTTGGAGGTTAGGATTAAAATTCAAAATGGTCTGGACAAGCTGGAGAAATGGTCTAAAGTAAATAGGATGAAATTCAATAAGGGCAAATGCAAAGTACTCCACTGAGGAAGGAACAATTGGTTGCACACATACAAAATGGGAAATGACTGCCTAGGAAGGAGTAAGACAAAAAGAGATCTGGGGGTCATAGTGGATCACAAGCTAAATATAAATCAAAAGTGTAATGCTGTTGCAAAAAAGAAAAAAAAAAGCAATCATCATTCTGGGATGTATTAGCAGGAGTGTTGTAAGCAAGACACAAGAAGTAATTCCGCTCTACTCTGTGCTGATTAGGCCTTAACTGGAGTATTGTGTCCAGTTCTGAGCACCACACTTCAGGAAAGATGTGGACAAATAGGATAAAGTCCAGAGAGGAGCAACAACAATGATTAAAGGTCTAGAAAACTGGAAAAAAAAGAGTTTAAGTCTGGAAAAGAGAAGACTGAGGGGGGCCATGATGATGGTTTTCAAGTACATAAAAGATTGCTACAAGGAGGGAGAGAAAAATTTCTCCTTAAGTTCTGAGGATAGGACAAGAAGCAATGGGCTTAAACTGCAGCAAGGGAGGTTTAGGTTGGACATCAAGAAAAACTTCCTAACTGTCAGTGTGGTTAAGCACTGGAATAAATTGCCTAGGGAGGCTGTGGAATCTCCATCACTGGAGATTTTTAAGACCAGTTTAGACCAACCCCTGTCAGAGATGGTCTAGATAATACTTAGTCCTGCCATGAGTGCAGGGAACTGGACTAGCTGGCTTCTCAAGGTCCCTTCCAGACCGACAATTCTATGAGGTTAATTCCATTATCTAATTTTCAAGTTATGGCTAGAGCACATAAGAAGGATGGTCATGTGGTATGCAATAGACCTCACAAATGTAGGTATGGTCCATAGTGTTGACCGAAATGTCCACTCTGCATTATTATTATTATACTGGGTACAGTGTGCCTGTTGACTTTTGCTGTCTGCCCCAGTGAATAGCTGCTTTTCAGTGGTGGTATGAGTGTAGTTTCTGAAGCACACTGGGGTATTTTAGCTAGATGTTGTACATGTATATGGAAACCTCTTGAAGCAGTTTTGTACAGATCAGCATTTTTTCTTTAAAACTGCCCTAAACTTAGAGGATATCACTGTTGACCAAATGCTTATTCTTTAATGGCAACCACTATCCTTAAAAACCAGACATTGCATCACAAAAACAAATGTTACCTCAGAATTTCCAGGATTCACTACTTAAAGTATAAGAAACCATAGGGGGCAATGCAATTACTGAAGTAACCTAGTGTATTTAAGACAAAATTTCTAAGTTTTAAGGGTGTTCTGTCAGAATTTAGCATGAGTATGTCTGGAGGTCCCTTGGCTAAATGGCACTGTTAGATCTGTGGCTGAGGCATTGGAAAGGTTTAGGGCCTGATTATCTGAGATGCTGAACACTTGCAGCTCCCATTGACTTAATTAGATCTGTGAGGACTCAGCATCTCTGGAAGTTAGGCCATTAGCTGTATTTATGTAGCCTGTTCTACTTGAGGTGCAATCTGGTCCCATAATCAAGGTAAGATATGGTTTTACCAATGATCTCTCATGTATCCTAAGGACTTCTGTTTTCTCAACCAGCTGAAGTCTGGTCAGTTGAGCTGCAGTCGCTGAATGGACAAATGATGATTAAACCTCTCAAGATAGGTATGTGTATTTCTATGAGCCCCACCTGCATCTTTCCCTACTGCTCAACCTTTCTGTACAAAACTAGATAAATTCCAGGAACAACTATGAAACAGTAAGCAGGGATCTCACTTTATGCACAGATTAGCAAGGAAAGAGTCAAACTTCCTTGAGGAAGTGAGGAACTTACAGGACTGCTAAGGGCGATAGGGAGAGCTCTGCAGCTGGGGCCCGTTCAAACATGGGACATGGAGCAGGGCAGTGCTGGGCTCACGGCTACTGGGAAGAGGCAGAATCATTCTTCCTTCTGCCTGGGGGAGAACAGGGAGATTTATAAGGTCACTGAAACTAAAGGCTTGACCATAGCCACTATGGAGTAAGATCTGCTGACCATTTCTCCACCTACCCTGAAGAAACTGGGCTGTACCAGGATGGAGTGAATTAAAATGGCCTTGTCACTTTTGAATTAGTCTGGAAAACATTGTTGTTTCTCCTCCCTCACCTCCATCCCATGAAATAGTGGATTCTAACAGACTTAATATCACACCACTATGCACTGGATTGGCCTAAGATTTTTGGACTGTGTTAGTGATCTGCTTCCCCGCCCCCCCCCTCCCCGCTCCCCGTATGCCCCAATTATAGCTGACTTATTTTACACTAAACTTATGTATCAATCTTCAGGTTTTACACCACACTTCAGTTACACAAGTGGATCCCAGATTTTTGCTCCTTACAGTGCTAGTGAATGACTCACATTAATATTTGTTTTCAAGCTAACATTGCAAGGAAAAGTGCTAAAAAATGCTATTGTAAAATGAAAGCTGAGATTCTCCCAAATCAGTGGGCTGCCTGGGACCCATGTGTTTGGCCTGGGCTTCATCTGGCTGCTTATTACGTAATGGAGACGTGGATACATCTGCAGCATCCCTTGCAGGATTTCTGTTCCCTGGGTGGCATAGCAGAGTTTCTAGGTGTGACAAGAAATATAGGCGTATTAATGGGGCAGTTCACTGTGAATGGTTCCATTGAACATATGTTAACTTCTTATGCTAAACAATCTGTTCTAATCTTATATTTGGCTGAGACACTGAGTACCTTTCCCAGAGCTAAAGAAGAGCTCTGTGGAGCTCAAAAGCTTGTCTCTCTTACCAACAGAAGTTGGTCCAATGAAAGATATTACCTCACCCACCTAGGCCACTTCTATGCTAGTGAGCTTACAGCAGCATAGCTATACTGATGCAGCTGCACCACTGTCAGATCTCTCATGTAGTCTATCTGTGCCAACGGGAGAGAGCGCTCCTGTCGACATAATTAAACCACTCCAAAAAAGTGGTGTCAGCAGCAGAAGCTTCACCACGGACATAGTGCTCTGCACGCTGCCACTTACACCGACAGAACTGATGTTGCTCAGGGGGTGGAATATGCACATCCTTGAGCACCGCACGCTTTGCCGACATAAGTGGTAATGTAGAAATGTGAAGGGTGGCACCACCTACCCTGAACTCCGTGCTTGCAAAGTGTACAGTTTATGGTGCGGATAAAAGAAAATGTGAGAAATAAGTCATGTTGCATAGATGCTACTTAATGGTAGGAGCACTTTGAATCATTATATAAAAACATTGATTCAAATCGAGCCAGAAAGAGGCTTGATTTAAAGATTTAATCTTGTAGAACCAGCACCCTTTTGAACAGATCCACATCCATGGTACTTCTTCCAAAGGGACAGCGCTGGAGTTAGTAAACACAAAGAAGTTACAGGTGTGAATGGACTTAAAAGTTAAATGAATGAAACCTCCTATCCTTAATATTACAGGCTGCCACTTCTATATTTATATAACTATAGTGGGTTCTTGTTGGGACATACATAGGCATGATTTCAACCTCTGACGCATGTAAGAAGAGAAATGAGGGGTAAAGTCAGTGACAGCCCTGTTTATAACTTAATCTTTTTATAGGTCCAGGTTCTCAAGTGCTCAGTGCTGCCAACTGGAGCTAGCTGCCAGGGTGACACTTAATGGCCAGAGTTCTGAAAGTGCTCAGCATCCAATATCCTGAGCTAATTTGAAAATCTGGCCACTCATTTAGGGCCTAAGCCAGATCTGACCAATCTGAAAATCTGTCCTTTAGTGCTGTAAATGTTCACAGTATTTTAAAGAGTATGTCTACACTTACAGCAGTGTCTAGACACTGCACATCCAACTAGCATGGGTATAAAGAACAGTGTAGTTAGCCACACCTTAGGTGAGTACAATAGAGTGACCTCCATAGCTCTCTATGCCCTCAAGCAGTGTCTTCCAGGTCTACATACTATTTTTAGCAGTGTCCCATTGCCAGGGCCTTTAGCAGTGTCCCACTGCAGAGAAGGTTCCTGAAGTGCTAAAAGGCCCAAGCAGTAGGGAAAGGTTTTGGCAGTGAAAAGGCTCTGGCACAGGGGAGCTGCTAGACATTTTCCCTGCTGCCTTCTCCCTGCTGGAACTTTCATTGCAGCATATGGCTACACTTCTTGGTGATGGGGATGCAGCCTGTCTACTGCTGCATCTTATAGCTACATGAACCCTACCCACCAGAGGCTTGCCATCTTTCTGATTTCTGAAAACTCGACACTACAGCATGATTGCTGGAACCTTCCCCTGCTCCAGCTCTTCAGCCTGAGATCCCAGCCCCTCCTCTCTTCCCCCTCCCCTGTTTCTCGCTGCTCTCCTTTCTCCCTCTTCCTCATTGCTTCTCCACCTCCCTCTCTCCCTCCCCCAGCTTGGCTCCCTCTGCTTCGGGGCTGGACGGGAGCTGCACCCCTGACATGGAGCCTGCCTGCCTGCCCGCCCATGACATGCAGGTAGGAGGCAGCCCCAGCTGAGCAGGGCCTGGTGTAGGTTGATGACCTGACACACCCCTCCATCTCCTCTTTAACCCCCTCCTGAGGTAATTGGATTTTTGTTGTCCAGTCAGTACATCTTTCTGGTTGAAAACTGCACATCTGTCAACCCTTCCTGCCGCCCAAAGGGTAAACAGGCTTTAAAGCTAGATCCTGCCCCAAAGTGCCCACAACCAAAATAGAGAGAGAGATGTACTTATAAGAGGCTGATCTAGTAGCCTTGCTGCAAGTATTAAACGCATTACAAACATAAAACTGAAAACAAAACAGTATCAGTACGCTGAAGTTGTTGCAATATACGAGAAGCCCACAGTAACGGTTCATGAAGTAATCTGCCTCTCCAGTGGAATCAAGGGGCAGCAGCATGTATTAAAAATTATGATCCAGATCCAGCTGTACGCAGATGTGGTAAGTATCAGAGGGGTAGCCGTGTTAGTCTGGATCTGTAAAAAGCAACAAAGAGTCCTGTGGCACCTTATAGACTGACAGACATTTTGGAGCATAAGCTTTCGTGGGCGAATACTCACTTCGTCAGATGCATGTAATGAAAATTTCCAGGGGCAGGTATAAATATGCAGGCAAGAATCCGTCTAGAGATAACAAGATTAATTCAATCAGGGAGGGCGAGGCCCTCTTCTAGCAGTTGAGCAGTGAAAGCCAAGGGAGGAGAAACTGCTTTTGTAGTTGGCTAGCCATTCACAGTCTTTGTTTGTCAAATTTGCTGATGTCAAATTGCAAATGAACTGAAGCTCAGCAGTGTCTCTTTGAATTCTGGTCCTGAGGTATGGCTACCCCTCTGATACTTGACACCATGCG
Source organism: Chelonoidis abingdonii (assembly GCF_003597395.2). Lineage (NCBI taxonomy): Eukaryota > Metazoa > Chordata > Testudines > Testudinidae > Chelonoidis > Chelonoidis abingdonii. The sequence continues at coordinate 184,535,158 of NC_133769.1, forward strand.
AGGCACTGCATTTATCCATATGGCATGGAAATCCATCAACCTCATGAAGAAACTTGCACAAGTACAGACAGATATCTTCCTTTCCAAATGCAAATGGATGGACATCATACCAAATGAACTGAGGGTGAAAAATCCATTGCTATCTACATACTGCACAAACCACAGTGAGAGATTATGCCATACACTATCAAAGAAACTAAGGAACCACCTGATCAGCATCCTATACAGTGAATAGGAAAACATCAAAAAAAGAGCTCTCCACTGGAAACTTTCATAAATAACCAACCTTCCACACAAACAGACTTTACTAAAATAAGACAGGAGGTCTACATTATACACTTCACCTCTCTACAAAGGAAGCTGTCTAAAATTCTACCTGCCATCTGGGGCCCTAACTCACCCAACAATAGTCAATTTATCCAGCTTCACATTCAACCTGGCAGAAGAGTCGTCCTTTCTCGGGGACTCTTTTTGCCCCACCACCTCCACAAACATGATATAGTTCTGCAGTGATCTGGAAGCCTACTTTTGCCATCTCCGACTCAAAAAATACTTTCAAGATAACACTGAACAGCGCACTGATACACAGATACCCTCCCACCAACAGCACAAGAAGAACAACTCCACGTGGACTCCTCCTGAGGTTCGAAACGACAGTCTGGACCTATATATAGAATGCTTTTGCTGACGTGCACAGGCAGAAATTGTGGAAAAACAATATCACTTGCCTCATAACCTAAGTCGTGCAGAATGCAATGCCATCCACAGCCTCAGAAATAACGCTGACATTATAATCAAAGAGGCTGATAAAGGAGGTGCTGTTGTCATCATGAACAGGTCTGACTACTAAAAGGAGGCTACCAGACAACTCTCCAACACCAAATTCTACAGATCACTTTCCTCAGATCCCACTGAGGAAACACTAAGAAACTGCATCATCTACTCAGGACACTCCCTACACTAACATAGAAACAAATCAACATGCTCTTAGAGCCCCAACCAGGGTTATTCTATCTACTATCCAAGATCCACAAACCTGGAAATCCTGGACACCCCACCATCTCTGGAATTGGCACTCTCACTGAAGGACTGTCTGGATATATGGACTCTCTACTCAGATCTTATGCCACCAGCACTCCCAGCTATCTCCATGACACCACTGATTTCCTGAGGAAACTACAATGCATTGGTGACCTTCCAGAAAACACCATCCTAGCCACCATGGATGTGGAGGCTCTCTACACAAACATCCCACACACAGATGGATATACCAGGTGTCAGGAACTTAACCCCTGATGGATGCCGACAAGCACGACTGGCCTGCTGAGCATCTATGACTTACTCACCATAATTCAATTGAGGTGACAAATAACCCCAGCCAAGATGCATTTGCCTATGAAGCACCCCACATGGCACCCGATAAATATGCTACAATTGTTTTAATGGCCGACTCTGGAACAATGCTTCCTTCCGCGCTGTCCGACTCATGCCTGCTTCTCTACCTAGCATCTAGTAGAAACTGATGACATGCTCATGGCAATGCTGGACTACATGGATGAGACGTGGAACATCTGTAAGAATTTCACACACGAGTTTCATGACACAGCTCCACACGCCAGCATACCTTCATACTGGAACGCATCTACTAATGGTACGATCTACGTTCCTTAGAACAGACCATGGTAGCAAAAATAAAGCTGGAAATGTCGCACGTAAGCGCCGCCCACTATAACCGAAAACCACCAGCCACTATGCTACCTTCTCATGTCTCCAGCTTCCATACCAGGACAATAACAGCACACATCCATTGGTCTAACAGCAAAATTGCATGAGTGTACAACGCCTACTTTGCCTCAAAACCCTCAGAACAGTAGACCAAATACCTACCATGAGGTCTTCATCAAGAGCCATTCCATATGATACCAATAGGAAGATAAGGGAAAAAAAAATCCACATGGAGCAGACGTATACCACAGAGCTTCAACGTTCGCTGAAAAAGCGCCAAGCCAAGAAGAAACCAACAGAACTCCAGGCCAATCAGCTTAATAGTCCCTGAGCTAAAGTCTTCTACGTCATCAGTGATCTACAACCTCATGCCCATGGAAAACGAAAGTGATGACACACGTGCACTTCAGCAGAGCCTCGGAGGACAGAGTCATACGCATGCCCACAGAGCAAACGCCTGACGCATGATCTATAAGCATGTTCTCATCAGCAAGACAATAGCACCGACAACCAATAGTAAACTCTAAAGCTCAGAAGACGCCCATCATGCAACAAACCTACGATACCGACCATGCCCCAATATCATACTATACACGACAGTCATTGACAGGACCTAACAACAGAATACCACAAGCATCACCACTTTATTCACCTGTAAATAGCTGCCACCAATGTAAATTACGCCATCCATATGCAAAGCAACTGAGCCCTCTGGCTTATTACAGTCGGCCAACTGGAGCAGTCTGTACCCAGACAAGAATCGATGATTAGGAAAATGGCAAATAATACACAAAAAACGCTGCTAGAGAACACTGTCAAACCATTCCAAGGCCACACCAATAAGCAAGATTTAAAGGTTAGCCATCCTGCATGGCAAAAAATGCACGTTCCAGGTAGTCAGCAATCAAAAGAAAACTGGCCTGACTTCATTCAATTTGCAAATTGACCGCCATCAGATTCAGAGATTAAACAAAGACTGTGAATGGCTTGCCAACTACAAAAGCAGTTTCTCCTCCTTTGGTGTTCACACCTCAACTGCTAGAACAGGGCTTCATCCTCCCTGATTGAACTAACCTCATTATCTCTAGATGGATTCGTGCCTGCATATTTATATCTGCCTCTGGAAATTTCCATAACATGTGTCTGACGAAGTAAGTATACACCCACAAAAGCGTGTGCTGCAAAACGCCTGTTAGTCAATAAGGTGCCACAGGACTCTCTGTCGTTTTTTGCAGATTTGGTAGGAAGTTTGAGAATACTGTATCTGAGAGTGGGAGATGTTTAGCAGGGATCAGAAAGAGAACTGAGATGATTCCTGGCTGAATAACCCAGTGCAGGCCTATTGCACTCTTTTTACAGTGAGGAGACCAGTATCTTCTTTAGGGTCTCTCTGCTTGTCTCTTATTTAAATTCAAAGTGCTGTCATTTGACTTATACCAAGTGGTGCACACTGCAAATAGGCAGTTTTTAGAATTAATTTCAAGCAAAGACACTTCCTAATTCCATGAGGAAATAGGCAAGGGAGCCTTTAGAGATACAAATTTAATAAAGCAATAAAATAAATGTGCACTTTGAAAGTAGTTTTACTTTTGTTAGTAGGCAAGAAAAATAGCTATTTGCTGCTTTTCTTCTGCAGTTGCTGAGGCACTGGGATATTTCCAATGCTTTCTATAGGCCACTCCTTAGAGTAATCCTATTTTTCAATTAACATTAATCCATGAAGGGGAAGGGAGAGAAGTGAAGCTTACGATAGTGTGTGCTTTGTGATTGGAGGGGTGTCTTGATGCCTTTATTAATAAATGTTTATTACGGTGGTGGTAAGGATCAACCAAGAATGGGGGCCCCCAGTGTGCTATGGACTGTACAAACACAGAGTAATAGATGGCCTGTGCCCCAAAGAGCTTGCAATCTATGTAGACAAAGCAGACACGGGGGCGGGGGGAAAGAGAGTGCACAATGTGATAGTGGCAAATATCATGTTAGCAGGGCTGGCTCTAGGCACCAGCAAACCAAGCATGTGCTTGGGGCGGCACATTTCCAGGGACAACATTCCAGCCATCTTTATTTTTTGTCTTGTACCGGCAGCAAAAGCCTAGAGCCAGCCCTGGCAGCAGCAGTGTGTCACGTGTGGGGGCACTCCGGGGCCGCTGCGGTTCGTGCTGCAGGGGAGCAGTGCCCGCACCTTGTGGCTGGGCTGGACAGGCTCCGAGTGGGGGAAACTTGGGCTGGGGACTTCCCCGTGGGGCACATGGAGCCATCTGCAGGTGACGCAGGGCAGCTGCCCCCAAGCACCGCAGCTGGGGCTGAGTGAAGCTGCCTGAGCTGCCCAGGGACTGCAGCAGGGCAGCCACAAGCAGCAGCAGCGGGGCCATAGAGGGCAGGGTGCTGCTGTGCAGGACCTGCTGTCTCACTCTCTGGGGCTCCTCTCCCTCTGGGGCTATCCTGCCGTGGCTCCTCAGCTCCCTGCCAGGGCGGTCCCCTGGCTCTGCCCTCCCGGGTCCCGGCCGGTCCTGGAGGCAGGAGCCCTGACTGGAGGGACCCTGGGCTGAGGTGCGGCCTGGGAGCCCTACTGCTTACCCTGACCCTGCCAGCGCTGGACTGGCTGGAGAGGAGGGGGGAGCCCAGGGCTGTGGTGAGAGGGGGTGTAGGTGGGATGGGGTGCGGGGGAGAGCCCAGCATTGGGGCGCCAAAGGGTGCGGGTGGGCTGGGCTGGGGCAGTAGCCCAGGGCTGGGCAAGAGGGGGTGTGGGTGGGGGGGGAGAGAGAGCCCCACAGGCTTTGGGTGGAAAGGGGTGTGGGTGGGGAGGGCACTGGTGGTGGGGATGGGGTGAGAGACCAGGGCTGGGGTGGGGGGCAGCCAGAATATTTTTTTGTTTGGGGTGGCAAAAAACCTAGACCCAGCCCTGCATGATAGTGCTATGATTTGTGTGCATGATAGGATGGGGTGAACTGAAGGGAACAAGTGAGAGGGGCAGGGGAGAAGAGAGTTAGGGGGCAGATGTGAAGTGATGCTGAGGTGAAGAGATGTGGGAAGGAGAGGAGAAAGTCTTTGAGTAGACAGCTAATCAGCATACAGAAGAGAAATCCAGAAAAACTGTAAAAAGTTCTCAATGTCCAGAGGTTCCTGCTTTTGCTGCTTCTACCTCAGTTCCAACTAGCTGGAGTATCTGGCTGGCTTCCTCCAAGTCTTTAGTTTTTTCTCCATGGCTACATGGTGGGGAGGGGAGAGAGAGAGAGAGGAGGTGCACCATCTAGGTCCTAGTTTCCTGGTGTGTGTGTGTTTGTGTAGTCTCCTCTACACGTTTCAGCGCTGGGGATTGCTGTGGCTGGAACTTATTTTACCCCCACCCCTGCAATGCAGCAGTACCTGCTTTGGCTGCTTCTGGTATTTTATCATGGGCTATTTCCTGCTCATCTGGATACCAGTTTCCTTGTTTCCTTTAAGGGCCAGATCATGTGAACAGCTATATGCTTTCTGAACTTGGATTGGAGTCTGACAGTACTATTTCCTTCTTACTGCTTCTCTAAAGGTTTTTTTCCCTTCCCACCAAAATGAAAGGTGTTAGAAGAAATTCAGATGTTTATATTAATCCAGTCAAGATTCCGTGGGAGGAAGGATGAAGTTAGGAAAGTGGCTTTTGGCCAGAACTCCATCCAATGAACTACCAGAAAATTTCCTCGTTTATGATGTGAGTTACCTCCATGTGTGGTACTCATGATAACTGGAGTTACTTCACTTGTAACAATGTTAACTATACTATGATTCCTGGTAAGGTTCCTGATTCAATTATCTTATGGTAAATCAAAGTAGGTGTGCTAACACTGTTACTGAAATTCCTTAGCAAATATTTACAGGAATATATCATGCCCACTGAATCATAGCTTTTAAATTGCATTCCTGAAAACAAATCCTGTTTGTGTATGAACGAAGTCACAATCATTCTTCAAACTGTACAATAAATCTTGCATCTCTGAAAAGGTTGAAAGCTATTTGCATTTGGCAGAGGTAATGAAATGCATTTTAATAGACTTAAATGTTCCGCCTTGTTAATAAAGAACAGCAGAATGTGTGTGATCAGGTGGCTGCTATGAAATTAAGGTTTGGTTTTTTGCAGTTAGATCTTGCTCATTCCCAGAACTCCTATTTTCTCGCTGCAGCAAATAAAGCAATAGACTGTCAGAGGAGTATAGCACCAACATTGTTATCCTGAGGAAATAAACAAGTCACTTGTTTAGTCAGCAAGTGCATACTTAATAAACAATATAGATCACTATAAGGTTTTCAAATGCTGTTAGCTTGATTAGTAAAATGTTCTTTGTAAAGAGTTTCTGTGAATTCAGGAACAATAAAATATAATAGAATCCATATCCTGAGAGGGTTTGCATGATACTATATAATTATCAGGAGCAGGTTTTGTCACAGCAACTCTAGCCAAAGGCAGAATTCCATACATGCAGCTTCTTCTTTTTTCTTGAAAGAAATAGTTGAAATTTGAAAATAATGTTTTTTCCTTTTTTCTTGAAAAGAAATAGGCTAATTTGATGTTTGAGGTTGTAGACTTTTTTAAAGCTACATTACTGTTTTAGAAAATGTTGCCATATGCTAATGAAGGCTGCATGGTATTTCATAATTAGTATTCAGTATTCATTGGCGTCAGGGAACACTGTCCCAGCTGAAATGTTTGTTCCTCTAAACACAGAGATCACTTATTTTCTGAAGTGCTGAACTTGAAGATATACACAAAAATGAGAGAGAAATCTTATCTATTAACGGATCTTGTGTGCATGTTTATTCTCTTATTTGACTAATGTTTTTAAACAAATCTATACACCATTGCACAATTAAAAATGTTTTTAATGTCCGAAAGAACAGCAAGGGCTAAAGAATGTCAGAGGGTGCTTTGTAGGTTGCTTACAAAGTCCAGAATGTTAGTTCCTGGAGAGGGTGTAAACCTCCAGGCCATTGGTTTGATGGTGGTACGGGGTGGCAACCAAGTGATTCACCCCATGAGTTTCCCACAGGTCTTTCATGGTGCCTGCCAGGAAATTAGATCCTGAACTGCTAGGTATCGGAGCACCTACCTGGCAAAAATATCTTTAGGCTGCACCCTTAGCCTGGTTTGCCTTGACTGCCTCCGCGCAATCGGTAGAACTCGCGAAGTCTCAGTTACTGTCTTCTCTGGGCACTCTTGGAAAGATCCGATTCCAGATCTACTTGAGAATATGGATTCAGTTTGGGAGTGCTTGGAGGAGCCTTGACCAAGTATTGGGCTTTCCCCTCTTTGGCACACTCACAAACCGTGACACTGCTTCATACCCCCTCAGTGAAGACTTCAATCGTTTTGTGTCTGTTCACCCAGCATGGCCTGGATGATCTGGCTGTAAAGCTTTCCCCTGTACTAGTGGACCCCAACCGTTGTGCGCTGCCATTCTTTCTTTGTTGTTCTTGTGAGCCTGCATCTTCTTCTTGTTTTCTTCTGTAGCCACCTCTGCTTCTTCGGTGTTCTCAGTTTCGGGACGCATTTGTTCTGATCTCTTTTTATGGGCGCCTTATTGGCTTCTTGTTTTCGCTCATTATATCCATCCATCTCTATGTTTATTTCATTGTCTATCGCTGTTGCAGTGCCGTTCCTATTCAGGGCCTCTTTTATCGGTCCTCGATGTCTTTCTTTTGGTCCCTGGGTGTATGTCTGAACTGGCTTTGTTGTTCCTGACAACAGTGCCCTGCAACCTGTCCGTTTTCTTTTCTCGGCTACTCTATTACATTGCAAAAATAAGTCACAACAGTTATTCTGTTTGGTTGCCGGGTACTTGACTCTGAGTGCTTTGTATAACAACAAGCACCTTATGTCACTATAGCTCTTGCTTTAAAATGCAACCAAGCGGTAGAAACAAAAAATTTCACTGCTCTTTAAATCAAACTTCTCTTGCCTAAAAACCCTAGCGGGAAAAGATCAAGATTCCGACTGGCTTTGTGATCTACTTCCACCGCTGCCCATCATCTAGCATCTTTCCAAGATTAATTACGTGCCAAAATGTGGGTGCCAGCATGAACTCAAGCTATATCCAGCTTGGTCTTATCTCGCGCACAGACAGAATATACAGCGCCTTGCTTCCTCTGTCCCCCACACTTCCGGAGGGAACCCAATACCAGACTCTGATGGTGCGTGTGAGGAACCCGTCCTTCCCTCCTCTTTCTCTCAGACTTTCTCTCTGGGTTACTGGGTTCCTGATGCATCTTTTACATACAATACAACGCGTCTCTCTCTTCACAAGAGAACCAAACAAGACAGGACAGAAAGATGTCTATCTCTCTTCCCTCCTATGCTTACTTCCCACCCTGAGGCACTAGGAGTTTACCAGGAGCGCTTTTCCCTCCCCCTGTCTTTCTTTGTTCCCATTTCTTGCTGCGGCTTCCCTCGTGATTCCCACAGAAATTCCCTCCCTTGTTCCTTGTTGAAAACTACAAGTTTAAAAAGACTTTATATAAAAGAAAAAGACATGAACCTTATCTCGTATCAGTGACCATAATGGCTATTGCTTATAAGTAGAAATATTGATAAACGTCTGATTATAAAAGTATCCAATTTAACATCAACAAAACCCAACATGTATACAACCAAAAACCTAAGCCCTATTTGTTTTTCTCTGTACTAAATTTGGAAACAGAAGATTAGAGATGGAAAGAACCTTCTCATAGCCTGAGAAAGACAGCAAAAGTCAGCCCAAAAAATTCCCTCCCTGACTTTGAAAAATCCAGTTTTCTGATTGGTCCTCTGGTCAGGTGTTTGGTTCCCTTTGTTAACCCTTTACAGGTAAAAGAAACATTAACCCTTAGCTATCTATTTATGACACATGTTTATTCTCTTATTTGAATAATGTTCTTAAACAAATCTAAACACCATTGCACAATTAAAAATGTTTTTAATGTCCAAAAGAACATCATGTTTACCGCACCTGGCTTTCCTTCCATCACCATCTACGCATGCAACAATGATTAGAGATCACTCATTCATTGATGAGGACTGGGAATGAAACTATTTAAAATTCTGCTGATTATCGCTGTAAAAAATCTCTCCACTGAGATTCATCCTGTTTCATCTTAAAATAATTGATACCTGCAAATATTTAAACAATGCCTATAACCTTAGCTTTAGCGTTTAACCACTGTTATTTGGTTAGGTTATGGCCCAATGTTTCATGAGTATCAGAAAGTTTTAATAAGATCTCTTTCCACTTTTTTGCAAATTGAAAAACAAAATGAGTGGAATCCAGCAGTATTAGTCAGCAGATGCACTTTGCTGCCTCTGCTGATGTTTTAATTCTAGACATGCTGACTAGTAATGAACAAACCTTTTATCATTAAAAATGTGGAACTCCCGGATGTTCAACAACCCTTTCAGTGAATTGAAAGGAGTTTTGTGCTAGGCCTGAGAGCTGGCAAGCTTTGCCTGTTAATTGCTGTGGATTGCTACACGCAAACACTGCAGAGGCTCACCCCCTCTCCAAAGACTCTAGTTATCAGTGAGTTTGTCCACTGTATAATCCAATGTAATCATATTTATTCTCATCTCTTACTTTTGCAGGGAGATAATCCACCTGCCTATCCCCTAGTTCCAGAACAATGGGAACATAAACATAATTTTGATTGAGATAAGTTACAAGAAAAACTAATTAAATTTCAGGCTGCATATGTAATGCCAGTATGTCACCGAGTAGGGAGGTGACAGTGGGGCCACGTGTACAATCTTCAGTTCATGCTCTGCATTTACTAGAAAAAAATCTAGTTAAGTTGGAGGAGGCTTAGAGAAGAGCAACAGGGCAAAACTGGCGCTGCTTTCTTGAAAAACTGATCTTAGTTTTATGCAGAGACCCTTTCTTTTGTTGCAAGTGCATCTTCTCTTTCTGTTTGGTGCCAGATCATCTCCTTTGCTGCAGAGCCTCCTTATTCTGCCCGGCTCACAGCTGCCAAGCTCACATCCATTCAGCTAGAATGAGTCAAAAGCTCCAGCTGTGTACGTCTCGAGAGCTACTTTGCAAATCCCTACATGTCAAATTCCACCCTGCCTCTTAGAGGACCAAAAGGTCTTTTGACAAGGAGTCAGAATTGTTTCATCTGTTTGAGCTGTCCTCTCAGAAGCAAACAGTTTTGATGCTCTGAACACCAGCATTTATATCAAGTCCCCAAGGATCAGAATTTATTTGAACTGAAGAATCGATAATGTTACCTAGGTGGTTTATTTAAAGAAACTTTTTTGTTGTTGCTATGTAACTTTAGTTCTATGACAGATACTGTGTCATGGGAATTCTTCTTCTTAATTTTGGTGCCCATTTTATGTCTGGGTTTTTTTTTTTTTAACATATACTAACCTTTTCTTTGCTTCCAACTTAATGACTTATTTGGTCCATCTTGGGTTAATCACGATTAGAGTGTCATTTGGTCATATTTCTGTTTTGGTTTTCAAATATAAACAAGACAAAATTGTGTATGTGAGAATAGTTCAGCTGGAAGCTAAACAGAATTGAAATAAAGGTGGGGTACGTTGTGATTTGTAGTACTTTGACAACACAAGGGCTGCACTCATGTTATGATATGGTTTTATGTATAAAGAATGGCCAGAAGTTGCTTATATTACCGGTACTTAAATATTTACGAACAAGACAGTGGGTATGAAGGCTGCAGATAGAACAATATAAGTTATGTAAGCTGAAAAGTAGAAGAATTGCAATGGAATACCATAGCCTTCGAAAGTACAGCAGCCAAACCTTTTAACTCAAGATATAACTTGGGGGGAAAATAACAGCAGAGTTATTTGGTGACACTTACATTCTGAGACAACAGCAAGAATTGAACCATATAGAATATTTTGAATATTTCAAATCTATGTTAGAAGCACTTTTCTTAATAGTAAAGAAAGATTAGGAAAACTCCCCTGGCTCAATTTTCAGGGACAGGATATCACCTGAGTTAGAAGTAAAATTCAATGGGTCACTTTGCATCTGCAAATACTGAGGAATACCATTTAGGATGACCTTTTAAAAAAAAAAAAAAAGTTTCATCCTTAAGTGCTTAAGATTGCGTATCATGTGGATTTCCTTTCAGCAGGCCTCAGAACAGCAGGAATTCCCAAATTCCTTGTATGATACAGCAACTAAGTTCACAGCTTGAGTTTCAGTTCTGTATTTGGCTTTTGTGGCTTGACGCACACCCTGAAAACATACATACAATTCTATTAAAAAAAAAAAAAAAAAAAAAAAAAAATTTAAAAAAAAAAAAAAAAAAAAAGAATAGAAATTTAAAAAAAAATAACATAATTAGAACACCATAATTGCTCAGTAGGCCCAGTAAATGTAACATTAAAATTAAAATCGACCCAGTAAACGTAACACTGATTTTTAGACTATTAAATATTGTGTATTCATACAATGCACTTTCCATCTGATTAACTATCTACTTCGGAAGTGTTTTATGCCAGGGATCGGCAACCTCTGGCACGTGGCTCGCCAGGGTAAGCACCCTGGTGGGCCGACGTGGCAGATAAACAAACTGGCCCGGCCCACCAGGGTTCTTACCCTGGTGAGCTGCATGCCAAGGGTTGCTGATCCCTGGTTTATGCTCTTTCATGAAATCTGGGGGGTGAGAGGCACTCAGGAATGGTGTTTAAAGGGGCAATACATGTCTATCCTCAAGTACTTTGCCTATAACAAACTGTTAATAAAAGTGAGTTTGAGCTTAGCATTAATTTGGGACAGTATAACTATTTCAAAGTATGCAAGCCACAAGTAAACATTGCCTTGTCAGTATCCCCGGTGTGCCTTCTTTGCCTCAGTTTCCCCCTTGCAGTGTGAAATTTTGCAGACCAATGTTCCTTGAACATACCACTCCCTTCTAACATCCAAACCACACCAGTTACTGTTGATTTCCAAAGTCAGCAAAGTCTCTGAGAAATTAGGGATGAGTTCCCCACCTACCTCTGAGGGGGCGGCCGGAATGGGAGGGTTTAAGCAAGGTCTCTCTATTGCTGCTTACCATTGCCTCTGCCACCTTTAATGATGATCACTACTATTTCTGATGCTGCCTGCTGCCACCCGTCATCGCTACTGTTATCTTTCCGCTGATTAGCACTGACTTGTGCTGCTGCTTGGTGAAGCCTGTACCTGCAATTCTTTGTTCTGAGGCTCCACAACTTAGGCCAGATATTCATGATTTTTAGTTCTTTGATTTCAATGAGTAGTGGGGAACCTCACTGCTACTGCATCCTTGGTGGGGGCGGTTTTCACTGCAACACTGGTTACACTGCAGTATCATCCACACCCTGTCTGACTTTTGCTTGCATTTGGCCTCATTGCCCCCGTTTAATGAGTGAGGTTAAAGTTAGTGACCTCTTCCCTTAAGGCATATTAAGTATTGTTCTCCTGCCCTTTAGTTATATAGTAAGGATGATAACATTTCATTCCCCCTCCATTCAAGACTAAAGTGAATTTTAACCCCAAACTGCTAAAGTTGATCACTTTGTCAGAATTGATCACCTATGCAAAGTAGGTGTATCTGTGCAAATCTGGCCTGCTCCTGAGTTCTTTCTCCCAAATTCATTAGTGGAAGATAGCGGAGAGCTCATTCAGACCCTGGTTTACATCTGTATTCAAGGACTTCTTTAAAAAGCTATTTTTTGACTTAATAGATTTTTTTTTTGAGTACTCATAGTGCAACATATTCATGAAGGTACAAACATAGCTTGTTCATCTATCGTGTATGTACACTAGGCCAGCAAGATGAAAATACCCATGGAAGTTTTAGTGGACAAGGTATTGCATTCCAAGTCTCACTCAGAAATAAAATAAAAATTCTCACATTCTTCCTTCCTCCCCGTCACCCCCTTTAAGTACCTGAAAACAGTTCAGGGTTTCTAACAACTGGTCTGCAGGAGTAGGGCAAAGGAACTGGTAAACTGGCTTCCCTGTCTTTAGAGATGATGTAGTGACTCCTATTTAACCCCTTCTTCCACATCCCTGGACAACAGTGCATGACTAGGTGAAATGGGTGTGGCCAGGGAGCTGATGCAGCCGGTTGATTTTCAGCTGATGCGATGGCCCCTTCCCTTGGGGTGAGTGTGTGCAAGCTGTTACCATCTGAAGCAGCTCAGAATGACCACGTGGATCTGCTACATTGTGCCTCGGGACTAGAGCCAGTATGGAGGCAGAATAGGCCTTGTAGACATCACAAAATTGAGAGAGATTTCAGAGGACAACAAATTTTGCATGTTTTCCACAAAGCAGAGATCAAATAGCTGCTTCCAGTCTGAATTATTTTGTTTTAGATTGAGAGCAACCAAACAAGCAGTGTTGCTAATTCTCATTATTTTTAATGTGAGCAAGCAGTGCAAGTAGGCCAATACGCCGTACAAGTAAACTATTTATAGTCGGTATGGCATACCAAAAAGACAGAGCAGCAGCCCCTCTGGAGGAGAAGGCTGGGGGGTGGGGCTAGGGGTTCTGCTCCTTTCCGCACTGCCCTTCCCAGCAGGGAAAGCAGCAGAACTTGCAGCCCTGCCCTTCTATGGAGCTATGTCTCCGTCTGTGTACCACCAGAGGAGAGGGCTAGGGGGTGGGGCTGGGAGTTCTACTTTCCCTGTTGGGAAGGACAGTAGTGGGGAAAGGAGCAGAATGACAACAGCTACTCCAGTGGCTGTACTGTCCCCAGCTTCTCCCCTCCAGCCCTTTTCTCCAGTGGGACTGCTGCTTTGGTACACAGGGGGAGGAACGCAGTCTGCAGAAGGGCAAGGGGCAGGGCTGGGGGTTCTGCTCCTTTCCCCACAGCAGTTCCTGAGAGAGCCCTGCCCCAAAGTCTCCGGTGCAGCAGCAGGAGGTCAAAGTCTGCCCCTCCCGGTAACATGGGATGGACGTGGGGAGGGGATGAGGAGAGTGTGGCGGTCTCAGACTGGAGGTAGTGAGGAGGGTCACGTGGGAAGGTCATGTGCCCAATTTAGCTGGTGCAACCCCCTTAACCCTGGTAAGAAATAGATTGTACTTGCACCACTGATATGAGCCTAGGGTTACTAAGAGATTTACTTTAAAGCCTCAGCTCCTAGAGAAAAGGGTGAGTACATGAGAATCTTGGATTTCCTTTTTTTTTTTTTTTTAAGTACATTTCTAGCCGTTCTGAGAAACGTAGAGAACTTCAAAACTCAAAATTTAGACAGGGAATAGTGTGTATTTGCAACCTTGAGGATAATTAACCAATGGAAAACTGTAGCCCTCAGGATGCAGAGTATTCTTTTTCACCTGAAGCCTTCAAATCAAGACTGGATCTGTTTCTAAACAGTGTGCTCTAGCTCAGCCAAGAGTTATGGGCTTGATGCAGAGTAAAACTCCAACTTTTTAATTTATGGTACTTTGACTTCCTGCATATCATCATGGTCCCTCTGGCTGAACAATCTAGGAATTGCATGGTAGAATTACAATTCTCATAGAAGACCAGATGTCAGATCTTGAGAACTTATTTTTTCTTTTGTTTCTGTTCTTGCTGTGTTTTAATCGAATCCTTACATGTTATGGGCAAAAGGTCTGAATGTTTTTAATTACCGTAAAACTATCTTATTTAAAGCTGTGGCTTCCAAGTACTGATGTCTCTTACCCTCTAAGTTTTGCTTTTAAAATGTGTTTTGGGATTTTTTTTTTTTTAAATAGTTCCCTAGCCTGCTCAAGACCCTAATAACTTTAAGTTCATTGGATGAGATCCTCAGCTGGTCAAGTCAATGGAACTACAATTACTTTACATCAGATGATGATCCATTCTAGAGTAAAACTTGTCCAAGCTCTTAAACCCACTAAAAATAGTGTTTTATCATTAAAATCTGGTAGATATTTGATAAGCAGTGATATGAATGACATAGCTATACATCTTAATTTGGCAGCAGGGGATTGTAGACAGCAGAGCACTGGCAGTACCGACAGATCATTTTGGGGTTACCATTTCTCCCTGGACTTTCTCCAGACTGCTCCTGTCATGGTATAATTCCCCACCCTGAACCTTAGCGTCCAAAAGATGGGGTACCAGCATGAATTCTTCTAAGCTCAATTACAAGCTTAGTACTTTTAGCGCTGCCACCAACCAGGAATTCCAGTGCCTGGTACACTCTGGTCCCCCCAAAACCTTGCCCGGGGAACTCCAAGACCCAGATCCTCTGGAACTTAACACAGGGAAAGTAAACCCTTTCCCCCACCATTGCCTCTCCCAGGCTTCCCCTCCCTGGGTTACGCTGGAAGATACTGTGATTCAAACTCCTTCAATCACAAAACAGAGAAGAAAATTCACATTCCCTCCTCCTTCTCTCTCCCCCCTCCCAGACTCTCCCTGAGAGAGAAAGTAATCCTAACACAGAGAGAAATTAACCTTTCTCTCCCCCTTCCCTCCTTTCTCCCCACCAAGTCCCTGGTGAATCCAGACCCAGTCTTCTGGGGTCTCACACCAGAATTAAAAAACAATCAGGTTCTTAAACAAGAAAAGCTTTTAATTAAGAGAGAAAAATAGTAAAAATTATCTTTGTAGATTTAAGGTGGAATATGTTACAGGGTCTTTCAGCTATAGACAGTGGGAATACCCTCCCAGCCTAAGTATACAGGTACAAATTAAAATCTTTCAGCAATACAATTTTTGGAACTCCCTCATGCCAATACACAGTTAAACTACTTCCAGCCAAAACGATCTTTGAACTCCTCCAGCCAAACACATTGCAAATAAAGAAAACAAACAGACATAGCCTAACCGCCTTAGTACCTAGACTCACTTATGCTAACTTATAAGAGCGTGTATCGAGAGATGTAGAGAAACCTGGTTGATTCTGGTCATCTCAGAAAACCGAGAGAACAACCACCATTCTAACAGCACACACCAAACTCCCTCCCTCAAATTCTAAAGTATCTGTGCCCCTGATGTCCTCTGGTCAGGTGACAGCCAGGCTTACGAACTTGTTAACCCTTTACATCAAAAGAGATAAAGAGTACTTCGTGTTCTATTAACTCCTACTATCTCTTTAGACAGCTCCCCTCCTAGTTAAACTGTCTTGAAATACTTTGCCGATAAGTTAGATAGCCAGAGCTACAGGTCTTCTGAAGGACTAATGTGAAGGACCGCCGTTCCATGATTCGATCTTTGGGAATATTACTAAATGTAGCTTCTTTGCAACCTATCTTGATCGTCTGGGGATCAGAAATGGTCAGTTAGCTGTTGATTGCTAGAGAGAAACAGATTTTTTCCCTTGTTGCTTTAAATATTCCATCCTCGACTTCACGTCAAAGAGGTTTTAGAGTCTAATGCTTTAACTTTGCTTCAGAATTTTGAATCTTTTTCCATAATTTTTGTAAGATGTTTCCAAATTTTGCTTCCAAAATGTTCCATCATTCTGTGTATATTTTTCATAATTTACATTAGACCTTGGACTGCGTCCCTCAGAGGTGTACTAGAAAAAATTCAGGGGCAGTAGAAGGCCACTGTGGATATGCAGATTGGTTATCAGCCAAAAACAGAGCAGGACATGTTCACTATTACCATTATGTAAACTTTTCTTCTAAGGAGGTATGTCACATCGTTGGGTATTCAATACCCTGATTTTCCACTTCAACTGTGTATATCTTTTATAAAAATCTCGATGATGTATAAAAATAAGAGTAGAGAAACAATGAGAAAATTTGAGCACTTACTAAAGTGAGTGAATGGATACACGATGCAGATGAAATCTTTATGAAAATGCACAGGAGATACAGATGGAGGATAGGTTTTAGGGGCTTTTTTATGTTGAAAACCAGGTTTTCACACACTTTTTTTTGTGTGAAGTGTCTGCCTTTCTGGGAAAAACATTGACTTTGTAGAAAAACAAACTCCAAAACTTTTGGTTGTATTCTGTCAGTCAAAATTTTTCCTCAGGGCTGTAATATTTCCCAACTAACTCTAATAGCCTTTATATTCACATGGCTGGGATAAGATACCTTAATCATGTAGGAGACAACTTGGTCAAAGGCAGTTAATGAGTAATCACATAAAAACACTAGGATTACATAGAATGGATACAAAAATTTAATTATTCACTTTGACAGAACATGTGCTCTTTAGGTCTTAGAATAATAGAATCATAGACAGATGGGGTTGGAAGAACTTAAGGTTTGGTCACAACCCCCTGCTCAAAGTGGGACCAACACCAAACTAATCATCCCAGCCAGGCTTTCAGCCAGGCCTAAAAATGTCTAGGCATGGAGATTCACCGACCCGCTTTACACTTTCTCTAGGTAACCCATCCCAGTGCTTCACCACCCTCCTAGAGAAATAGTGTTTCCTAATATCCAACCTAAACCTCCCCCACTGCAACTTGAGACCATTGCTTCTTGTTCTGTCATCTGCCACCACTGAGAACTGCCGAGCTCCATCCTTTTTAGAACCTCTCTTCAAGTAGCTGAAAGGTGCTATCAAATCCCCCTTCACTCTTCTGCAGACTAAATAACCCCACTTCCCTTAGCCTCTCCTCCTAAGACATATGCCCCAGTCCCCTGATCATTTTCATTGCCCTCTGCTGGACTTTCTCTAATGTGTCCACAGTTCTGTAATGGGGGCCCCAAAACTGTACTCAGTACTCCAGATGTGGCCTGAATAGAGAGGAATAATCACTTCCCTCAATCTGCTGGTAATGCTACTAATGCAATCCAATATGCTGCTAGGCTTATTGGCAACAAGGGCACACTGCTGACTCATATCCAGCTTCTCATCCCCAGGTCCCCAGGTCCTTTTCTGTAGAATGGCCACTTAGCCAGTCGGTTCCCAGCCTGTAGCGGTGCATGGGATTCTTCCGTCCTACGTGCAGGACTCTGCACTTGTCCTTGTTGAACCTCATCAGATTTCTTTTGGCCCTATTCTCCAATCTGTCTAGGTCACTCTGGATCCTATCCCTACCCTCCAGGGTATCTATCTCTTCCCGCCAGCTTAGTGTCTTCTGCAAACTTGCTGAGGGTGCAGTCTATCTCATTGTCCAGATCATTAATAAAGATGTGGAACAAAAATGGCCCCAGGACCGACCCTGGGGCACTCAGCTTGATACTGGCTACCAACTAGACATTGAGCCATTGATCACTACCTGTTGAGTCCAACAATCTAGCCAGCTTTCTATCACCATATAGTCCATTCATCTAATCCATACTTTTTTTAACTGCAAATCCACAACCCAGTGGGAAGGGGAATGCTCTGCTGTTGCATATCTCCCCATTGTGCAGTTATTCTGTCTGTGCACACGTCTAAGGGTTGGTACCACAGTTCTTACTAAATTGTACATATCTTTCCCTGAGACAGAGCTATGCTGGTATATTTGTTCACAGTCTTCTTATGCATTGTTTGTGCTCGAAAATCAATAAAACCTTCAGACTATGTAGCTGCCTCTGTTTTCTTATGTTTTGAACCAAGCTCACTTTGTAGTGCTAGAATCATCTTCAAACAATTTCTCTTGTTCTGTTTACTGTCTAAGGGTCATATTATGCCATCGATTACATTTTTTTAAAAAAAGTAGAGCTCCCTATGGAAATCAACAGGGAGTTCTGCTTAAAAATCAATGGTGTGATAGGCTCCTGAAACTGAAGATGATGACACTTAAGCACTTCAGGTGATGTGATTAGGATGCTCACACAGACCACCAATCTGCAGGCAAAGGAAAGGTTACTAAACTAAATTACAGAGAAATATAGGGTATACCTACACTGCAATTAAACACCTGTGGCTGGCGGGTCAGTTGACTTGGGCTTTCAGGGCAGAGACTGGCTCTGGGATCCTCTGTCCTCATGGGGTCTCAGAGCTCAAGGTCCAGCTCTGGGACCCTGCATCTACACCACAGTTTTACAGCTCGGCAGCCTGAGCCCTGTGAGTCTGAGTCCACTGATGTAGGCCAGCCATAGGTGTTTAATTGCAATATAGACATACCCGTTATGGGGATACTTACTAGATGCTTAACTTACTTCAGTGCCTTTGCCTGACTGAGAGCAACAGAATTGGGCACAAAATAATAGGCAGCAGCAACATCAGAAGAATTACCCATCAAACAGTAGCTGTCATAGGACTAAGCTTACATACCAAAACCAAAATTGTCTTTAAATAGACCACCCTGGTAACATCACTGATTGTTCAATTCAAAGAAATTCTGATCCTTGGGGACTGGGAGCTCTAGAGATAAATGCTGATGTTCAGAGCACCAAAGCTACTTGCTTCAGACAGGACAGCTTAAGCAGATGAAACAATTCTGAGTCCTTGTCAAAAGACCTTTTGGCCCCTTAAGAACCAGGAGTGAGTTTGACATCTGTTGCAGGGATTTGTAAAGGGGATCCCTTGAGATGTACAGCAACTGGAGTTTCTGACTGCTCCTGGTTGTTCCCAGCCTCTTCACTTGCTAAAATATTATATCTTGTGTCATAAACAGATTGTTAAGGGTTAATGTCTCTTTTACCTGTAAAGGGTTACAAGCAGGCAACTGGAACACCTGACCAGAGGACCAATCAGGAGACAAGATACTTTTAAATCTGGGTGGAGGGAAGCTTTTGTGTGTGTTCTTTGTCCGTTGTGTGTTCTTCTCTTGAGGAATCTGAGAGAGACCAGACATTACTACAGGCTCTCTAAGTTTCTGTTCAAATAGTAAGTAAGAACAGGCGGTTTTAGTCTTTTTAATTGGTTTTCTCTATTTGCAAATGTGGATCTGGCTGGTTAACTTTTATATGTGTAGTTGCTGGGAATATTTTGATTTGTATTGGTACTGGGGGGAAAGTTTCTCTCTGGTGTCTGTAAGCTATAGGACCCTGTAATATTTACATCTTGAAGTTACAGAGATAATTCTTTACTTTTTCCTTTCTTTTATTAAAAGATTTCTTTTAAGAGAACCTGATTGATTTTTTTCCTTGTTTCCCTTGTTTAATCCCAGGGGATTGGGTTTAAACTCACCAGGACTGGTGGGGGAGACGGGAGGGGGGAGAGATGGAATCTCTGTTTTCCTTGAATCTGTTTGCCTCTTTGAGGAAGGGAAGGGACATGCTTCTCTGTATTGTGATTTAAAGAGTTTGGATCAGTAGTCTCTCAGGGTAGCCCAGGAAGGGAAAGTCTGGGAGGGGGAAAGGAAGGGGGAATGGTTTATTCCTCCTTGTTTTAAGAACCCAATGGATTTGGGTTCTTGGGGTCCCCAGGGAAGGTTGGGGAAATCAAAGTGTCCCAAAACACTATATTTTTGGGTGGTGGCAGTGCTATCAGATCTAAGCTGGTAATTAAGCTTAAAGAATTCATGCTAGTATCTCATTTTCTGAACTCTAAGGTTCAGATCTGGGAAGGAATACTATGATGTCTTGGTTTCTGTTTTTTTAAATAAATATAAATGGAAAAGGCTGCTGAGAATATTCCTCTTGGAAGTATCTTATTAACTGACTTGTTTGCCCTGTTGCAGTCTATGGCCTTGATCCTACAGACCTATGTGTGAGCAATCATCAATTGTCTTCAATGGAACTTCATGCAGGGAGGGGGCTGCATGGAACAAGGCCTCTGAAAGGTCCTCTGGGAATTCATTGTTCATTAGTCCATAGTACAATGCCCTTTACACAATCAGCACTTGGCATTTAGTGCAGTTTTAGGATGGAGTAATGTGGCTAGTTAATTGGGTTTGATAATGGCTCTGCAAGCTTTATGGCGAAGTGAGAGATACTCATGACTTTTGGAGAAAATACAGAAGTGGTGACATTTTGTTTTGTGGTTTGCAACAGTAAATTTATTAACATGAACTCCGAGAAGCTTGTGAAAATGCCCACAAAAGGAGAGTATAGGCAGTACTCGCCACCTTTTTGCCTCTTGTGGGGCTCCTTTCACTACCCACATCGGGCTGTATTGTCCTGACCTGGACTCCATCCACCTGTTCATCAGCCAGATGCTGTATCATAGCAGTCGATAAGAATTTTGCCATTGACTTCAATAAAAGCCGAATTAGGCCCTCCTCTTTCTGATAACTATATCCTAGGCCCACTTTGAGGCTTGGAAGATGGCTCTCAGAAGGAATGAGCTTTTTTTTTTTATTCTGATCAACCCTTTTTGCTTTACTGCTAAAAGTGAATTTAGAAAACTATTCCCATTTCAGAGGCTGGAACAAGAAGCCATTAGAATTTAGATGAGTGTTGCATCCTGTAAGCTAAGAATGATTTTGTTTTCTGAAATCTGATTTACTTATTTTGTAAAATAATACTGAGCGAGGCCATTGTTCATGTTCTCTGCATGGTCAGTGTGGCAAACAAGTCAGTTTAATTTGTGTTATAAGCTTGTTACAAGAGGCAGAGCGGGGAGTAGAGGCTGAAAAGAACTCTTGCATTTGTGGTTTTAATAAGAATTGTTTTCACCAGGGAACTCTTAGCCTGTCGGATTAAAATTGTAAAGAGACCTTTTACTGTAACAGCTCTGACAGTTATCCTCTTAGTAAAGTTTGCTTTTGGGATAATTACATATTACATCTACTGTTTACTAAATGAACAGCTCTTTGGCACTGCTTTTAACCTTGACCAGATTTCCCCATGGTGGTTTTTCTTGTGACTGTGATGGAAACATTTAGAAATACATTTTGCCTCTCTTATTTTTGGTGGTTTTTGTTTTGATAGGGAATGAGTTTCCCCCCTTGAATTTGTGAATATGGGTTTGAAGGATCATTTTAGCAATTATGCCTCAAGTAAGATTGGCATCATCTGCAGCAGGAAGGGAAAATGCAGGCTCATTCATTTTCATTGTTTTGTAGAAAATGTATTTCTATTATGTACGAAAGTTCCTAGCTTTTGAAATCTGTTGAAGAAAGAGGCAGGCCTTAGGGAAGGGGATGGGCTAAATAACCTCTTGAGGTCCCTTCCAAGTTTATGTTCATCCGAGTCTAAGTCCATACTGCAGGATTTGATGATGGTCTATGATGGTGTGGAGGAGAGACCTGGCTGTAGATGAAGCTCCACCTGATTTTTTTAAAACTTTGAATTAAATAATGCTTGACTACCTGCATGTAAAGGTGATACTGCATCTGGAACCATAAATCTAGCTCACAGAGGCCCAAACTGGACATTTATCAGTCTTTTCAGAAGCAGTGGGATCAAGTAGTATCTGCCTATCAAAGCATTGTTTACTCAAACAGTGAAGCCAGCTACAAGCACACACGGATGGTTCAATCGAACCTGAAGCCTTTTTTTAAAATGGTGAATTAGAACCAATGGCCTCCTTCTACAGTTGTCTGAAATTCAGAATTGTTTCATGGGATTTAGTTTGAAAATCTTTGCAGTTTTGGTTTTGTGCAGTGTTGTACATCCCAGATTATACTTTGATCTAGCCATTTTTGCATAGAAAAATATTAATTTTTATGTGTTTCATGCAAAGCCACCGTCTGTCATAAATCAGGCCAATTTATGCACAAAACACTCTTGTATCTGAGTCGTAGATCTCAATTTCCCGTGCAAAGCCATATCCAAGCCCAAACACATTTGAGTCCAATTGCATTAGTATTTAGCCCCATGTCCTGCTAAAGGCCAAATTTTCAGCAAGCACCTATAAGGCAATTTAGATTGAGTAATAGTGACTTGCAAAGGGGCTCCAAACATGATTTAATAAGAGTCAGGATTCTCAACAGCTAAGGGTGTGTGTGGTTTTTCCCTCCATCTTTGTAACTTACTCTCAGATAATAAGATGGTGTGACATACCAGGGTACAATCCAGATTAATGAGTAGCTGTGTCACCTCATGTCCAGCAGCTTTGGATACCTGACCATGCTTTGCTGAAGGAATCCCCTCTTGGGCTGCTCAAGAACAGCTTCCAGGATACAAGCACCACCCAGAGCATTTATTTGTGTGTAACTGCAGCTTGTCAGCCATGGTTGGGTTACTCTCTGGCTCTCACCAGCCTTGGTGATGCCAATACACTCGACCTTAGATTTTCCCCTGAAATGTATGTCCTGTACTGCCCAGCTCTCTCCTGGGCAATGCCAGTTTATATAAAGTCCATGATTTCTTTAATAGAAATAATATGCACACAACTTGCCACCCCAAATGAAGTTTCCCAAACACTTCAATTTAAACACACTGGATTAGATAAAATAATAAAACAAATCTATTAACTACAAAGAGATAATTTAAGTGAGTACAAGTAATGAGGCATAAGAAGCAGACATGGTTACAAGAAAAATAAAGAAGTTAGGCTCCAGTTGAATTTTAACAAACTATGTTAAATCAAAACAAAGTTCTCACCACATTCTTTCAGCATTACTGACCAAACTTCTTAGGTCAATATTGACCAGCAAATCATGAGTTTTCAAATGATACCGTGCAAGACATGCTCTGTACAAAAAATATTACAATAATGTGAACACAAGGATACAATCTGTCTGATGGATGCAGTAATGGTGTAGGACTCCAAACCCTAAATCTGTCTCAAATGCTGGGCTTTCAGAAGAAATAATACGTATATTTCTAATGCCTGATATGCACATCTACACCATTGCAACAAGTAAAAAATGAAACAGGAAAGCTACATTAAAACAACACTGGTAATGAACCAAACAAGAAAGCAAGGGAATTCTGAGACAAGGCAGTCAGAGTTCCTAATTCCCTCTTCAGCTATAAGACTTTCAGCTGTTGGCAATCAAGAATCTAGTCACAGTGCTGCTCATACTCTACTGTTAGTCTGCCTATATTCTGCAGTCAATGTGGAACAATTTACCTGAATTTTAAAAACCTTTTGCATTCAGTCTGGTAGTGATGATCATCATTTTAGGCATAGAAATAAAAATCCTGAACTACTCATTTTACACAGGAGATCTGGTATCTTTGTTAATAAATATTGCAGTGCTGTAACTTACTGCAGATAACTCCTGCCCCAACGAGCTTACACTCGAAATAGACAACATGGTCAAAGAGTAAGAGAAAAGCAGTACTCTAGTTCTTCCCTGTTTTACAAATGTGGACTTGTTGATGGCCACTCAGGGAGTATGTGGCAGAGCTGGGAGCATAACTGAACCTAGACCTCTTGAGTGCAAGGAAAGGACCTTAACCTCAAGACCAGTGGTGGGCAAAATGTGGCCCGCACATGGTGGGCCATCAGACAGATTGTGTACATTTGCACATCTGCCTGCACCTCCCAGTGGCCGCGGTTCGCCGTTCCCAGCCAATGGGAGTTGTGGGAAGTGGCGTGAGCCGCAGGGACTTCCTGGCCACTGTTTTCCGCAGCAGTTGGTCAGGAATGGCCAACTGCTGCCATTGGGAGCTGTGGGCAGCCGTGCAAATGTAAATAAACTGTTTGGTGGCCCTCCAGAGGATTACCCTGATGGGCCGTGTGTGGGCCCAGGTTTCTCACCACTGCTCAAGACCAACCTTCTTCTCTCTCTTTTAAAAGCACAAATCAAGTAAAACAATCCAGCACACTTTAGTGTAAATCTGGGATTTACATGGCATGATAGCTGTGATATAAGAACCACAATAGGAGAGAACAGAGTTGGAAGCAGCCTAATGGTGTTGGAATGTGATGTGAGATGCAGCCCCACATACTGGTGGTAATGGACCCCTTCTGTGATATGCTGATTCACAAAGAAGGTGGCTGATGCACTAGGCTGCTTGTGATTATATGCTACAGAAGGAAGACAGAAAGAGAGAGCAAGTAATTGAAAATCATTTTAATCTGCCCCAATGGAATTCAACAATTTCCCTCCTATTTGCTCTAACTATTTCCCCCTCTCCTTAATTGCTGTCAAGCAGCTAAAATGGAGCCTCCCAATTGTTTTCACTTTTTAAAAAGTACAAATTCAGTGCGACATTGAGATTCATACCAGGAGGTTTTGGTTTTGTTTGTTTTTTGCCTTTTCAATCCATGGCAGTTGGCCTAAATTCAAGAGCATGCGCTTGAGAAGTGCTCTGAGAGAGTGAGACAAATAAACATAAGATAAATTGGCAGATTTTTAGCTCAGTCAACTGCCTATTCTAACTGGGAGACAATGTATTAAGTTTGGATTTTCCGAAGGGGTTTAAAGGAGTTATGTGCCTATTTAATTTAACATAACTCCTTTTATATTTCTTTGAAAATCCCAGAATAAAGCCCTGTATTTGTCAGTTATAACAATAGCAGAAACAATTATATTTTAAACTTTGCACAACTTGGATTGATTCTAAAATGGAAAACTTATCACATACATCCTAATTTGTAAAAGATTTGCCCTTGAATCTTCTTTTTTTTTTTTGACTTCCCCACTAAAGAGTCTTGACTTTTCCCCACCATTTTCTGTAGATATTGCTACATCTTGCATCCAGCATCCTGGCGGACCTTGTCATTATACTGTGTACATAGACTAGCCTAATTTTTAAAAAAATCCATAGTTAGTGTCAGACTTCAAGGCCATTGCACCTGTATTCCCCCTCTATGGTCCAGTAAGAGTGCACCTACTTTTAGGCTTCTGGCTCCCAGTTATCACCTCTCTTCGGTGGGGCCCTGCATCTCCTGACCAGGGTTTTTCCGGGCAACCCAGTTCCCTACCTACACTCTGCCATCCCCAGCAAAGCAGGCTCCCTAAATGGGCCTGCATCTCTGCTTTGCTTTTGACGGCTATGAACAGGGTAACTGCCCACATTAAGTTACCAAACAGCTTTTTTGACCACACACATTTATTTTCAAGATTAAAAACATTACAGAGAAAACATATGAGGGAATGTACAACTTACCAGCGATCATCTCCACGAGGGCTTTGCTTGGTGTCAGTCCATCCAACCCTTCCTCAGGGATTGGGAGCCTCCTTTTGACCAGAAGGTCCTGTCCATCTGCTGGATCAACAAGAAGGCCCTGAGTCTGTTTAATCTCAGACTGTTAATTGAAAAATCCTTTCTTTGTCTGGCCTCTTGAGAATCCAGTTTGAATTAGTTAGGGGAGCCTTCCCCAAGAGGTGGCAGTACTGGGTTTACTATGGTGCCAATGGCACGGTGGTGCTGGGCCCATGCTCAGAAGGGGCCCCAGTGCCTGGACCACTGCCCCCTGCTTGACCTCTTTCCCTCTCCCCCAAAACCCTGCCAGCTGCTCGCTCCTCTGCCCTCTTCTCCCCCTCCTGTATGAGCGGTGGGTGGGGGAAGAGGCTGAGTGGGTGCTGAGCCTTGGAGCGGAGCACAGGTGAAGCCACAGTCTGGGTGCTGGGGACAACCAAAGATTAATCTGGCCCTGAGAGGTAGTTACTCTCTCCCATGAATTACGTACAATTAGTGGCTCACAAAATATGTAAACGTAATGCAGAAAGATTTCCCAAAGATATCACAGGAAACTGCCATATCTGACACAGTTAGTTGCATGTAATTTGATTTTGTGCCTGTTGAAGGGTCTTCTTTTATAAAAGTTCACTTAAAATGAGTATAATTTAATGCAAATAGGTTTTTGCTTCTCTAGACAGTCACTAATATAGCCAGATATGACATCTCCTCTCTAGCAGTCATTTCCAAGTCAAGGTACTTTGGTTCTTTTCAAGAAGATTTGGCCAAGATTTTCAAAAATAACAAGTGATAAGTCCCTTAATTTTTGGGTGCCTAATATGAGAGACCTTAAAAAGGTTAGATGTTCAAGTGGTAGAATGCTGAATATATATATATAAAAAAATAAACACTACTACCACAAAGGCACCTAACCCACTAGTCAAGATTTTTTAAAAATCATGGCCTATGTTTCAAATCAATTATATTTTATAAAAATGGAAAATGACCATTTAAAATTTCTCATTTTACATCAATTCTTTTGAGTCTTCTAAACATGGAAGGCTTGTTGTTTGTGTATGTTTCTGTTGGCAGTCACTTGTATATTCCTAAAAGCAAGGAGACAAGTAAAAATAAAAATCAGATTCCTATGGAAAAGTGTATGTGGGTGTAGAACTCCACAAGTTTTTCCTATGAAATAATGATAAGCAATGAGGAGTTGGATAATACAATACTGTATCTCTTTGCTCGCTCTAACTGAGCTAAGAAAAGAATTCAACAGGAAATCAGATATGAAATTGCTCTTCCACTTCTCTGGTATGATAGAAGGTAGGGAGAAGGATAAGGCAGCTCTTTTTGGAGAAACAGTTTACATGTCAAAAGAACTATTATTCAAATTGTTTGTTGAAGTGCCACCTTAAAATCCTGGCTCTACTGTGTGTGACCCAACCATTACCTCTTCTCATAGACACTAGCATGAATTCTGGGGCAATTCTTTGCTCTGACACTCACTGACTGCGTGTTCCTTAGTGTTCTGTCTATTATGCAATGCAGTGTGATCATTCAAAAATGTGGAAATGTTACCTTTTTGGGAAGGAAAGATCAGCTATATTTAAAAAAAAAATCTTTCAAGTCTCTGTAACCTGCTTTTGAAATCCTTCACTCTAGAGACACTATGAATTTGATCTCTCTTGCTTTCTGCCCCCTCATCTCCCTAGAGCAGTGACCAACGGCGGTTGATTTTTTGTTTTTTGCTTTATGTAGGGGGAGCAGTTAGGTCGCACAGATGAATTATCCTTTTTGGCATTTCTACAGCATCTAATTGCTACCTGCCATGTTTAATTTCAAAATCCACTTCTGCTATTAAAATGACAACACTGTTTGCTCTCATATCTGGGTCAATCAATCTTCTTTCCAAGTTGCAAATATTCTGGAAGAACCATGCTCCCCAAGAATTTCACATTTTGGGCCCCAGCTGTAAATTAACCATGTGTAAGATGATCTGACATCGGAACTATGTAAAATCTCCATTTTGTTTTTAAACTCTGCACTATCCCTTATTGCGCTACATCTTTCCTCAGTACCCATTGTGATTCTTCTCTCATCCAGGGCTATGGGTAAGTTCTGGTCACTGGTTTGTGGAAACTGGCTGCTTCACATGCATGGCTCTGGCTGATGCAGGCTGAATACACAATTTGGGTTACCTCTTCAGTCATGTACTGTCACCTGAGTTTCATTTTTCTACTCTTTTCAGGGATGACTTTAGATATTATCTCAGACTTTTGTTGAAAAATGGTTAGGCCATTGAAACACACTTTATGTGGGCATGCCTGGAAATCAGCTTAGATGCCTGCAGCTAGTGGAAACTTTTGCTATTAAGGTCCTGACATTAATGGAACATATTTTGGTGTGCTATGCACTGGCTGCATCTCAAGAGGATGACTACAAGGAACACACTACACTCCTGTCTCTTTTTCTCTATGCTTAGCAACTTTAAGAAATGTTATTAGAATGTAAGCATCTATGTATTACAATTGTCTATATAGGAGTTGAGGGGGCTTTGTGATTCATGATGAATTTTGTTCACAAGGCTGGATTTGCTACAGATCAGTGTGCCTGTGAGGAAACGTGATAGAGGGGAAGGTGAGTCTTGTTTTTAAAGGCACTAGCTTGGTTCTCAGAGACAGGAATAGATAGAATCCAGGTCTTCCATCAGATTCTTTGTGTGAACTTGACTGCAAATTGAATCTCTTGGTGTATCTGTTTCCCACCTGAAAATGGCAATAATTCCTCCCCTGTGTAGTAAAATCCATTCATGGTATTTGAGGTGTGTTCAGGCTTTTCAATACTATCATCTGCAGCTAACTAGTTCAGAAGCAGTTGTTGGGATTGGGGAAGGAAGGGGAAAGGATCATTTGAAACATTCTGCTGTGTTCTTGCACCATTTATGACAGATACAGTGAAACATTTTGACTTATGGGAAACCAGTGTGTTTCTTGAAGCCACTAATATGATGTAAAGGAATGGGGCTGCTTTTAGATAAGACTGTTTGTTTATTTCCTGTACATTCTTTTTCTTTTTAAGAGTAGTGTTTAAGACCGACGTCCTCATAAAACTTTGCTGGCAATAAATAGGGGAACCCTCTTCTCTCATCTTTCTCTATCTAAAAAAATGTTCAATTCTGGGATTATTTGCTTAAACCCAACATCTCTAGTATAAGAGGGAGAGTGCAGTCATTCTCTCCTTCCACAGCAGGTGGTCAGCTTATACAAACAAATGAAAATAAGGGTCACATCAATTTAGGGAGCTGTTTCTTGTGCTGTTGAAGTCTATACTGAAAACAATAGACTACATTTTTCTGGCTGAGTGTCAAGTACATATGCTCCTCCATGAAATATTTGAATGCTTCCAACTCTCTTCTGGTTGAAGCATTTTAAGAAATAGCTATTTGCTTATTGATTTGTTTGTTTAGCTCCCTTATTGCCTGACCTGATTTTTCCAGCTCTAATCACTTGAGCTGGCAATTCATCAAACTTAAGTGCCATCTTTAGACACATATCTTAGCAAGTGCTCCTGTGTAACTCAAAAGCTTGTTTCTCTCTCACTTTACTAGACTGAAGTGGGTCTACTAAAAGATATTGCCTCACCTACCTTGGATCTTTAGTAAGAGAACCATAGGCACTAATCCATGCCAATGGACTCCTTCAGCTCACTGACCATCTATGCATTTCACTAATTTCAAAGGTGTTACATCAGGGTTGAATTTGGTGCAGCTTCTTCTAAGTAGAAGTGGGTGACATTTTTTCAAGTGGGTGTTTTGTTTTGGGAGGTTAAAAAAAGGAGAATTCTTGTTGATTGCAGAGAATTATTTTGGTTAATATTAAAAAAGAAATGTTGAAATGAACTGTTTTGACTTTTTTCTAATACAAAATGTTTCAGTTTGTTAGACTAGAGAAATTCTCGGTTTTGGTGGTGTGCCCCCCTAAACTCAGTAATTAGGACACTGAATGAGAAGTCATTAGTCTATGTGAAGCAGGGTGGGAAGGCCAAGGAGAATTCTATCATGATATAAACATCCTTTATTCATCAGGAAGAGAACATGATGGACAGCATGTACACGGGGCTTAAAGCCGACAGCGAGCCAGGCTTTTATGATATTTAACCCAATATCTTGTCATCTATTGAAGGTGAGACCCAGAATCAAATCTGGTGCAGTTAAGACAGCCCATGTATATGTGCCAACTTCAGCACTGCACAAGGAACAGAGTGACAAACTTTATAAGGATCTACAGAATGCAATATGAGAAATTTGAAGACAAGATGTGGTGGTTGGAGATTTTACAGAGATAGTAGAATCAGACTGAAATTCTTGGGCTGGAGCAATTGGCAGATTTGGACTCAGTGAAGAAACCAAAAGAGGAGAACGGGAGAGATTTAGTAACATAAAGAACATCCTACTGATAATAACAAGCTATCTCAATAAAGATAGCTGCAGAGGAAGTTGTTACAGAGTCCCATTGGGGCCTACTGGCAAAGGGTTCACTGTTCTTGCCAAGCAACTTGAGTCAGACCTCACAAATGCACTGTACCTAATACACTGCATTCATGGCCTTATCCATAAAGGATAGCATGTGAGGTCTCTACTGGAAGCTTGTAATTTATTAACATTCATAATCATGAGAAGTGTGTACGGGTAATTAAGAAAGAACATAAATATATTGAAAATTATGCCCTAATTATCTTCTAGTAGAAGTGAGTCACAAGGGAAATGGAAAATGTCTAAAGTAAAAGCTGTTAAATCAAGTTACACTGTTATTTTGAGAGCAGACGGTCATGACTTCTGTGGGTATCCAGTGATCAGGGACTGGACATCAGAGAGGGACACTGTGAAGGGACTTGGGCTGCATGAATCTGTTGTCAATCTGCAGGGCAAAGGCAGGGCTGGTGTAGCCCACAGGAGAATGTTTGAGTGACTGAGAGGTTAGTTGTGTTAGGGAGCTGACACCCAGCTGGCACAGCAAGACTCTTTCCTGCTGGCGGCAGGCGGCAACAAGATGACTCCCAGTCCTGGATGCCCTGAGAAGCATCACAGAAGTAGACTTGGATATCACCCAGTGAGCAAACAAATATCATGATGTCATACGTATGAATCACAAATGGAAATCAAGTGTGTTGTCATGCAAATCATCTGCAGTTAATATGGGACTGGATCATCAATTAGTTGAGGCTGAGAGCAATCAAAAAGTGTCAAGAATTAAGATATAATTTGGACAATTTGAACTAATACAAAGGAAGAATACAAAGAAACCACGTGGAAAAAACATGTCTGTAGTGAAAGAAGAAATGAATGTTGAAGAGACGTGGAACAGTGTAAAAAATGGGATTACAAGAGCAGCTGAACAAGTGTTGGGCTACAAGGCCAGAACAAAGGAAGCAAGGTGGATAACGGATGAAGTGCTGCAGTTGAGTGACAAGCACAGGAAGCTGCAGGAGAACAAAAAAGAAGATGCAAGTCTAAGAACTGAGTATAATAGGTTGACTAAAGAGATAAAACAGATAAGTGAAGAGAGAGAAACAACTGGATAAGTGAACCATGTAAAGAAGCAGACTATGCGAAGAGACATGAGACACAGGATGCATCGCAAGATAAGAGAACTAAGTGGGACGTATGAGTTCATCAATAGTGAAAGATAAGTAGGGGCAAATAACTGAGGACAAACTAGTAAAGAATAAACAATGAAAATAATATTTTCAAGAGCTGTACAACATGCAGAACATAGTAGATAAAACGGTGCTGGAGAAGCTTCTATTATAAATGGGTAAGAGCAGATGCTGGAATTCTTAAAAGAAGAAATGAAGAGTTTGAAAAAGAGAGATACCGGGGGAAGTGACAACCACAGAGCTGTTGCAAGCAGGTGAGAAACACACAGTAAAGGTGATACTCTAACTCTTGCTGAACAGTTTGTGTTAGTACTGAGCAAAGGGGGGTGGTGAAGTAATAATAATATAATAATAATAGTGATTGCAAGAACCACAGAGGAATAAACTTATTGAGCATGCTTGAAAAAGCATTCCCCAAAACATTGCTGAGGAGAATGAAAAGGTTCCAGAGGAACAGGCCAGATTCACACCAGGACACAGCACAATAAATCTGCTATTTGTGAGAAGACATATCCAAGTACACAGACCACAACCAAACCTGTTAAACAACTTTATAGACCTTATACAGGCATTTGATAGCATTTGGCAGAAAGGACTATGGTCAATCTTGAGAATATATGTGCATCCTTGAGAGATTGATCAAGCTGATAGAAAATATCTACAATGTGTTAATGAGTGCAATAAGAGTAGACAAGAAGCTGGCAGAATATTTCAATATGACTGTGGGAGTGAGACATGGATGCGTATTATCACAAGATTTGTTCAACGTGGCGCTGGAAGCAATAATAGCTGTAGCACTGAGCAGGGCCGGATTTAGAGGCAGGTGACCCACACACTTACTCACAGTGCTGGACTTGGCGGGTGATGGGCTCTGGATGCTGTAAGATATTAAAATGTTTAACAAAGGGAGGGGAGGCACTTTTTAGTCTATCTTTAACCAATTCTGTTGCCTATATTCCTGTAACAGTTACTGGTACACTAGCCATTAGATTCAGACACTGGCTTCCCATTTCTTGTGACCTTTGCAGGTTCTCATGCATCATTTCCTCCTCTAGAGATGCCTTTTTTCAAATTAGATTTCCATATGCAGTTGGAGTCTAGTATCTACTTTCTGTGCATTTCCTCAGCTTCCATCTTCAGTATAAAATTTAAAACCAACTTCTTCCTAGTCACCCCTCAGCAATCTCATTCAAACAAATACAAACAGTGACCAACTTGCTACACAATAGGCAGAAAGAGATGAGATCTCCTTATGTTCACTTTGATGGCTCTGTGAAGTGCTCATAGGCAATCCATTTTTGATATAGCGTACAACAATGTTAACAGGAAGTTTATAATATAAGAAAATAAGTCTTATTTCTTTTAAATCAGATTGTGAACTGAATTCAGATTAAACACTTCTAGCCAGACAATCCATGTGAAAAACATAGTTAGATGTGAATTAAGAACAGATAGACACAGGGAAGGGGGGGGGTAGAGGAATGTTTGTTTGCAAGTAAGCTGCATATGTGAGATGGAAGACCACCGTTGTTTTTATACCTTCATTGTAACTTTAAGTTGGGAATGTGGTATAAGAAAAACTGAAAGTGCATCCAAAGCAGCAAATCCCAGCATGAATGGACGTAGAAAACATTTAATGGAGATTCCATAAGAGACTTTCTAATCTTTGGTGAGGACTACATTTGGAGAATATATTTGTAAGTAAGATCACGGGGCTGGATCAAGATAATTGGAGTTGATAGTTTCGACATGTGGATCATAACCTGAAAAAAAGTGATGTTACACTAAGTAGCTATGCATAGCAGATAAAATACCAAAATTGATGTGTGTCATATTTGATTCAAGCACTGTGAGTATGGCAACTCTTCAGCTAAAGAAACCTGAAACCAGTAAGAAATAATGTAATCCAAACCCCCCTCTCCCTCAAAACCAGAGGGGAGACGTAGTAATATCAAGCCAGGAAACAGAACATCTCTCCAGTTTGACCAACAGCTAATGACTGACATAGATTAAGGCCAGAAAAGCCCCATTATGATGATGCAATTTGACTTTCTGCGTAATACAGGCCATAGTACCTCACCCAGTAATTTCAGCTTTGGGAACATAATTTCCGTTTGAGCTAGAGCATATCTGTTAGAAAGCTATCTTGACTGGCAAGTGACAGACTCCACCATGACCCTGTGTAAGTTGTTTCAGTGGTTAACTACTCTCACTGTCAAAAATAAAATTAACTTTTTTTACTCTTTTTTTTCTAATTTGAATTTGTCTGGCTTCAGCATCCAATCGTCAATCTTGTTATGCCTTTTTCTGCTACATCCGCTATATTAGGCAAATATCTGTCTACTGTTTCTAACTTTTTCCCGATGTAGGTACTTGAAACTGTAATCAAGTTACCTCTCAACCTTCTCTTGAATAAACTAAATGTCTCTTGTTTATAAGGTTGGTTTTTGAGTCTTCAAATCAATCATATAACTATTTTCTCATCCTTCTCCAATTTTTCAACCTTGTTTTTGAAATGTGAATGTCAGAACTATACACAATATTCCACTAAGGGTCTCACTAATGCTGTATACAGAAGCAGTGCCACCTCCCTACTCCGACTTCTATAGTTCTCTGTGTATGCATACCTTTGCTGGGGGAAGTAGTATGTGTGCTCCTTTGCCCGTCCTCTTTCTTGGTTGGAGCTAGAAGGCCCAGGCTTCTCCCTCCCTTACCAAAGGGCCTAAAAAAAGAGTCCAAGTATTAGAGAAGACCCTTCAAAACTCAACAGAACTTGTGCTGTAGCTTGATAACTGCAAGGCATCATTAGAAGGTGATCAATCTCCTTACTTGCCATATGCTGAATCCATCTTTTAAAAACATCCTGGGAACAGAAAGATTTTGAAAAGCAGCCATTTCACTTGACCAGACAATAAATCCCACTCTCATACTCACTTTCTACAAATATACTCTACGGAGCTCCACCTGCTGTTAAATTTCATACAGTATCACACTCTGATATTAACCTTCCACCCCAAACCCCCGTGAGTTTACCAAAAGAGGCAGACAATATCCTATTAACTTCCTCCTGCAGGCAATTCCTAAAAATGAGTTTTTAGTTTTCTATGGTGTGGCATCTATACAGCAGTTTATCCCAAACAATTTTATTTATGGGATTAAAAAGACACTTTCAAGGATGAAGCAAGTACCCCAAAGTATAAAAACGTGTTGATTTTTACTGCTGCTTGTCATTAGTTCTCAAAATAACTATTGCCTTGTCCCTGAATCAGTGAGATGAAATGCCAAGTTACTTGTGTGAAGATTCTGAATCAAGACTGTACCTGCCTTCAGGAATAACAATTCCACTATGCTCAAAGCTGTGTATGCTTTAATTTAGAATATTCAAATAAATAATGGACTTTTTCAATAAAAAGTGACTCTCCAAAAAGTGATTGAATGGAGACTGATTCAGTTCAATATAGCTTGGAAAGAGACAGAATTATCAGGTGCAAATAAACAAGCATGGTCTAAGCCTAGAACTGGGACATCAGAATTCCTGAATTCCAAAACAGACTCTGGCATGTGTCCTCTGACAAGTCACTTTCTCTGCCTCAGTTTCCTTGGGGATAATACTTAACTCCCTCATGGTGAGAGCTTAACTTGTTAATGTTTGTAAAATGCCCTGATGTGCTGTTTTTATTTTCATTGTATTACTCCTCCACAACCAAGGCATTCTAAAGAGATTGAGCTAGTCAACATTGCTGTATTTTTTCCTGGTCTGTTTACAAGAACAATTTGGAATTATTATAAGCTGACTTTAGTCAGAGATCAGACTTCATCAGCAGATGAAGAAAAGTTTAACCCAGAAATGAAAGATGGAAGAGAACTGAGTGTATGGAACACCAATAAAATGCATTAAAAAACCCTTTTCATTCTAGAAAATGTATATATTTATTTATATTTACATATATTTTTATACCAGTCAAGCCTACAGCATGTGTCAGCAGTGAATCAAAAATTAAAAGCAAATTTTAATAAGTAGGAATCAAAGAGGTATTTTAAAAGCTCAAGGGATTTGGAGATGAGAGTTTAGTTCAGGGAATTCCACAGCTCAGGGGCATAACAGGTGAACGCTCTGTTACCCATGGATGAGAGACCTGACAAGGGGGGTGATTAATTTGAGATTTATTATTAGAAATCAAGGATTGAAGGCATGTGTAAGTGGAGACCAATTCTGATAGGTTTAAAAGGGATGCTTCAGACAGGTAATGAAAAACTGAGTAAAATTTTAAAGACCATGCATTGACTGATAGGAAGCAGGTGTAAATCTGCCATAGCTGGAGTAATGTGATAGAATTTATTGCTGTGAGTAAATGGATGGGATGCAGCATACTGAACAATGGAGTCATTTGTGAATATTATTCTATAAAGTGTCTGCCTATTAGTGTAATCTGGAAGCAATAACGATATGCATTAAAGCAGGGCAAGCAACATAAATAGTACCAATATTACCTGTGTAATACTTGAACAATCTGGAAACATGTCACCTTAAGTGACTGCTTTTTAGAAAAGCTTTTAAGAAGTTAACAGTAGTTGAACTGAGAAAGCAAAGAAGAATACAGAGTTGAAAGTTTTCAGGCATTTGTCAGATCTACACAACTGCCACCGGAAGGGAGAACAGAGAATATGAAAAATAGGAGGTGGAAATATTTAAAAAAAAAAGAAAAATGGGCATTTGAGAAGGGGAAGGTTGAATCTGGGGATTTGATTTCAGAATATAGTGCTGTCATGTAGCCATCACAAATGATGCTTTCCAATTCTTCCTTCTCACCTCATACCTGCCCCCCCGTTTTCTCCACTGTCTTGTTTCATGGGCTTTGAAATGCTTCATAGCCCACAATTTACATAAACAGAAATCCATACCCTATATCATAAGCTAAGGGGTCTCATGAAATAGAAGTTAAGCATCATGGGGCCTATGCAGTATCTGAGTGGGAGTCCTGTGGAAAAGATTCATGTACTGCAGTCAGTGACACCCTGCTCTCTGAGTTTATACCGAAGTAACCTGTTACTTGAAAATAATACAAGGAGGCACTGTGCTTCCAGAGGAAACATATTTCATGGGAGACTCAAAACAAAGCCCTGACTCACTGCCCATTAAAGAGCACTTATTTTTTGTAGAGGGAGTGTTGATTTCTGGTTTCCTGACCAAATTCTATACTGGGTAATTACATCCTGACTATGAAAAAATTCCCTTTATAATTTCACTTGGAGAAAATATTCTTCATCTCCCTTTCGAAAATTGGTTGGGCAGTGATGCTGGTACAAAGTGACTGATGTGTCATGCCCAAGAGACAGCTGCATTTGTGAATGACTAGTCTATAAGCATTCTGCCTATAAAGTACCTAAGGATCTTTTGGGATGAAGGATACTAGGTATGGTGAATCAGGTCTATCGTGTCCGGGAATCTTAATCAAACATGTCTAATTCCCATGAGATTTCTAACTCTTTTAAAAAGGTTTTGAATGGACTGACCACACATCCCTTGGGACAAGTCTGTATCTGGAGGAGACCAATACCATGTTCTTTCAGACTGAATTTTTACATGGTTTGCTCAATGGGGGCCTGATTCTGCAACCCTTATTGCATTGAATAGTGCTTTCCTATCTGCGCAGTCTACTCAAAGTAAGAATTGAAGAAATTTACCCTCAGATTCTAGCCATGCTATTTGTTTCCCCCCTATCACCTGCTTGTCACAGGGTGACCAGCCCCTTCAAGAGAGAGCAGGGTCTGGTGCAAAAGTCTACCCATTGGGCCTGAGAGAGCACCTGAGCCATATAAAGGGAGCAGACTGGGAGAATCAGGGAGCAGCAGGTGAGAGCCAGGGCTGCCCAAAGGGTGGGGCACAAGTGGGGCAATTTGCCGCGGGGCCTGCTGGGGCTCCCATGAGAATATAATATTATAGAGCATTGCAACTTTTTCTTATGGAAGGGGCCCCCCGAAATTGCTTTGCCGCAGGCCCCCTGAATCCTCTGAGTGGCGGTGGTGAGAGCTTCTTGAGAGCAAAAGAGAGACAGAAGAAGTGGCAGAAAAATTGTCCTGAGGAGAAGAGCTGAAGGAGGGGAATAACTGGGACCTGCTGCATTCTGAGGAAAGCTGTTGGGAGGATTGGCAAGAGCTGGAGAACCTGCTGGAGAAGCCCCTCAGAACCAGGGGAAGAACCAGCTTGGTCAGAGCATGCTGAGCCTAGAAGCAGCAGTAGGTCCCCAGGAACAGGGGTTTGACTCAGTTTCTCCTTCATGAGCCCATAACAAAGGTTGCACCTGTGCTGCTGAGGTGCCTGTATTGGAGTTTCCTGTAATTTTGCAGTTTGGACAACATATATCCCTTGGGCTTGTAAAATCAGGAACAAAAGGGTTAGGTTTGTTTGAAGAGATCTGTAACGCGTTCCACAGGATAAACAAAGTGCCAATGTCTTTTTTTTTCTTCTTTTTTTCTTTTTTTAAAAGATTGTTATGCCCTTGCCCCAGAAAGTATCTGCTAACAATTGCTATGTCTCCAGCCTTTCTCTTTTGGCTATGGATATGAGGGAGAGTTATTTTCCTACCCCCTCATATATGGTCCTCATACTCTTAGTTTTAATCCTGGTTATACTATACATTTCACTCCATATTAATCACTTTCTAATGATGGACAAAGTTTGGGTATTCATGCTGATTCTTTTAGATCTGTCTTGAGCCTTTGATTCTCTTCAACATAATGTTTCATGGACTCCAATTACAGATCCCAGCAGAAGTGGCTAGGTTTCATTCTTTCCTTTTAGAGCGACCTGAGGGAGCAGCACTGGATAATTACTGAGCTATCTTGAGAGCTCTGTCACTACTACTGTCACACCAAAAAACTAAACACCTTATCACTTGTATGCCTACTATGTTCCACAACATTGTGGGGGAAAAAAACATGTTTACTTAACTTTAGTTAGGAAGCTTATAAGTAACAATATTTTGACTGCTTGTCTGTTTTTGATGACTTGCTGTTAGTTTGGAGCAGACATGAATGCTCCTTGTAAGTTGCACCTTGACAATTGTTTAAGACGATGCTTTTGAACGCTCATATTACATTTTTAAAATGTATCTTTAAAATTCCCTTGCCACTCCAACATGTATGTGATGTTGATGGGAGACCATGGAGGTGAGATAATATCTTTTTATTGGACCAACCACACAAACCTCTTTAGGTCTGGGAAAGGTATGTTAAGAGTTACAAGTGAGTGCAAAGCAGAACAGATTGTTTACCATAAGTAGTTGGCACATGTTCTAAGGACCCATTCAAAGTAGAGTGGCCTGTTAACACCTTTGAAGTCATAGGACAAAAAGAGAGATTTAGTGGGTTATAGATTGTTGTAATAAATCATATATACAGTGTCTCTGTTCAGCCCATGACTGTCTAGCAATGTTATGAATTTAAGTTTCCAGACTTACCTTTTGAAAATGTCGTGCAGGTTTCCTTTGAGGATGAGGACTGATAGGTTAAATGAATGGTCCTTTAGAATATGTATGTTAACTAATTATGCAAGGAGGAACAGATTGTTTAGCATTTAGCTGTGATATAGAATGTACTTTTCCCAGACCTGAAGGGGAGCTCCATGTGGCTTCAAAACTTGTCCCTCACCAACAGAATTTGGTCCAATAAAAGATATTACCTCTCCCACCTTGTATCTCTAATATCCTTGGACTGACACAGCTACAACTATACCTCATACATAGGTTGATAGGAGACCAGTTAGTAGTTCTGCGTTTGGTACTTTTCGCTTGTTGCTGTATTTATTCATCAGAGTGAGACAATGTGGTGTCCATGGTGTCAGGCCAATATAGAAACTTGAGTGAAAGTTTCAGAATAGCAGCCGTGTTAGTCTGTATCGCAACAGGATAGGGTATTTGCCTCTTAGGACTAACAACTTTATTTAGATGAAGCTTTCATGAGCTACACTACTATTTCGGACAATGCTAGAATGGTACACGACGGAGATATATATTACATAACCAAACATGAAAGGTGGACAGTATGCATGCCAACAGGGAAGAGTCTAATCCAAAAGAGATGAGCTTCATCAGCAGGAAGAAAAAACGTTTGAAGTGATAATGTAGATGACCCATAGAAGGTGTGAAGAGACTATACATAGGCGAATAGATTCAGTTAAGTTGGTATAGACCACACTATTCCAGTACTTGTAGGCCTGAGTTAATTATCTGAATTTGCATATTATTCGAGCTTCGCCGTCTCTCTTTGGAGTGGTGTTTTGAAGTTTTTTTTGTTGCAAAATTGCCATCTTCAAGTCTGTCACTGAGTGGTTAGAGAGGTTGAAGTGTTCTCCCACTGGTTTTTGAGTGTTATGATTCCTGATGTCAGATTTGTGTCTATTTATTCTTTTGCATAGAGACTGTCCGGTTTGGCCAATGTACATGGCAGAGGGGCATTG
The DNA here is from genome assembly GCF_003597395.2 of Chelonoidis abingdonii. Taxonomy (NCBI): domain Eukaryota; kingdom Metazoa; phylum Chordata; order Testudines; family Testudinidae; genus Chelonoidis; species Chelonoidis abingdonii. Next base: position 184,574,734 of record NC_133769.1, read on the forward strand.
CTGAGTGAGAGTGGTCTGATTTAGCTTAATTTAGATAATATGAAGCTGATTCAGATTGTTTTGGGCAAGAGTTTAGGATGTTTTATTCTATTATTGGGCTATGGGAAATTAATCACCCTTCATCAGGATATTGCAATGCAGAAATACTTTTACAGCCCAGATTAATCCTGGAATCCCAAGTGGCTTTGGCCGCTTCTAATTTGCTGATCTCTGGAATCTATTTATTTCTGTATATGGACTATTTTTGTGACCTCCAAAACTTAAACTAGTTTAATCAAATTGTGGCAGCCTGTTTCCAAAGTGGTGGCTGCTCCATGTGAGAAGAGAACTGACCTGGAGGGAGAAGGCATCATATATGGAGTAGGAACTTGATGCAGAAAAAGACTGAAAGCTAGTGGCTGATGCTGTGGATATACAAAAATATGACAGTGTAGCATTGCAAACAAAAGTTTTTTGTAGAACAGGAATAAAATGAAATACTTGCTCCTTTTTTTGTGTTTACTCTGTAGGCTTATTTAAGTCTAAGAAGGTGTTTGGGTTCAAGGTGATCTCAAGTATACATTTTTGTTGATTCCTTTGTAGGTGATATATGCTAAAAATAGGGTTCATAAGGGACAGCCTGATGGCCTGTGGAACAAATATGATATATCCACAACTTGTTTGTGACCATGTAAGTTACCTAGTCTAGGAAAGGAGTGTGGATGTGGCAAGAAGGTGACACATTATCTCTAAAGGGAGGAAAATGTAGCACACCATGCACATCTTGTACCTGGTGACAGAATGTTGCTGCCATCTTGAGGAGACTGTCTGTAGTGCCAACCTCTAAATGAGTAGATTGATTGATTGTGACTACTGAGACATGGGGATAGAGAAGGGGCCTCTCTGGAACAACAGTGTCCAAATAAAAGGGTATGTGAAAATCCTAATGCTTTCATTGAGACTGACAATATCTTCAATAACTTCTTTGAGGAGGTTAATCACTGTTTCCTGGGAGATAGAAATGGAAAGAACCTGTTACCCAGGACAGAGCAAATAATTCATTCATCATCAAACCCTTTCCCCTATGAGTTCAGGATTGTTTATATTTTTCTTGAACTTTGTCCCATCTAATATTAAAGAATTCCCTTATTTAACATTTGGCCTTTTATGGGGGTTATGGGGATCATGGGAAAGCCTATAATTAGATCCTAAAGATTTTAGCCGCACAAAAAAAATCCAGCCTGAAGGACGTAGCTTTCTATAGCAGCATTAGAAGAAGAGCAGAACTGAGGAATTATTTTCTGCTCAGTTCTTCTGCGTTTAGGGTTGGAGTTAGAGGATCTTGCATGATAAAATAGAATGTCATTCAGATAAAGTAGGGCATTTTACTAGGAATAGAATGCATCCAAATGTTATCACCAGTAGGAGGAAAATAATCAGTCATCTATGGTTATCAAGAAAAATGACTAGTAACACAATATTGCTTTTTCTGATAAAGTCTAGAAATGACTCAGACAGGAGAAACCTATGTTTAGATCCTATTACCCTTTTTGCTGAAGAGTCTTAAAAATGTCTAGTATTTTGTTTAAATAGAATTGATTATAGGGGAAAAAGTGGGAAGTATCTGCTAGGCTGACATTTCTGGACTTTGGTTCTCAGCTAGGAGGAACAAGTGACAATATAATACTACTGTACTGGACATCCACCAATCAGGCTTTCATATGACCTGTTAATTATGTTTGCTGAAGGCAGTAACTAAGCAGTTGAAATGGTGAACAAGAGGGGCTTGAGCATCTTTTTTTAAAAAAAAATAAAAATAAATCATACCATCAATCCTTTAAATCTTCATGTCCCACCTGATTGATTTATAGTTCTGTCATCTTTAGGTTTCTAACTTTTCTAAGGCTCCTTTGTTCTTCTAAGAGGTTCATCATCATTCTGTCATCAATTTGTTTCTTCAAATAGATACAAATAGGGAAGCTACTGCAAGCAGTTATGTAACATGGCATCCTACTCATTCCTTCTGCTGCCTGACTCAGAAGCCATCTGATGAGGCCTGTATCCTTCCAAAAACTGTGCAGTGAGTATAGTGGGAGGCATTGCATCTATAAGGCATAGTTTTCTGGTGGCACAAAATTTGCAGGTTTTTAGCTGAGATTCTGGCATCCTGACAGCAGGATTATCTGGCTATGTAGATTCTCTCCTCAGGCCCTATGCTACTAGCACTCCCAGCTATCTTCGAGACACCACTGACTTCCTGAGGAAACTACAATCCTTTGGTGATCTTCCAGAAAACACCATCCTTGCCACTATGGATGTAGAAGCCCTCTACACAAACATTCCACACAAAGATGGACTACAAGCCATCAGGAACAGTATCCCCAATACTATCACGGCAAACCTGGTGACTGAACTTTGTGACTTTGTCCTCATCCACAGCTATTTCAGATTTGGGGACAATTTATACCTTCCAGTCAGTGGGATTGCTATGAGTACCTGCATGGCCACACAGTATGCCAACATTTTTATATCTGACTTAGAACAACGCTTCCTCAGCTCTTGTTCCCTAACCCCCCTACTCTACTCATGCTACATTGATGACATCTTCATCATCTGGACCCATGGGAAGGAGGCCCTTGAGGAATTCCACCAGGATTTCAACAATTTCCATCCCACCATCAACCTCCACACAAGAGGTCCTCTTCCTAGACACTATAGCGCTAATAAACGATGGTCACATAAACACCATCCTATACCAGAAACCTACTGACCCCTATACTTACCTACATGCCTCCAGCGTTCATTCAGACCACATCACACAATCCATTGTCTACAGCCAAGCTCTAAGATACAGCCGCATTTGCTCTGATCCCTCAGACAGAGACAAACAGCTACAGGATCTCTATCTATCATTCTTAAAACTACAATACCCACCTGGTGAAGTGAAGAAACAGATTGACAGAGCCAGAAGGGTACCCAGAAGTCATCTACTATAAGATAAACCCAACAAAGAAAGTAACAGAATGCCACTAACTGTCACCTACAGCCTCCAACTAAAACCTTTCCAGTGCATCATCAAGGATCAACAACCTATCCTGAAGGATGATCCCTCACTCTCACAGACCTTGGGGGACAGGCTAGTCCTCACTTACAGACAGCCCCCCAACCTGAAGCAAATACCAGCAACTACACACCACACAACAAGAACACCAACCCAAACCCTGCAACAAACCCCAGAGCCAACTCTGTCCACATATCTATTCAAGGGACACCATCATAGGACCTAACTACATCAGCAACGCCATCAGGAGCTCTTTCACCCGCACATCTACCAATGTGATATATGCCATCATGTGCCAGCAATGCTCCTCTGCCATGTACATTGGCCAAACCAGACAGTCTCTGTGCAAAAGAATAAATGTACACAAATCTGACATGAAGAATATAACATTAAAAAACAGTAGGAGAACACTTTAATCTACCCTGGTCGCTCAATAACAGACCAAAAACTGGCAATTCTTCAACAACAACAACAAAAACCCTTCAAAAACAGACTCCAACATGAAACTGCAGAACTGGAATTAATTTGCAAACTGGACACCATGAAATTAGGCCTGAATAAAGACCAGGAGTGGTTGAGTCACTACAAAACCCAAACCTAATTTCCCCATACTGTTACTTACACCTTCTTATCAACTGTTTGAAATGGGCCACTCTCATTACTACTACAAAAGTTTTTTTTCCTCCCTTCTTATCCTACTGTTCATTGAATTGTCTCGTTAGACTGACCTCACACTTGGTAAGGCAACTCCCATCTTTTCATGTATTTATACCAGCTCCTGTATTGTCCACTCCATGAATCTGATGAAGTGGGTTCTAGCCCACAAAAGCTTATGCCCAAATAAATTTTAATCTCTAAGGTGCCGCAAGGACTCCTCATTGTTTTTGTTGATACAGACTATCATGGCTACCACTCTGAAACAGGTGTGACAGACCCAAACCAGTGGTGTACAGGAGTCTGGTAGAGGGCAAATATTCTGGTCACTGGATGAGTAGTTTTCTGTTCCGTGAGAGACCAGAACAGGGGCTGCACTAGAGTAATCAGGGACCTGCTAGAACTAATTAAGGCAGACAGGCTGATTAGAACACCTGCAGCCAATCAAGACAGGCTAATCAGGGCACCTGAGTTTAAAAAGGAGCTCACTCCAATCAGGCCTGGGGGAGCCAGAGGAGAAGGAGCATGTGTGAGGAGCTGGGAGCAAGAGGTGGAAGGAGCTGAGAGTGAGAGAGTGTGCTTCTGGAGGACTAAGGAGTACAAGCGTTATCAGATACCAGGAGGAAGGTCCTGTGGTGAGGATAAAGAAGGTGTTTGGAGGAGGCCATGGGGAAGTAGCCCAGGGAGTTGTAGCTGTCATGCAGCTGTTACAGGAGGCACTATAGACAGCTGCAATCCACAGGGCCCNCTTTGATCCACAGGGCCCTGTACTGGAACCCAGAGTAGAGGGTGGGCCTGGGTTCCTCCTAAACCTCCCAACTCCTGATCAGACACAGGAGGAGTTGACCCAGACTGTGGGGAAGATCACTGAGGTGAGCAAATCTGCCAATAAGCGCAGGACCCAACAAGGTAGAGGAGGAACTTTGTCACATGTGTCATTGATGGGTGTGTGTGTGTTCTAAAATACCTGAGTTAGGAGCATCAGTCACACTGACTTTCAGATTAGGAGTAACATTTTTGTAAGCACCTAAATCCCATTTTCCAAAGAGGACTTGGGCATTTAGGAGCCTAAATTTCATTGAAAGTCAATAGAGCTTAGATTCCTATAAGAAGCTGAGAATGGGAGACAGGGGATGGTTGACTGATGATCACCTGTTCTGTTGATTCACTCTGAAGCACTTCACATTGGCCACTGTCAGAAGACAGGATACCGGTCTAGATAGACCTTTGATCTGACCCAGTATGGCCGTTCTTATGTTCTGTAATTTTGTACACTTTACAGTGCATGTACCTAAAGCAAGTGGGGGTAGGGATGGGCAGGAGAGAAAAGTTGAAAATATAAAGCCATAGACTTGTACATTTTGCCTTACTTTCTTGTCCGTAGTAATTATGGCATTTGAGAGTTTTTTGAGAACTTTGTATTTTTTCTTGAAATATCAGTAAAGAAAACGTTTTAAATGCTGCAATAAATACTAGGCTAGTTTAAAGTGAGATTGCTAGTGAACAGATGCTGTTTCTTTTGTCCTCTGCATGAGAATGGCATATGACATCTTATTTTCCTTGTTTTCTCATGCACAGCTGTGTTTACCATGCATTTACCCAAAACAGATGATGCTTCATTATGTTCTAGTTATTAAGGACTTATTGATGAGCGCAGGGGCCAGAGACTGGGGAGTACAAAAGCCCCAAAAAAGCCAAGATAACAGGTCAATCTAGTTTGACTGACGTATAGATCAACATAAAAGATCCTCGTATAAAGCTTAAGTACATGTTTCTCCTGCAGTTCTTATGTCTGTTTTTTCTATGATAGAACAGTTTGCCTTTGAGAACGTAGAGTGGAATAGTGCTGCTTATAACCCAGATGTAGGATCTGATTAGCAAAGCATGAGCATAACATTAAGCACACGAGGCGAGGTGGGAAACAGGACAATTACTCACATGCTTAAAGTTCTACATGAGCTTCCTTGGGACAGAATTTCAGAACTGCTCAGCTGCCACTTAGGCATCAAATAAGTGGTTGAATTTTGAAAAGTGCCAGGCTCATTGGGGTTTGGGTTCTTTTGAAAATCTGGCCATCTGTGTCACAATGAGAGCTACTGTGCTGAGCACTTTAAATAATCTGGCCTTTGTGTAGGTGCTTAAATAGGAGCTGAGCTCTTTTGAAAACCTAGTTCAATTGTGGGTTCTGAGCATCTGAAAACCTGTCTTTGGGCTCTTTAGAAAATGTGTCCCATAGTCCCCTAGTTCTGATTCACCCTTTCTAGGTTGAAATTTAGATTTACAGATTTGTTTTAAAGCCAGAATGGATAATTTAATCTGACCTCCTATATAACACAGGTCACAGAATTTCATCCAGTTACCCTGGAGGAATGCTATGCCATCAGCGTATTAATTCTGTGGGAAAGTATTTTGCATCATTATGAAGGAATTTCTGTGACCAAGCCTAGAAGTCTTCAGTGGGCTGGTTCCACAGAAGGCTAGAAGGAGAAAGAGTAATCCTTTTTTCTGAGGATAGGGTGGGGGAGCCAGAGGTTACAACTGTATTCCATTTAAATGTAACAGAAGAAAAAATTATTCCTGTTTTGGTTTCCTTAAAAGGGAGGATGGACTTGTGACTAAAGCACAGGTTGGACAGCTGGGGGATATAAACTCACTTCCTGTCTATGCCTTTGACTGCCTGTATGACTTTAGAACCAATACCATGTAAACTCTCCGTTCATTTTCCCTTCCCCATCTGTAAAGTCAGACTAATACTCTTCTCCCTCAAGGTTTTTTTTTTTGGTGGGGGGGTTGATTGCAGGGGCTACAGTGTATAACTTCAAAACATCATTGATTTTGTTTTTGTTTGATTCACCTTTTTCCCAAGGTTTTAGCTTCTAATTTCATCATTAGGGCGCTATCAAATTCGTGGCCATGAAAAAACGCATCCCAGACCATGAAATCTGGTCTGTGCTTTTACGCTGTACTATACAGATTTCCCAGGGGAGACCAGCATTTCTCAAACTGGGGGACCTGACCCAAAAGGGAGTTGCAGGGGGGTTGCAAGGTTATTTTAGGAGGGTCGTGGTATTGCCATCCTGACTTTTGTGCTGCCTTCAGAGCTGGGCAGCCAGAGAGTGGTGACTGTTGGCCAGGTGCCCAGCACCCTGCCAGCAGCAGCGCAAAAGTAAGGGTGGCAATACCATACCAGCAGTCGCCTCCACTCTCCAGCTACCCGGCTCTGAAGGCAGCATTGTAGCAATACCGCACCCCCCCTACAGTAACCTTGTGACCCCTCCACAACTCCTTTATGAATCAGGACCCCTACAATTACAATGCCATGAAATTTCAGATTTAAATAACTGAAATCATGTAATTGACAATTCTTTAAATCCTATGACCGTGAAATTGACCAAAATGGGCTATGAATTTGGTAGGGCCATATTCGTCATGTATTCTTTTTATATGCGACAGTCTTTATTACCTTATTGTGTCTTCCTATCACTCTGGCCTTTCTGTCAGTTAGCTGTATGCTGAATTGTATAGTCAAAAAAAGATAAAACAACATATGTGTCTTAGAGGTTCTCAGAATGGCATAGGCAGACAGTCTGTCTGAAACAAGACAGCAACTGCATAAAATCTGATAGTTAAGGGTTTGTATCTCATAGAAGACTGAGATCTATAGGTGACCAAGAGCTAGTGGCATGAATCCTTCAGATCTATTTCCATTTGATGAGACTATATAATATAAAGTATCAGAGAGGTCGCTATGTTAGTCTGGATCTGTAAAAGCAGCAAAGAGTCCTGTGGCATCTTATAAACTAACAGACGTATTGGGACATGAGCTTTCGTGGGTGAATACCCACTTCGTTGGATGCATGTGATGAAGTGGATATTCACCCATGAACGCTCATGTTCCAATACATCTGTTAGTTTATAAGGTGCCACAGGACTCTTTGCTGCTTTTATATAATATAAAACACTCTTTTAGAAGTTTTCAGGCCAAATGTATGCATGTCTATGTTCTGTAGCATTATCCTGTACAGACTGTAAATGTTAAACTATGTAACAAATGAGACTTACAAGATAGATAGCCACAAGCCAGCTGCACAGAAAGCAGAAGACATACATATTCTCTGAACAGAGATGCTGATGGTCATGTATTGGCTTCAGATTCTGATGATCTGTTCTCACTTCTACTTGACTGGTTTGCTTGTTCTCTTCTCTATCTACTCACAGAAATGCACCTAATCACTGATAAGACCCCTTTTTCAGATGTAAACGTAGTCACACTGTGTTTCTATAACATTTGTAATATAGAACCAGTCTGTTTGAGGGATTGTCTTCTGCCCTGTGCTCCATCATAACTAGATGGCTTGTTTCAATGATTCTTTAGATTATAGCTGTTAGATATGCCATGGTCTATTTTCATAATTTCAGTATGCACATAACTTTCATATTTTACAAACACATTTGCCATTATAGGGTATGTTCATATATATTTTGAGGCAGATCCTTGGTGTAAATTCTTACATCTCCAGTGACTTAGTTTGAGCTGTGATAATTTACCGCAGCTGAACCTTTCAGTTTAAAGAGTCAGACAATTTTGAATTATCTGCCCCCTAAAGTATGAGAAGAATTACTTCATGAAAAATGCCCTTTAATTCTCTCCTCTCTCAAAAATGGCTAAAAGAAAATTGCCTACAATGTCACCTTTGGGGCAGAAACGAAACATGGAAACAGCCCTATTAGTAAATATTTTGAAAAGTTAAGAACATGTGAAAACGGGGTTAGAATGAAAACTCTTTAGAACTATAGCTGTGACGGTTGATACTGGAGACCATAGTAACTTATGTAATGTGTACACACTTTTCTAGAAATCATTTTTGGTTTTTTGGCATAATTTCTTCCCCAGTATCATCTTCCTGTGACATTATATAAATTAATACATCAAGATGCCATTGTTTATTCTGGAAACCATGACTTCTACTTAATGCACGACTTGGTGCTTAAAATCATGTGCCTGCTGCTTGAGAATGTAACATGTTACAAACAATTATAAAATCTTCCATTTTATGACTGTTTCCTCTCTTCTTTAATAGTTATATTTTTAAAACTGCATACTGATATCCTTCTAGTGTTGGGGGAGGGGTGGTGATGTAAGAGGGGAGCTTCCAAGACTGGGGAAATTCTCAGTGTGAGGGAATCTTCCACAGGAATATCTGGCTTTGATGCCCACTTTCTTCCTGCTCCAACACTTCATGAGTATGTCATAGACTCAGAGGACAGATGGGGTATGGCTGGAACTTGACGCACTTCAGCAACTCGTTAACCAGCTGGCATAGATTAGAGCAGCCTGAGGGCACTTCTATTTCTCATATGGCCCTCTGCTTACGATACTCCCAGTGCAAACTTGGCTCAGCAGATAAGTCAGCCCAGTATGGCAAAGAATGACAATAAATGCAGTGTGGGGGAAGGGAATATAAAGATTTAAGAATTCCACATGCTTTGCACTTTATAAGCGTATTTTTGACCATAATGTAGAGAGCATTTACAAACACTATATTAAAAGTGAGCTGTTTCAAGGGCAAAGATGCATTCATAAAAGGATGTCTTTTTGTTTTTAAATTGACTGTCTGCCACCATTATGTACTGTTATTCCTGGCTTTTAACAATCATGCTAAGAACCACATTAATAAGGGAAGTTTGTTTCTTTGAGAATAAAGCAAGATTTTTTTTTTCCTCCCCTCAATTCAAAATGCTAGGTGTATTAGCACATGGAAAAAATTGTCAGGGGTTTTTGTAAAATGAAATGATGGAGACAATTACCTCTTAAAAATTATTCTGTTTCAAAGCAGAAGCTTTGAAAAGTGACAGAATTTTCATATGGAATAAGTGTGTGTGTTTATATATTGCTGCTTGTCATAAATTGGCTGTATGTTGGCTCCAAATCAAATTGAAAAATCATCTTAAACATTTCCAGAATAACCTATTCGCTATGATAATTGGCTCTTTTGATGGTGAAGTGCGATATAGTTAAATAAGTAAATGCTGTTGCATGGATTCTATGAATGTTCTGCCATATGGACACAGTAGATATTATTTTTTAACTCTGACCTCCAAAGGATGATAGCATCTAAAGATTATCCAGGATCAGTAGAGAGTTAGAGGGACAGAACCAGTAAAATGTCAGTTTTATTCCCTTTTACAGTCACTGGAGAATACTTAGAGGAAATTTAACATATATAGAACTTTATATGCAGTTCCTACTGCTGTGGAATGCATGACATTCCTTGCATACTAAACAGGATAGCAGCATTTCAGCTCTGGTTATGAGTTAATATATTTAGACTACAGTACTGTATGTTTCAGTTTGTTATAGCTAGAATAATTCCATGTCTTGTTTTGCATAGTTCAAACAAGTTGTAGAATGAGAGTAATTAGTTGGTGGAAATGGAACCTCTTTGTATGTCATAGTATAATATGTTATTTCATTAACAGAGTACGCACTTGGCAAAGTATCCACATTTTTTAAACAAGAAGCTTTAAAATGGAACACTATGCAATAGAACAAGCCTTTTAAACTTGTTGGGAGAAGGAAACATAGTAATAGTCCGTGTACAAAGAATGTCTGGAAGCACTGTGGAGCAGATCTTCACCTGGGGTAAATGGTCATAGCTCCACTGAAGCCCATGGTAATCATTAGAGGTGTGATGATGCTAGCCAATACATATGTTGGGTATAGTATTAATATAAGTATTGGAAAGTTTTGTTAACAATTGTGTTCATCCATACCAAGTATCCCATAACGCTTTGCATTAGCTGAAGTAGTAAGCTTTGGCTTAAGGAGATAGGAATGCTGTCAGGATCAGGACATGACTGTTTTACCATAGTAACAGGTAGGGAGATATACTCTCAGACTAATATTGGAATGTCCCAAAGGAAAAGAACAAGATATATCAATCTTCTATCTGGTACAAAACAAGGAGCTGTCTTCATGCTCCTTGGTACCTGGAATGCATGTGTTCAGAACAAAGAGATAAGGGGCATACCAAGGTATCAGAAAAACAAGGAAGAAAGTTTGATTGGGTAAATCTAGTTTCAGATGACATACTGTAACTTTTATTTGTAAACAGGTGGATTATAAAAAATAGCTTTAGAAATGTAACTTGGGAGTACATCTTCTGAATAAGGTGAATGTAACACTGCATGAGATGGCTTGCAGGAAACAGGTACTAAACTTTTCTTCCTATACTTTATTATTATTGTTTGTTTATTGGCTTTTTGCAATGAACCTGGCTGATATTGGTTATTTGGTCTTGTGAATATATTACACACTGAACCAAGCAATTGACTATATAATTTATCAACAAGTTGCACAAGCAGAGCATCAGCGCCTGTAAGGATTTGGATGGTTTAATTAATTCCAAGAATCATGAAATATCACCAGACACGTCCTTCATGAAAGCTCTGCACTTATCTGGACCATGTTATAGATCTGCCTTGAAACGTGTACTTGGTATAAAAGGTAGAACAATGTTTAAAAATATTAAATAAATATAGGGCTATTTTGAAACTCAAATATTTGACCTTTGACTACAGATAATTCTACTGACCAGCTGTGATTTAAAAGAAAAGGCAAGCAAGCGCGTTTTAAAACTTATTTAAGTGTTACTTATAAGATTAGGTGTATTGTAATCTCACAGGCATTTTTATCCTGGGTGTGCCGAAGTGCATAATAGCAAATGCTAATGATCACCAGATGTGTAGGCAGAGTAATAGACATGAGTCACAGGCCCCATAGTTATCAAATTTTCTCACTGGATTGGAGGGGAAAAGATTTCTCTGATGAGAAAAAGAGATAGGTGAAAGCATCTTGTCTGTAGAAGCTGCACTAATTTTCATTCCCTGAAACTAAAAATGAGGTGGTGGCATAGGAAGAAACAAGTAGTTTTCTGTGGCTTTCTATTTTAATAGATGTGTTGCATTCAGTGGAAGGTTGTAAGTTTTCTACAAGATGCCAGAGTAGGAGGAAGCCTCGCCAAAGGGTTTGCCACTGTTGACATATGTAACTTAGGAATCAGAGGCCATACTAGTGCCAATTATTATAGCGAGCGGCAAAATGGAGCTGCTGAAATGGATTGGTTCTACTGAAGTCACTGACAAAATTTCCATTAATGCCAATGGGTAAAAAAAATACGCCCTTAGTGTTTGTCTACAATATGGAATTCTACACACACTCTCTCTTCTACACACACTCTCTCACACACATACATACTATTTCTCTCTCTCTCTCTCTCTCTCCACTGCTATCATTGGCTCAGCTACACCAGTCATAGTATTGGTGACAGCCCTGGTATAGACCTAACACCAGTAGTGTAAGAAGTGTGGCCTGCTTTTTTAAAAGCGGCAAAGAATCCTGTGGCACCTTATAGACTAACAGTCATTTTGGAGCATGAGCTTTCGTGTACCCACTTCGTCAGATGGTGAAGACATGCATCCGACGAAGTGGGTATTCACCCACGAAAGCTCATGCTCCAAAATGTCTGTTAGTCTATAAGGTGCCACAGGATTCTTTGCTGCTTTTACAGATCCAGAGTAATACGGCTACGCCTCTGATACTTGACTGCTTTTTTTAAGGATCAGATGTCTGGTGCTGTCTAGCCCTGCGTGCTACATCTGGGATGAAGTATTCAGTTTAATTAAAACTAGCTATCTATGGAAGAGATGATACCCCTAGAAAGGGCAGCAGAAAATTGCAGAAATGGAAAAGAAACTCAGGAGCTGTAGAGAGACTGCAGAGAGAGAGAGACTCCTGCAAGGAAGATCTTGGGACAAGGACAGTGGCACTAGCTAAGAAGGGCTGGGAGTATACTAGTAAGGCAGGAAAGACCCTGAATAGACCAGAGAAGTTTGCAGTTGTGCCCAGCTTAAGGATCTAGGGAAGACTTGTTGTTTTTGAACTTTAGTTGTTAAATCAGACCCTGGTCTCTGAGAGGGTCAACAAACATGGCAGTTCTGGCCACCCCATCTGAAAACAGATATATTAGAATTGGAAAAAATAAGAGAAGGGCCACAAAAATGAGTAAGGGGTATGAAACAGCTTTCATATGAGGAGAGATTTAAAAAACTGAGACTTTTCAGCTTGAGGTAAAAGAGATGACTGGGGGGTGGGGAGGAATAAAATAAAGGCTTAAAATCTGAATGGTGTGAAGAAAGTGAATAAGGAAGAGTTATTTACCCTTTCACATAACACAAGAATCAAGGGTCAGCCAATGAAATTAATAGGCAGAAGGTTTAAAACAAACATAAGTGCTTCTTTACCCAATGCACTGACAACCTGTGGAACTAGTTGCTAGGGGATGTTGTGAAAGCCAAAAGTATGACAGGGTTATAAAATGAAATACGTAAGTTCATGGTGGACAAGTCTATCAACACTGTTATCCAAGATGGTCAGGGATGCAATCCCGTGCTTTGTTTTCACCAAGCCTCTGACAGCCAGAAGCTTCACGACAGGGGATGGATTGCCCTGTTTTTTTCATTCCCTGTGAAGCATCTGTCATTGGCCACTGTCAGAAGACAGGATACTGGGCTAAATGGACCATTGTTCTGATCCAGTATTGGCTGTTTTTAAGTTCTTAAGCAGGGTAAATCAATATGAAGAGGTAGCCTGGATCTAAAGAAACTTGTTTGTGTTTGTGTGCTGGCCTATACATGCAACAGAGACATAATCTGATCCATGGCCTATAGAATTGAAGATGGAAAATCCAAGATAGTGAAATAATCAATTTAAAGATGATTTAATGTCTTTCTATTCACTTGTTTCTGATCTAAAAAGAGAATAAGAAAAATATCAATGTTGGATAACAATTAGCAAAAAAAAAAGTCGTCTTATACGTATCAATATATGAGTGAAATCTGGAGTAATAAGTCTGAATATACAAAAAGCTGGTGAGACCACATTGAAAAACAACTGGACACAATTTTGGGCACCATATTGAAGGAATATTGAAGCATATCTTCATTAGGGTGACAAATGGCTTTGGGGTATAATTGGAAGGATAGGAAAATTAGGCTTTTTGTCATTATGAAAAGGGAGATTAAGAGAAGACATGATTGAGATGTTTACTATTATGAATGACACAAAAAGGCAGGTGCAACAAAACTGCAGGAGAGCGTAACATGTAATAAGTTCTATTTAAAAAAAAAGGAGGGGAATAATTAATGTGTGGAACAGTCTGTGGAAGACAGCTGAAAGGCTGCAACCCTGAATGTGTTCAAAATAGATAAATACTTAATGAAAACAAGTTTTGGGGGGGTGGGTGCAAACAGCACTCCATGGAAGATCATCTGCATGAGCTTCAAAATGGTATGGTTATTATACATTGCAGCTATGCAGGGTGGTAAACTGTTTCATCTGTCCTGGCTGCCTTCTGTCCACAGCAGAACCCTCCTGCAAGGAGCTATCATCCATCTTAGCTGAAAAAGAATACTTGCATCCTGGCTGGCTGATGAATAGCCCACCAGCATTCTTTGATATCAGCTCATTCACACCTAATGAAGTATTGGATAATCTAAAGGGTGTTTGCAGTTCCCTAATACATACAGCAGATGTTCCTCCACATGATTAGATGACATCATATGAGTCTGCTAGTGAGTCTAAGCTGATGGATCTGATCCTTTAGCTCAAGTATTGCAAGTTAATTATATAGAAGTTTGATTCCTGTAGACAGTCCATAGCAGAGGGATGTTATAAGTAATGCAGATAAGCTCCAAGTCATGATGTGTAACAACACCATAGGTTAGGTCATCTGTGGGGACTGAGTCCACCTTGGATGTATCAGAGCTGGATAACTACCTTTCAGTATCAAACTTTACATTCCTGAGCAATCTCAGGGTAGCAAGCCAAAAGTGGATTTCAAGTACATCTAGCCAATGTCCTTGACTCAGCACAATCTGGATTCAATTCAGGCCATAGAATGGAAGCACCTTTAGAGGTACTGATGAATGATCTGCTATTAATGGATATAGGAGAGACATGCCTTCTCATCTTCCTGTACATCTCTGCTGCATTTGATGCTATCAACCATAAGATGCTTTTGTCTCATCTCTAGGAGGTCACAAGGCTACAGAGGAATGCACTAAAATGGTTTGCAGTGTTTTTGTAGCTGGGTTGGTCCCAGGATATTAGAGATACAAGGTGGGTGAGGTGATAACTTTTATTGAACCAACTTCTCCTTGGTGAAAGAGACAAGCTTTCAAGTTACACAGACCTAATCAAGGGCTCTGTGTAGCTTGAAAGCTTCTCTCTTTCACCAGGAGAAGTTGGTCCAATAAAATATTACCTCATCCATCTTGTTTCGCTAAAATGGTTTGAAATTTTCCTGGAGGAATATGCCCAACGGCTACTACAGAGAAACTGAACCTCTGCTACCAGAGACTTCACTTGCAGAGTCCTACAAGATTCAGTTCTCTCTGGTCCTAATCAACATTTCAATGTAGCTACTAGGATACTGGTCAAACATTGTAGGCTCTAACACCAACAATATGCAGATGCAATTTGTTCTATTTATCCTTCTCAGTGTATGAGAACAACATAATCATGCTAGCCCAGTGCCTGGCTGAGATCAACTCATGAATGAAAAATCGTAGTTGTAGCTAAATCAGAACAAGACTGAGGTCAAGCTGGTTGGCAGAGGGAAACAATCGGATATCCTGACCATACTATGAGACTAGAAATGGAATGCTGAAGCAACATTGTTGTTGTGGTATTTTCAATCTGAAACAAAGCAGGTAATATTACATACATCATAAGAATTTGTTCCTTTGAAATATTTAGAACAATTTAGTAAAACCCAAGGTGCTTGGAGATTTGGATAATTAAATAATTATCCAAATCTCCAATACTTGTCCCAAGCAAACTGGACCTCTTGAGATTCATGCATCACCAGTATTGTTCATGCTTCCCTTGCTATGCGTCAGCTTTCACAATGAGCCATAGTCCACATGTATGGTGTCAACTTCATACTAAGACCAATAAAAAATTGTCATCTTACTGATGAGGTAAACTAACACTGCAATTTAGCTATAAAATTTTGCTAAGGGTGGACTTTTTTCCACTCTGAAAATGAGTTTAGGTCATCATAAAACTGGACCCATGGTATAGAAATAAATTCTGGAGTACCAATGCTAGCATTCTCAAAAGCAAAAGTGACTGAGTTTGAATGGCTGGAATTGGTAAATACATAAGATGTACTTGTCATTCATAAGATTTAAATCAGAAGACTGAAGTGGGGTGCAATCCTTCCCTCATTTAAAACCATGAGAAAATTCCCTTTGAGTTAAATGGAAGAAGGATCAGGCCAAAAAAGACACCATAAAATGTGTCTAAAGGCCTGATCCTATATGTGCTTTTTGCACAATAGACAACTGACTTGGTAATTCTGTAAGTGTTCAGTGGATAAGGGGAACACTTCAAAAGGTCAGGCACTGGGGTGCACCTAATCTGCAAGACAAAGTCAGGGCTGCCATTTACCTGAGGAGATTGCTTGGGTGGTAGTACATGGGAAGTGGCAGGGAGCTGACACCCAGTTAAGCATGGGCAATTCTCCCTCTTGCTGGAGATGGGAGAGGTGGAAGGGGGTGATAATGAGGTGACTCACGGTACTAGATACCCCAAGAACCAACCCTCCAGAATCCTAAACCAGCCATGAGAGAGAGACCAAAGGCCTTCATATTTATATTCCTGCATTTTAGGAGGGAAATGCTTTTTTAAAAACCAGACTGTTGTGAAGCCTTCTTGAGGACCGAAGAATCCTAAAATTGTATTTCAAGATTATAGCAGAGATGTACAAGAACACGGTTAAATTTCAACCTGCCAAACAGCTTGACAGAAGGAAAAAAACAGAAAATTTCCAGTCTCCTATAGAAGTGGAGGACTTGCTTAAAGGTCCTTAACTATATATTTCACCCCAAATAATTTAACCTTAGCTCTGCACCACAAATAAGTGAAGATCCGAACCAGAATCTATGTAGTTAAGGTGGTGCTATATTTTTTATGTAGTGCCACTTTGCTTCACAAGTTTATTCTACTTTGCAAGAATCTGCTTGTCTGAATAAGATTTTTAAATATTTTCAATGGGGAATACAACTGCAACGGGTAATATTTTTTTGAAATGGGAGAAACATATGGCCACTCTTGTCATTTGTCTGACCACAACTGTGGTACAAGAATACCTTTAGAGTCACAGATGGTATATAGCACACATCAACGTACAAAGAGTGAAATCTCCACTTAAGTAAATAGGAGTTTTGCCATAATAGAGTGAAGAGTACACATATACAACTTGCAGATGACACCGAGTTGGGAGGGGTTGCTAGCACATTGGAGGACAAGATTAGAATTCAAAATGACCTTAACAAATTATAAAATGGGTCTGAAATCAACACGAGGAAATTCAATAAAGAGAAGTGCAAAGTATCAGGCATTCAATTTTTCCTTCCTAACTACCAAATGGGGAATAACTAGTGTGTCAAGGCACCTTCTCAGTTTCCCCAGCCTCTTCTGCTTTTAGCCCTGGTGAGACAGGCTTGGGTAATGCGGTCCCCCTTGGGACACAGGGGAAGTCTGCTCCCCGTATCTCCACCAGTCCTGTTTAGTATATTCTTACTCCCTTGTGGGAGAGAGTACTGCCTCTCCTGGTGAGTCTCGCTGTTTTGCTGCTCCTACACTCCTGGCAGCAGGGCTCCTTCTATCTCCACTCTCCGCCCCTTCCTTCCTCCCAGGGAAGGGTTTAAAAAGGTCTCAGGCAGCCCCAAGTTGGAATCAGCTGATCCTAATTAACCTCAGGTAGTTCCCCCTCAGCTGATTCTAATTTGCTACCTTGGTAACCCTTTCACAGCTGAACCTGATTGACCAGTGGTTGCCTCTCAGTTGATAAGGAGGAGGGCCTTTTAACCCTCTGGGACTCATTCCTACCCTTCCCTTGCAGCTATCTGTCCTGAGTTTATCACACTAGATAGATGGTGGTGCTGAAAAGGATCTGGGGGTTACAGTGGATCACAAATTAAATGAGTTATCAATGTAATACAGCTGCAGAAAAGGCTAATGTTCTGTGGTTTATTGTTATTATCTGGTGCATTAAAAGGCGTGTTGTATGTATTAACCTGGGAGGCAATTGTTCTGCTCTACTGAGCACTGGTGAGGTCACATCTCAAGTGCTATGTCCACCTCTGGGTGCTACACTTTAGAAACGATGGGGACAAATTGGAGAGATCACAGAGGAGAGCAACAAAAATGTTAAAAGGTTTAGAAAACCTGACTTTTGAGGAAAGGTTGAAAAGACTGTGTATATTTAATCTTGAGATACGAAGATTGGGGCAGGGGGACCTAAGTCTTCCAGTACATTACGGGTTTTTATAAAGAGGATGGTGATCAGTTGTTCTCCATGTCCACTGAAGATAGGACAAAAAGCAATTGACTTTATCTGCAGTAAGGGAGATTTATGTTAGATCAGGGGTTGGCAACCTTTCAGAAGGGTTGTGCTGAGTCTTCATTTATTCACTCTAATTTAAGGTTTTGTGTGTCCGTAATACATTTTAATGTTTTTTAGAAGGTCTCTCTCTATAAATCTATATATTATATAACTAAACTAGTGTTGTATTGTAAAATAAACAAGGTTTTCAAAATGTTTAAGAAACTTCATTTAAAATTGAATTAAAATGTTAATCTTATGTTGCTGGTCTGCTCAGCACGCTGCTGGTCTGGGGTTCTGTTCACCTAGGACGGCAGTGGGCTGAGCGGAGCCTGCGCTGGGACCCCAAACTGGCAATGGGCTGAGCGGCTCAGCCCACTGCCACTCAGGGGTTCCAGCCGCTGGCTCCTGCCAGCCGGGATCCCAGCTGCCAAACCCGCTCAGCCCACTGCCGGTCTGGGGTCCCGCCCTTGCCCACATACCGTGAGTACCTACCTTATCCCTGGTTCTGGCCCATTCTCTTCCTCTCTGTGCACTGAGCACAGGGCTGGGGATGAAGGGTCTGGCCAGGAGCTAGAATGAGGGAGGGGGCTCAGGGTTGGGGCAGGAGGTTTGAGTGTGGGGCACTTACCTGGGCAGCTCCCATTTGGTGCGAGGGGTGTAGGTGGGAATGTGTGTGTGTGTGCAGGAGCTCCCGTTTGGTGCTCAGGGTGGAGGTGGGGATGTGGGGGTGGGGGTGAGTCAGGATGGGAGGTGTGCATGGGTGTGTGTGAGCTGGGTATGTGTGGGGGTGCTAAGGTCAGGGCTGGGGGGAGCGTGAAGGAGTCAAGCAGAGGGCTGGGTGTGTATGAGGGAGTACAGGGCTCAGGGCAGGGGCCTGGGGTGTGTGTGCAGGGCACGGGGCTTGGGGCACAGGCGTGGGGGGTGTATGGGGCTGCAGGGCCAGGGCAGAGGGCTGGAGTGTGTGTGTGGCGGGGATCAGGGCAGGTTGCTGGAGGGGATATGCTCCTATTCCACCCACTCCCCCCCCAACACCCCTGCCTCTGCCCCTGCCCCTGCTGGGAGCACTGAGCATGTTGACTCTGCTCCTTCCGAACCCCCTCCCTCACAAGAGCCATCAGCTGGGAGGGAGGGAGTGACAGAGAGGCAGAGGAGGGGCAGGAGCCCAGTACACTACGGGAAGAGGGATGAGAGCCAGCAGGACCAAGCTTCTGCCCCGCTGGGGGGAGTGGAGGGGGAGAAGAGTGGGCTGGGCCAGGCAGGACAGGATTTTTAATGGAGTCCCGGCAGGCAGCAGTATGCCATTAAAAATCGGCTCGCGTGCTGTCTTTGGCACGTGTGCCATAGGTTGCTGACCCCTGGTTAGATATTAGGAAAATATTTCTTACTGTTAAGGGTAGGTAAATACTTGTACAGACTTCTAAGGAAGATTGTAGAATCCCTCTCATTGGAAGTTAAGAACAGGTTAGACAAACACCTAGATCATCCTGACAGGTATACTTGATCTGGCCTCAGTGCAGGGGGCTGGACTAAACTACATCCTAAGGTCCCTCCCAGTCCTGCTTGTCTATGATCCAGTGGGGTTAGGATTTCAGATAGAGAGAGAAAAAAAAACCTCTCATTATATGGTAGGATGCAAGAGTATGTTTGGATCAAGATAATCTCAATACATTGCAATTTGCATGTTCCATTTTTGGTTAGAATAAATTTATTGTGAAGCTGTTCGAAGGGTAAAATACAACCTCACTCTGTAAGTCAGTTCTGCTTTGTTTTTGTAACATATTAAAACCTGGTTCAGAAATCTGAGGGAATACAACTTAGGCAGAGAAACTAAAGGAGCTCTGGCTATTTAGTTTATTGAAGAAAAGGTTATGAGGCAATGTGATCACTGTCCATATGTGCTAACTGAGGCAAAAGATATCTAACACACAAGGGTATGTTAATCTAGCAGACAAAGGCTTTACAGGATCCAATAACTGAACGTTAGTGAATTTCAAACTAAAAATAAGACACAATTTTAGCAGTTAGGGTGATTAACCATTGGAACATAATGCCAAGAGATTTGCTAAATCTCCATTATTTGGCATCTTTAAATCAAGGCTAAATGTCTGAGACATGATCGAGTTCAACCACAAATTGTTAGGCTTACTGCAGAACTCACAGAATGCAATTCTATGGCCTGTGTTACACAGGAAGTCAGACTAGATTGTAATTGTTGCCTTTGGTGTTAAAAATCTGAATTTCTTTGCATCTGTCTTTACCACAGATGAAAAGGAAAAATAACTGCCTGTAGTTGCTCTTCATAGGCAGAGGCAGTGGGGCGCTCTCTCAGACAGAGGCATCAGAGTGATGTTAACAATTCAAGATATTAAATTGAAGGAAATCACCAGCATCAAATAGCACTCATCCAAGAGTTCTGATGGAACAAAATCACTGAGCGCAAAATTAGCTGAGCTACTATGGAAATATGTAACTTTAATTTAGCATTGTCTATCAGGTGACCAACACTATACCCGTCTTTACAAAATGTACTTAAGAGTGTTTGATGGGTGTCTCAAGGAATTATAGACCAATTAGCCTTCAGTAACAGGAAAGAAGTTCAGCAAACTTCTTTCAGTAAGTTAACTAACGTTGTCTGTGCTCTATGAACTGTGTGTGGCTGACTTAGTTTTATGTATTCATTTACAGAATAACCCTATGGACACTGTGTTTTGATAATCCAATAATATTTGTGGAGAGGAGGGAAAATGTGAGGCATATGTTTGATGAAACATTTCCTTGATGAATCAGACATTGGCTACAGTCAGAAACAAAATATCAGACTAGATGTACCATTCCTCTGCTGTGCTATGACAATTCCTGTGTTCCTATAGCAACAGAGTTCACTATAATGTTTAGGATGGATGAACTTCTGATAAAATTTTCCATGTAGTGTAATCTCAAGTGAAGCTCAATTGACAGGATATTGTATAAAATAAATTGTTCTAGCTTATTGGGTCTGTCTGTCTGTCTGTCTGTCCCTCTCTCTCTCTCTGTCTCTCTCTCTCTCTCTTTAGGTAGTCTGAATTAAAGGGTTTGAGTAGTGTATCACAGTGGCTCCTTTTCAATAATACACTGTAAAATGAAGGTGCAGTCTTCCCTAAAACAGCCTTTCTTTCTTAAATTAGATAGTAGTAAAGTGTAAAACTAAGGATTTGACTTTCTTCCTTGGTCTGCTCAGGTAGAGTGAATGCATTTTCAAGTCTGATCTTTTAGTTATAGCTCCATTCTTAAATATCTATATTCAGTTTGAGTATAATCACTTTTATTTCCAAATGTATGCCACCAAATTATGTTAGACCTCATTTTAAAACTGCAGTTCAATCAATATACTCCAGATGGCACACGATGATGATAAAATTATGCATATGTTACTTTGAGGAACTGAATATGGAAACAGAAGAAGCTTGTTAACTAAGGCTTTAGAAACTAGCTTCAGTACTTTCCCAATCTCCTGCACACTTCAAAAAAATAACTTTTTTGACTTGGTTTTTAGATAGGACATTTTTTAAAATACCACATGAAATGTAATTATAAGTAGACAACCCAGCAAACAAAAATGTTGGAATAATTAGTATTTTTTGCATGCAAATAGATGTTTCCTAAGCAGATAGAGGATTCACTTGGCCCTGAGTTACTTAAGCATTATGTTGCACATGCATGAAGTGGAGAGAGAAACTCCTATTTGCAAGCAATCAGAAATGGATATAAAAAACTGCTTATTTTAGGACCATAATTTGCCACCCTTACTCAGACTTGAGTAGTACCTTTCTCTGTGAGCAGTCCTGCTGAAATCAGGTATCAGTGATTTTAAGTGCAACAAAAGCTAAACTTTTAATAGTATTTTCGTTTTCAAGAATTATCCTAGGATGTGAAATAAATACTGCTTGTGTTTTGAGAATTGATCATAAGTCCTATTCTACCAAAATACTATGGCCACAATCCTTTAGACATTAGTTATGCAAGATTCTCACTGAGTTAAATTCCATTTTAACTACAGGATCAAGTCATGGAGCATAAATGACAATGTTGTTTTCATGGTGAATGGGTAGTTTGCTCTTTGAATAATATATATTTTTTTGTATGTGGGGAAAAAACGTATCTCTGGAGCTCATTCAGTGTTAAAATAATTACTGATAAAGATGCAATTCTGTTATAATGATCCCTTTATGGAGTGACAAATTAACATTCCCGCTTTGCTAACCAAAAGGTTACCTTCAGTCCCCATGGCAACTGCTTTTCTAAAGTACTGGGTATGTTCTCCTGTAGACAAATGGTAGGCCATTTAGTAACAGGAAAATGACTGGTTCCAAGTGGTACCAGTAGGATTTCTTTTCATACAGCATCAATCCAAAACTTATTTGTTTTAAATGGTTAGTTTACAGACATGGGTGACTTTTGATAAAATCCATAGAAATATTCTTTGTAAATGCACAAATCGAGGTAAGTACTATATTGTGCAAGGGGCCAAGCTTTATGGGGTTTTTTTGTAGTTTTACACGGTGATACTGATGAACATTTCATGCAAAAAGAATTTCTGTAGTAGAACGTTTCAGAATTCATGAATAGTAATTGAGCCCTTTAGTTCTGCACTAAACTTAAATCCATTATTCTCCATTTAAAGCAGACACATTGTGTTGCTCTACAGAACACTGCTCTGTCACTTCAATGCTTTCTTCAGTGAGCTGGGCTGGAATATTAAGCATTCTTTGCTCTCAGTATTCTTGCTGTGCTTGGCACATTTGGATAGCATTTGAAATAGGCAAATAGCAATTCTGTTCATAAAGAGTAGCTGGTATGTGTGTATACACCTTACTTCAGATGGAGGCATGAAGGGTGTACTATTTGCCACAACTCAGATGTTTGGCAACCAGCTTGCTTCATCTCTTCTCTGTGCTGTATGTAAGCATTGAAATGTAAAATACAATAAAAGTCGCTGTCAGATTTCTGCCTCCCATGCCAAACAAATTGGCTTTCTTCAATGGTCGGACCATATAAATTTTGTCTGTCACAAACTAATTTAAAATGCCATGTAAAAAGAAAGTTAAAGCAAGATTAACATTTGTAAAGGATACATTCAATATTTAACGTTTGTTTTTAGCATTTGATTAAATGTAGCTATTATTGTGCCTAGGTCTCTGTGGAATGATGCAGGTAAATGTCTCCATCAAGCTAGAAGGGGTACAATTCATAGTCTGATATTTCTAATGCAATCTTTTCTTTTTGCTAAAGGTGTCTGAATACATAAGCTTAAATCCTGCTAACATGTCCCAATATGTTTCCATACTAGAAGGATTTTATATTCCTCTTAACCAAAACATCATGCAATTTTGCTTAAATAAAATAATCTGGTTTGGGAGGCAGGGTGGGAGACTGATTTTTATTTATGCCAAAATCTAAAATTTCCACCGCTCCCCCTTTCCTCCCCCTGTTAGTCAGTGTTCTCATATTTAAACTCCATTTGTAAAGGACACTAGCATGGAAGCTAGAGGAGATATTAACCTGGGCATTTAAAAAAATGTATTCTCTGTTTTGATTCATATGTCCCTTGCATGGATTTTTCATAATCAAGTAAAGTCACTGGGGAGTGATTTCTAGCTGAGGAGGTACAGTAGATTATAAAACCTATATACAAGATCCTATGGAGAAATTAGATATATAAGCATCATGTGGTGCTGATACACTCTACTGTGCTACAAAGTATAGTGCTTTTGTTCGTGCATACTGCAAACTTGAAGCAGAAGTTTAGGAACTGCTTTATACCTTACTCAATCACTACTTTGTATATGATGCTGAAGTGCGACCTACTGACCCCATTACACTAATGTCTTTAGAAGCATTTCAGTTCATATACCTCTTCTGGAGCTAAATTTGGCAAAGTTAAGTGAGCAAGAAGAAAAATATGGCTTTAGGTCATCATCACAAGCCCTGAACCATCAATTAGTGCAAGTTAGGTAGCCTAAGCATTTACATGTAACATTCCCCTAGGAGCCACTATGACGTTAATGGTCTCTGAACTGCATCATACTCTGGTTCCAGCTCCATTACACCCCTTATGTTAGGGTGACCAGAAGCATTTGATACACCTGCTTTATACCATCTGGTGATTCCCCTACACAAGGGGGATTCTTAGTTTTTGGATAGTTAGCTGTGAAATGCAGTTGTAAAGGAGCCACAGATCTAGTCCAGTAATCCTAAACAGGTTTTAAAAACTGTCTTTGAGGGTCAGTTTTAACAACGTTGTCCCTTGTCTAAACAAACTGCAAGAAGTCTGAAAAATGTCAATAGTGAAAGAAGAGCCATTCTGAAGTCATCCAATTATAAAGGGTTTGTATCAATACTTGTGGTTTTATCTACACTAGGAAATTATATGGATCTCAGACATTGTCCTCTCTGTATTTCTTAACTAAGCATGAAATGATTTGTCCAATAGTGTGAACAGGGCTAATCCATTTTCCAAATCTGTCACAAAAAGGGAGAAGGGCATACCGAGGGAATAGGGGAGGCAAAGTACCCAAGGGACTGGACTGGGCAGAAGACTAAAAAAGAGCCAGAGAAGTGTGAAGACTAAAAAAGAGCCAGAGAAGTGTGAAAACAGAATGATGGGAGAATAGAGCATCTGTGGGAGTGGAGAGGGAAATGAATTGGAGCTGTAAAAGAGGTCAAGGGCACAGCATGAAGGGGGCGGAACCTGAGAAGAATGGGGCAGGGACGAGAAAGGCAGTGAAAACAGAGAGCTTGGGCAAGAGAAGAAGGGTAAATGAGAGGTTGAGTGATAGGAGAGTAATGGAAACAGATGATAGAGGGAGAAAAAAGAAAGTAAAGGAGTAAAATGTGAAGCAGGAACCAGAATGGAAAAATGAAATGAAAATGTTTGGCGAGAGAGAGAGTAAAAATTATAAAAGCTGTGAAAAAATAATAGAAAAAATAAACTTGGAGAAAAGAGACATGAAAAGATATGAGGGCACAAACAAAAACACAGGGCTAAAACCTCTGCTGAACCAGATATCTACTCCGTGCAGATGAGGAGGCTTGGTGGGAGCAGAGGCAGCTCTCAGCCATCTTTGTACTTCTCCATTCCTGGGGCTGATTCAGCACCTGGTGTAATTTATGTTAGACTCTGCTATATTAACACCCCCCCCCATCCCACCCCAAGAGGCCATTTTATGGCTGTGCACCAGTGATCCACTCACTTGTAAACCTCCAGCCAAGTCCCAACATGTCTTCTGTGCTGGGGTCATTGTGAGGTATACATCCAGCTATGAAGGGTCTCTGCCACTTGGGGATTTCTAATGGTCAGCAACCTTTTTGAGGCTAGGGATCTGACCCACTGTGTCTAAGAAAGGGAAAAATTAGAGAAAAGGGAGGGAAAAAAAGATGTGTGTTAAGTTTCTGTATTGTTTGATTATGATAAAAACAAATTGCATCTTTACAATTTTTTAATCTATGTACATACATGCAATGGATGCTATTCAGAGCAAACCTTACGTGTTGTATATGCACTCAATAGAAATGGAAAGAAATGTCTGGCTGAAAAAATGTGTGTATGTGTAACAAATGTAAATGTAATTGCTTCTGTTGAGTCCCACAGGGAGGGTGGAAATATTTGTGCCACTGTTACGGGGCCTCATGAAGAAAGGAGGCTGGGCTCACCCCCCCCCCCCCCACACACACACACTCCCAGCATTTAGCCAAACTGACTCTACTGGATGTGAAGTAGTCTCTCATGCTGTGAGAGTGGGAGATGAGGCTGGACTCTGACCCTGCAAGGTGCTATGCACTTCCATTGGTTTGCTGAGCACAGTTCACTCCCACTGAGTTCACTGAAGGAAGCAAGAGTTTAGCAGCTTTGGAAGATCAGGCCCTTTTACTTTATTATTAGGAAAATGCTGCAATCATTACAAACACAAGTAACTTTATTAAAATGGTTCTGGGTTCCAATCAGTAGATTGTGGAGGGACAGACATGTTAGTTTAGAAAATTATTTAAAATGCAAATCCTGGTCCTGCCTTACAATCAATTTTTCCAGGAAATATGAGTCATACTTTAGATGGTAATTTGAATTAATATTAATGCAGAAGTGCTTGGAACACAGAGGTAACTGACCTGAGACATTATGCAGTGTGCAAAGTAGATCCTTAGCTGGAAAAACTTTTGGGACAGAAAACGGAGACACTATGCTATAGGTTGGCTTTTGTTCCTCGTAGAGGTCAAATCAGGGTCTGCTTGAAAAATTCATGATCCAGAAAAGGTAATTTTTAATGAATATTTATGAGAAATGTCCTTTCTTATCATAGCTGTGCAAGTTTTCAGAAGCTTGCCACTAAGACTGGCTTCTGTTTTTTTCGCAAAAAGCACAAGTCGAAACTTACAAAATAGTCACGTTGCATTTTTTTTTTGCCCAGCTCATTCTGGCTTCTGGTATGTGTCTTCAATGCATATTAAGATGCATCACTATAGTATTTGCAATATCTCCTTTGCAGTCTTTTTTTTAAACTGGCTGCTAGTATTTTAAGATCAGTAATGTTTAAAATTAATTGTGCTATTTCAAGATTTGTCACCCTTAAAATATTTTCACCATAAAAAATAGTTTGATCTAGTAGCTGTAGGTCTCCATAGTAAGTGCAAAGATTTGTGTAGTTAATTGCTTTTATTGATACTCAGATATGGTAATCTCAAACTAATAACTAGAAGGTTTGCCTGCCTTTTCTGGAATAACATGATTCATTCCAGCATCCCAAATCTTAATTTTAAGAGCTAAACCTCAGGATATGGTTGAGGAATGTGTAACAAGGGGTTTCACATTTTTAGGGCTTTTTGTCTTTAAATTATTATGGCATTATGCCTAGCAGCTTCAGCTGAGATCAGAGCCGCCTTGTGCTAGGCACCATCTAAACACGGGAAGAGACTGTCTTTGCCCCAAAGATGTTGCAAACTGAATGAACAAGGCAGTCAGAGTGGGAAGGGAATCAGAGGCACAGAAAGGTGAAGTGACTTGACTAACATCACATAGTGGGTTAGTGGCTGAGCTGGGAATATAACCAGGCCCAAGTCTGCCTTGTGTCCTACCCCTGGATAATGGTGCCATTAATTAATTTTTTTATTTCAAATGTTTGAAAATAGAAATATTTCTATTACATCCAGATACATAGGTACAAGGTTAATAAACATATTTCATAGCTATTTTAAAAATATGAACTTAGCAAAAGAACCCTGATACTCAATTATAATTCCATTTATATTCTTTTCATTCTCTTCTTCGCCCCTAAAAATGGTCATGGTGATTAAAATATTTAGTTGTGAAGGAGAGAGACTCTGGTATATCAGTTACAATAGTATATGCAAAGCCAGTCCATAACACTGGTGGCGTAACTTGTAGGTTTTCCCTGACAGTGTCACGAAGATATTACAGGGTTAACAAGGAACATTGACTTTGAATATAGATTGAATAAATATTGCCATAAGAAATATTGACTAGAGCAGAGTGAAATTTTCCAGATGAATTTTTTTTCACCAAAATCTGTGGATTCAGCTGGACTGAATTTTGTGGGATGTGTGTGTGTCCCACACCTCAAGTGAATGGCCTAACCACTGGGATAAGTGGTATAAGTGTAGCTGTGGCACCATCACCTTCAGTTTTGTGAATAGAGCCCTTCATTTCCTTTGTTTTTTATCAGAAGTGCCCACAATTAGATATTTTCTTTCAGGTCAAAAAAAATGTTTCATTCAACTCCCAAGCTGTTTTTTCTGACTTTTTTAGTTAATTGAAAATTCCAAAAACTTTTGTTTTAGTTCGACCTGGACTGATAGTTTTTCCCACCCTCAGAACCTCCAGTGACTACTAGTGAACTAAATAATCAGTTATTCACTTAGCTCTAAAATTAACTCATTATGATTGTTGTTTTACTAAACTTTGCAACTTCTGCTAAATAATTATGCTGATTAACTCTATCTGATGACACAAGCATTTTCCAAGTGGACACGATTTTATAAAAGATTATTACGGTGCTGAATTTGATATGTTAAGAGTAGGAAATATCACAGATTTGGCGGTTAAGTCAATAGTGTGGTGAAGTAAATGTTCATTTTTTATGGCACTTGTTAATATTCACGGTCAATATATGCTTTTGTTGCAAAATGTGCCCATTTTGTGTGCTTATAAACTCATATTCCATTTTGTTAGACTTATAAAAGAAACCCCAAGTTGTAAAACCTATTATTCTAAATGATCTAGCAAATTCTGTAGAGAATGTTATAATGTATGTGTAGATTCAGTTCTTAAAGCCAAAGATATTTACTCTGCACCTTGTTCAAGTTACGCTACGTAAGCCACAGTAGTTATAATCTTTCTGCATTCATAGCCGCAGACTGTTGGTTATGTGTTTAATATTATGACTTCCCGGATTAGTGAACATCAAAGTTGCACCAAAGTTGAGGTATTTAGATTGTATCACTGATACCAGGTAGGGTGAATGACAGGAAATACTTTTCTTCTATGCAACTCTGTATCTGCAGAATTTTCCAGAATTACTGAGGATTTTAGACAATTTTTTCTCAGAACTTTGTACATTCTGGAAGTTATAGATGTAGGGGGAGGGTTGGAGCAAACAGCCAGTGTCCGGAATATAAACTGTAGAAGCAGAGACTGAGTGGAAATTACAAATACATGATTAACATTATTACTTTATTTTTTGCAGTCGTACTGATATGAACCAGTATTGCAAACATTCTCATTGATGGCCTCCCACATACATGAAGGCCTTGGTCCATCCACTCAAGCAACACAAAGCAGCCCTAAAGCTCAGAAAATTCCCTTGAGTAGGAAAGTCATCAGGTAGCATAGGATTCATACATGTCAGCCACTCTATGGTTTCCAGAACAACCCCTTTGGGTTGTTGACAACCAGTATAGATTAGAAGAGCCTTTAGGCTGCAGTAATTTATAGTAGGGACCAGTCAGATGGCTGGAAAGCCCCAGCTTTGCCAGAACATGGAGACTTGTGCACTTGTTTCCCTAATCCCAGCTGAAATGAACATTGCTCAGCTGAGTCAGCCATTGCTGAATACCCAGTCCAGACTCTTAACAATAATTGGATTAGTCTCTTTTACTATAACTATCATCAGGAAGGAATCAGAGATGGAGTATTTCATTCTGCGTGTGACACTCCATCCCATATTCTTCACAATGATATTATTAGGATATGATTATGATATAATTATAATGTATTTTATGCAAGATAAGTCATGTGAAATGTCATTGAAAAGGTTGATTTGCTGAATATGATTATCCTATTTCTATGCCTGTATCATTTTTGTATCTGAAGTTATAAATATTGACTGTGTCTGTATTTCAAATATAGTTACATTTGGGTAACGCCCCTAGAGAAGATGCTTTCAGACTTGATATCTGTGTAGGGGAAGGGCCTATTCAGGGCTATGAGCCATTAGGAAAAAAACAATAGGCCTTAGGAGAAGTTTATTTCCACCTGGGAAGCTTTCCTGAGGATGCTACAGACGGACTCAGAATAATGGCTTCTATGATTCTACAAAGACATGTGACGTGGCCACATGTCTCTAAACTCCATTTTGGGATGTCAGTGTTTTTCTACAGACCGGTCTGGGAACCAAGCTTTGGAACAAAGTGTTCCCATCATATGCAAAATCTTTATAAGGGGGAAGTGACATCATCTGGTTGTTCTTCGCTCCCCATTCAAGAAGACTCCTGGAAACACCTGAGGAACAAAGACTAAACTGGGTCAAGTGCTGGACCCAGGGTAAAGGGTGAATGGAACACCTGGAGATTCCAAGCTGCAAAGCAAGTGCAGCTTGCCCCTTAAGAATCTGTAGCCTGCTTGTATCATCTCTTAGGGTGAGAACCTGCTATTCATATCCAACCTGTTTAGTATATTAAGTTTAGTTTGCCTTTTTTGTTTATTTGCTAGGTAATCTACTTTGATCTGTTTGCTATCACTTGTAATCACTTAAAATCTATCTTTTCTAGTTGTTAAACTTATTTTTGCTTTATCTAAATCAGTGTTGGGGGGGGAATCATAACTCGGGGGCAAAAGGCTGTTGCATATTTTTCTCTACATTGAGAGAGGGGACCCATTTTATGAGCTTGCATTGTACAGTTCCCTGTGCAGCATGAGAGGATATAATTTTGGGTTTATAATCTAGGGTGTGTGCCTAAGTAGCTGGGAGTAGCTTGCCCATGCAAGGGCTGGTCAGAGAGCCTGCTTGTAACTGTAGCTAGGGCTGTCTCTACATGTATGTATGCTGGTGAAAGTGCAGGCTGGAAGGCTTTTGTAGCTTGTCACAGCAGTGCAGTGTAAAAGAAAGTCCAGGTTGGTGGATCTGAGGGTTCAGTGGTACCCCAGTTTCAGATGTCACCCTGGGGGGAACCCATCACACTACATAAATATAAAATGGAAGGTCAGAAACTAATTCATCTATATTCACTAATGTTTGCATCTTTCAGAGTAATAATTTACTCTTTTCATTCTGAAAGGAATGCTACTAAAAGTCAGCTTATCCTTTGGAATAAAGATTCATATATCTCAACAAGCAGTATATTTATGAGACATTTAGGTTAGGCTTCAGTATCTCTTTAGCTAGCATATTAATCTTTCTTCACAATGATAACTTCAGACCTAGACCTTTCCCCACCTTATTCTCCATTATCCTGCACCAGGACCGGCGCTAGAGTTTTTTGCGCCCTAGGCACACGGCCATTTCGCCGCCCCACGTGCTGCTCCCATGGCTCCGGTAGAGCTGCCACAGCCATTTCTGCGGAGGTTCCATTGGTCCGCGGCTCCGGTGGACCTGCCGCAGTCGTGCCTGCGGAGGGTCGGTTGATCCGCGGCTCCAGTGGAGCTGCCACAGGCATACCTGCAGGAGGTCCACCAGAGCCGCACGGGACCAGCCTACCGTCCGCAGGTATGCCTGCGGCAGCTCCACTGGAGCTGCGGACCAATGGACCCTCCGCAGAAATGGCTGTGGCAGGTCCACTGAAGCCGCTTGCCACCCCCTCCCCCTGCAAAATGCCGCCCCCCGAAAATCCTGGCACCCTAGGCGATTGCCTAGTTTGCCTCCGTGGAAGCGCCGGCCCTGTCCTGCACTGTATTCTTCACTCACATTTGGCTGCTCAGCTTCTGCTGACTGGGCTTTCTAGATACAACTCAGTAAACTGACTGAAACATAATCTCACTTCCAGTCAAATGCCTCTAAGCAGTAAACAATTACCAGAATGGGTAAAAGGCTTTGTTTTGGATCTGCCTGGTTGGCAGGACCTGGATGGGCAAAGGCTCTGCTTTTGCTGCTGCTAAGCCCATTACCGTATACTTCATAACTAGAGAAATGAAGTATTGTAGCACAGATGCAAAAGAATAGCTAACGTGCTTAGTAGTGACCAAAATTTTTTGAAGCAGCATTTGGGCTGGACATTGAAACACAAGGAGAAATAAGGGCAATGCAGTATTCTGACTGCTTCAGAGTGAATGTCTCCTCTTCCTCCCCACTTTTCACGTAGTGTAATTCTTACCTATTGGATTCAGAGCAAGACTGAGGTGGTGTCCTTGGAGAACAAGCCCTTTGTTTGGTGGGAGCGCTAATGTATTAATATGTAAGGTAAGTGAGCAGCTTGTTCCATGGTATGGAGCAGCTTGTTTCATGGTATGGAGCTTGCCACTTGCTGCAGGGAGGAGATTCATTATGGATCTGTGGTGGACCCTGGGGGCATGTCTTCATGTGAGATGAAGAAACAGGTACAGAGCAGGCAGCTGCTTGGAGCTGTGGTATTGTGACTTGGTCAGCATATTCTGTCTGGAAAGCCAAGGAGGAATGCAAGGCCAGATCCTCAGCTGGAGAAATCATCATCAATAGAGTTATGACACCTGAGAATCTGGAAATGCAGTCTTCTCCTGGGTTGGAAATAGATCAGTTTTTATCCAATTTTTTCTGGATTATACTTGAGTATGGTAAAATCCAGAATGTCTCTATAGAGATGTCTTAAATACACTCTAAAAAATAAAATGGTTAAGATAAACAGTAAGAAATGACCAGAATACATTTAAAGAAAATTGTTGCTGCTTTCAACTGCTGCTACTTTTGAGAATTTTCTGTTTGCTTTAGCCTAGTACTTGACTTGGCACTTTTCTGTAAATTTGGATTTAGCCTAAAGTTGGAGCATGACAGACCTGTTACATCTGCTACTTCACTGTGGCCATGTTTCAGCAAAAGAGTTATCCATTGATTTCAATAGTATTTAGGGACATACTTAACTGCTTTGCTGAATTGGGGCCTATGTTTTTATTCCGTATCTTTTCATTGAGAATAAGACTATACAAATGAAACTAGGAGCTAATCAGTTTCTAAAATATCATTAGCAATGAGGGACAGGGCTAGGAGCTGTGCATCTGGACAAAAATGTCAAGGAGGCCTAAGTTAAGACAAGACACTCATTGGAGTTTCAGGTTTAGTTTTCACTGTGCTCTTTTGCAACTGACATGTAGAGAGATGGACACAAGAACCAAACTCCCATCACAGTCTTTGGCAACATTCCCTTCCCATCACTTAAATGCTTAAACACCAACAAAACAGAAGTGCCTGGTTACACAAAAGAATATGAGTAGAACTGTTCTTCTGTCTCTGGAACTTCCTCTTCTGTCTTCTAGGTGGCAAAATCCTTTTGTTTCTCTTAACAGTAGTCCAGCCTCTATTTAAGTCTTTGAACCTATCTAGATTCTGTGGCACCTGATCATTTGCTACTGGAAACGGGATGACTCTGAAAAACTGGTGTGGATTTAACTTGCAAATCTGTTTTTTGCTTTTGTAGCACCAGAGCCTTGGGGAGCTGTTGGGGCTGGGTTTGTCACTGGTGTGGGCCACCTTAATAAAAACCTGGTCCCCTTCTTATGCTCAGGGACTCCAATGATGCATTACAGTAGCTCAGCAAGGGAGAGACCAGGAAGTATCAGAGGAGATGTGGTTTGACCAGGAAGCCTGGCCCATAGAAGACAATGAGGTATGAGACAACTCCTATGAATCAAAGGAAAAATGTTTCTGAATCTAAATTTTAATTTTCAACCAAAAAAGGTTGGTTTCTATTTTTTTGCCAAAAAGTTGAAATTTCTGGCAGGGAAGAAGGAATTTTTTTTTCTAGTGAGTTCTAGTTACAAACATCATTAAGAGGCTCTAATGCTGTAGCCTATAACATCCATTTAAAATTGTATGCCAAGAAGTTTACATATTAGCTAGCAGGTTTAAAAGGGAAATTCAAATTTCAAGTCTGCAGCACTTTTATGGCAAGTGATATTTGAAAGAACTTCTTATTAATGGTTCCTGTAAATGTCAGGGTGACTAAACTGAGTCATTTTGATCTCTAAATGAGAATTCTTGTACTTAGGTTTTTACTTCAGTACGACTTCTTTCATATCCCCAGCTCTCTGCTTTGGAAATTGAGATATATTGAGGGCTAAATTCTTCCCTCAGATATATGTGCATGGGTCCCATTAGTTTTATGGGGAACCATACATATACCTCAGAAGGAAATAATCAAATTTAGGGCAAATTATCTTATATGGCTTATGAATACCCTACCAACTTTCTATTCTGCTATACTGATGAAAAGTGATTTATCTTATACTGTTGTCACTTCTTTCTAAAAGTGTTAAAATATAACAATTGGCATAGAAGTTCCTCTCTTCTGACTTGAAATGTTTTGTATGAGAATAGAACATACTGTAGAAACCTACAGCAGTTGTTTTGGAAGGGGAAAGTAAGTGAAAATAATGAAATGTAAAATTCTGAATCATCCGAAATTCACATATATGCATAGAGCTTTAAAACATATTCCCACAGTTCAACTAAATGTTTACTCTATTACTGAACATATAGTTGAAATGAAGGTAGTTATTAAAAACCCAATAAGTCTGAAATTTTGGCTTATGTTACAAGAAAAAGTAGGTGTTCACTGTAGAACTCACTGGATGCTTACCTGCATAACAAAACCACCCCACACAGTTCAGTCAGAGCAACTGGCAACATACACAAATGAGTTAATAAGGACTAGAGTAAGCGAAGTACAGTAATTAAGGTCAGGTGTCAGGGGCATAGTATAAAATGTGCACAAAAAATCACTGTACTGTACCTGACTCTAGACAGTACGATGAATCCCTCTCTTAGAAGAACAGGAAAATTTCCACATTTTAGAAAACAAGGATTTCTAATGAGCTATTAATTCATATCCCTTTGCCATTGGGTTATTGAGGAAGCTACATTGTTATGATATACCATAGCTGACATTTTGTTTTAAGGCAGAACTGTGTATGTGATTAAATGGAAAGCTTATTGTCTTCTGCCCGTTTATTCCCCAGAAACTTTTGTGATTCCATCACCTGCTGTGTCTGTTGTATTTTCTTTTACTCTGATTTTTATTTTTCATTTTTATTTCTTACCTTTTGAGCTCATAGAAAGCAAGTTTCAGTGTCGAAATATGAGAATTCTCTATAGTGGAATCCAGTTTGTTGGCATTTTTCAGTGGAAACAGAAATAATTGGCGTCTGACCAAGTGGGTATTCACCTACAAAAGCTTATGCTCCAATACATCTTTTAGTCTATAAGGTGCCACAGGACTGTTCGTCACTTGTTATAGATCCAGATTAACACAGCTACCCCTCTGATACTTGAGAAATAATTGGGTCAATCAAATGATTATTTGGGTTCATAGGAATATACTGTGAGGGGTAGATATTCAAGCAATTTGAATTGAGGAAATAACTACAGTGAAAAAGTATGCAAGCAAACACTACTGGGCAACACTGGAAGTACCAGTTAAGTAGATTTGATGTGCCACTTATCCATTAATTAGTCACTGAAATATGCTGCACTGAGTGCGTGCCTTAGTAGTCCTTCCAATTAAGCAGGTGTGACTCTTCTCAGGAGGATATTTAACTGAATGTTATTATATGTCTTTTCCCTCTGATGGAGTATTGCGATCATATTTTCAGGAACACCTTTGCATAAAGAAATTCCATGAACATTCAAAACTTAGTTTCTCCTCTCACATAAGTGGATCCCAGTCTGTTTTTCTAACATACTTCATTAAAATCCTTTCCCTCTCTGGCAAAGAGGAGTCCATGACTGAAAATGTCAGAGTGATTTCTTGGCTCCTGCCAAGCTCTTTCTCTCTCTCTTTCTCTGGTTTTCATAGATGGTTATGGAATTAGTTCCTTCAATATCACGTGCCCCCTGCAACTCTAATAGCAGAATAAGAATTGTAGCAGAATATTGCAGGATGTAGGTTTCATAATCCCATTGATCTCTCATCCTGCTAATCTTAAACAGAATATTCTCGTTTGATTAAAATCATCTGTCTTTGACAACCTAATCTATTTAACACCCTCATACAGTTTGGAAAACTACTGGAATTCAGCGACTGCTTATATCAGATCATGTGACGAGATGATCTAAAAATTCCTAATCAGTCTCTTCGAAATATTGTATGCAGCTAATAAATTTTGTTTCTAAATTTTGGTGTTTAAGGGCCACTTTTGAAAGCATGCATCTGCAGCTATGGTTTTATGGGGCAACAGTGACAACCAGTGGCCAGTTTGTTTAATCTGACTAGTTTTCACTATGGATGTCTTCCAAGTTATTAGCAATACACTTTTTTTCTTTAGAGGTAGAAGACAGAGCCAATTTATTGCCCATGTGTATTTGAACTCTGCTTAGGAGTAGAAAGTCACTGCTTGTCTCCTTGAGAAGATCTTTGTTTCTAACAATACATGGTACAGTTCCTAAATGTAAGTCAAACAAGAGGCAACTGCTAACCCATGCTGTCATCCGCAATTCTGTCATGGGT
The DNA here is from genome assembly GCF_003597395.2 of Chelonoidis abingdonii. Lineage (NCBI taxonomy): Eukaryota > Metazoa > Chordata > Testudines > Testudinidae > Chelonoidis > Chelonoidis abingdonii. The sequence goes on from NC_133769.1 coordinate 184,610,779, forward strand.
GTGTGTGTGTGTGTGTGTTTAAAAGTGTCATTGACTCTCTGATGCAGCATGACACACAAATCAAATCTCATCAACAATGTAAAGGGAATGATTTTTTTTTCTTCACCTGAATGAAAAGAAAAAAGCTACTATGTATCTGCAAGAAACAGGTCATTTTACTTTACTAGCAAACAGTGTGAATGCATGTTATTTACTACTTGAATAGATCTGATTTGAGAATATCCTTTGTTACAAAAATTGAGGCCATTGCTTGTTCCTAAGTTTTTTAAAAGTCCAAGATATTAATAAGGAAATAACATCAAACACTGCTACCACAATGAGTTTTGTAAAGCTGGTAGTAAAAAATAAACAAACATACATGCCTGGCTTTATGGATTACATGAAGCTAATGTTGATGATTTAGAACCAGATTCTGAGGCCCTTACGTTGAGTAGTACCTTATTCCATCAGTAGTTCTATTGGAATCCATAGAACCTACTTATGTAGCAAGGTGCTACACAACTCCAGTAGGGTGTCAGAATCTGGCCCTTAATGTGTAGCTTTGTTTTATATTCTTTCAGCCAGCTCTATTTATAACATTTCAAAGCTCGGTACAAGCTAAATGGTTTACAGCAAACTGGAAATACCAGTCCCCCAAGCATCTTATGACATTTCTCCTTCGTATCAAATTGTTTTTTCTCTTCACTGTAGCTCCAACCTTCATTTTTCCCATCACTGGCCCTGCTTTAAGAGTGCTTATGGCAAATTTGCTTCTGTAATCATAACCTGAACCCATCTGGGGATGAGATTGGCTGCAAGCTTAGCATTTCCACTTAACATATTCATGATTAGCATGCACAGAAGGAGTAGAATTAGGATGAATGTTTTTGGAACAGTACAGATAAATTCTCATAAATGTAGTACAACATCTCTGGAAATGCATAGTGCTGAAATGTAATGAAGCTGAACTCTGTAGAGAATATAGTATTCTCAGTACCATGCCTCTCCTAATGAACTCATTTACATTAGAAAATGGATTTAATATTTTATTGGAATTAACCTGAGCCAGTAAAGGGGATTACAATTTCTTTCCATAAATATGGTGATATTACAGGGTGAGGTAGCATGTTACATGAATATTTAGCACTTCAGGAACATTGTCATAAAGCCAAAAAGAGAATAAGGTAATTAAGTTTTAATACGTTGATGCTGTTCTTATAATAATTAAATTTTAAAAATAATAAGTATATTATAAACTTACATTTTCAAAACTAAAAAAAGGCTTAAAGTTAAAATCTGGTACTTTTCCTAAACAATCTATTTCAATAGAGTTTGAGATTTGAATTTAAAATACTAAACCTACTAAGAATACTTGAAAAATTGGGTAACTTGCATAACCATTGTAGGAAGGAGAGAAAGAGGAGTCATGATTCAGTGAATGTTACTCCAAGCATTGTCTCTACAGCAGCACTCTCTGTTCGTGAAAAAACATGTAGTGAAAGGCGGGGAAAAGAAATCAGAATACAATTTTGAACCAAAAGATAGAAAGATTTTCTCCCCTATGGGCCTAAACTTTGCAAGCTTGTGCAAAAACAAACTTGTCCCTGTCCCCATATCAATTATAGAGAATCTTTGTAGCCATAGATTAATAATCAAAACCTATACTCTTTCTTTAAAAAGATAATTTAATGAAAGAAGGATAAATTGTCTTGTTTATAATCATTGTAGACTGCGTGTCAAACATACGATAAGTTTACTGTAAATAATCTTACTCAAAATGTAGGGCTCAATTCTGGCTTGCTTGCAGTACGCATCATAACTGAACACATCTTTTGTAAAATCAGCTGCTGCATGTATGCTTCTGAACAACTGATAATTTTACAAGCTAAGATGCAAACATGCTGCACCAGCGGACAGAGGTTATACTTAGGGCTATACTGAGCAACTACAATTAAAGCTAAGCAATGAACAATAAATGTAATTAGACTGATGTACCAATCTGGGAGAATTTTTCCCCCCAACTATCAGAGTTTCTCACTTAAGATGAATTTGAGTGTTAGTACATTCTGAGCCCACTCCAAAGGATTATCCTATGTTGGAGCCTTTCAGCAATTTCAGTTTAAAAACAAGAGTAAATTTTGGAACTTATTTAGTTAAAAATTCAGTCACAATGGATACCCAGAATGATACTGTTACACTGATGCAAAGAAAGTTATTATGGCTGCACGCTCCGTGTTATTGATCATCCTCATATGAATTGTCAGCATGTGACTGTTTAACAGTAAAAAGGTTCAAGAGGAAGTATTGAGGAGCAGGAGCTTGCAAGGGAGAAAGGGGAGGAAGGCCTGGATGAGTAGACAAATAAATACTATCACAATTTATTTTCTTAGTTAAATGGTTTTTCTTGAAACAGTACATAACACAGTAGTTGTAACCCACAGTCTGTTCAGAGCTCAGCAGTGTAGAACCCTTCCTACCAAAATGGAGGATGACCTTTGTTTCCTTCAGCCATGCCCATATCCTTACACAACAATAGAATCTCATCCCATGGGAAATTCTGACATTTCAACATTTATTTTTGTCCCCAATAAGAATGAAAAATTGAAATTTCACATTTTTTCTGCAGCATGATGATTTTGAAAAATGTTCACTTTCTGTTATTTCCAGTGTTTCAGTTGATTGAATTTATCTGCAATACTTTGATTCAAGCCTGTTCAATATGATACTGAATTTTCCTATAGTAGCATGTTATCTCATGGACGTTGTAGCTCGAGAGCCTGATGCCCCCATTCTTCTCACATAGGTTCCCTGGTTGGACTACATCTCCCAAAGTGCATCCTGGATCATAACTCCTCTGAGGCACAATGCAGTGCTGTCAGAAATCTACACTGGGCGATGTAGTTTGAGCCCTTCCTCCCACCATTCTCTTCTATGGGGCCAGTTTGCTGGAAGACTACAACTCCCGTAAGGCAAGGCACTGAGAGGGTAATGAAATTGGAAGTTTTGTTGAACAAGTTCGAAATGAAACTGGTGTTGGTGTCAATGCCCTAGTGGTCACAAAACTTTAATGGCTTCCAGCATTCTTATCACCATATTCATCTCTGGGAGCAATGTCTATGAATAAAGAGAGTGGGAGAGAGAGACTGCCAGATTTTCAAAATATTTCATCCCCCAACACTGAGCTCTTTTAAAAATATGGCCTTTAGAAGCCAGAAATACTCATGAGATACCTGCAGCTGAGGAGCACACATTGATTTCCCCTTATTTTGATAAAAGATGTTCCTATCATATTCATTGAAATCTTGACCATCTGTATCCATGTAACTATAACCAGATGTCAGGATGCACATCACAGATTGTATGTCATGGTGAAGGTGGCAGGAAGTGGGTTGCAATAACATAGTAGGACCAACATTTTTTAGTCACAACGTCTTAATAGCACAACTTTTAGTTGTAATTTTTATTACCAAATGGGTTTTCTTCCTTGGGCTTTTATCTCTGATCTCATTCAAAATGTTAATCTTCATAATTAATTAAAATGATGATGTTTTATAAACAGTGATTAAATTATCCTCTATTGCTTGCCTAAGGTGGTCAAAATTAATCAAAATAAAGAATGAAAGTTTTGCTATTTTTAATATAACTGATATGATTCCTGAGGTTTTGATCAAATGAAAGGGAAGATCAAATTAACCAGGGATAGAACTATATATTTTCACTTAATTTCAGGATATAAAACCAATGTTTTTACAAGTACATTTGTATTTCACTCTCAATAACTTCCAATGGGAGAAATGTTCGCTCTCTCAGGTTTAGAACCCTTTATTAAAGCAAAAACAAGAACACATCACCAGCAACATAAAACACTTGATTACTTTGTCTTTTAAAGTTTTCCTTTTTCTTCTTTTCACAATACTATAGAGAAAAACCTGGTCACTTATAAATTATGAGTCAAAACATTTCTGAACTCATCCTACAAAGCCAGATGCCAAATAACTTAGCAGAAATCTGAGATTCTTCAAAATAGAACCTGCCAGCAGAAATCTCTGCCAATTATCTATGAAAGGCCTTGAGTTGGTATCATTTCCCCATATATTTGTACAAATGTGACTCCTTTGTTATGCGTTTTATTACAAACTAATGTCTCATAACATTAGCTGTTTTGACTGAGGCAACCTGACATGATACATTGGTATCCACAAAGAATCTTAGAAATATGGTTTGTATTCAGTTGCAGAAATGATCAGCATGAGAACAAAACTACATGTAATAGTTTCAGAGGTGTAGGGGAGGAGCATGAAATACAGTCTGATCAATTTGCAGTACGGGGATATGGATGGAGGCCAAGTCATGGGGAAATGATAGGAACCTAACTACATAGTTAAGATTAAATAAGTATGTCATAAAGGTGACATGTTTGGTTTTTATTGGACTACTCTGTAATGCTTCTTTTTTGCACGCCTTAGAGATAATTTATAGACTAACCCTAACAGATTATGGTTGTTAGTTCAAATTGACAGTACTCTGTGATCTCTCACTCCAGTAGCAAAGCAGTGTTTAGGGGGAGGGCTTCATGTCAGATGGGTAACAAAAACTGGATGAAATATTCACAACAATTTTAATTAAAATTTGCCTTGCTTCCATTTCTCACTGTTCACAGATCTGTGGCAATATTACAAATATTTAAACATTTTCAACTATTTAAAAAAAAATTGGAATGACAAACTTTCACATTACTTTTCTATTTCAAGCTGAGTTTATTGGTTGAGATTTGTTTGCAGTCTCATTTTATTAGTTATTATATATTCATACTTTAAGGTCAGAAGGGACCATTATGATCATCTAGTCTGACCTCCTGCACAATGCAGGCCGCAGAATCTCACCCACTCACTCCTGTAACAAACCTTTAACCTATGTCTGAGTTACTGAAGTCCTCAAATTGTGGTTTGAAGACCTCAAGCTGCAGAGAATCCTCCAGCAAGTGACCCATGCCCCATGCTGCGGAGGAAGGCAAAAAACCTCCAGTGCCTCTGCCAATCTGCCCTGGAGAAAAATTCCTTCCCAACCCCAAATATGGCGATCAGTTAAACCCTGAGCATGTGGGCAAGCACCCAGGAAAGATTTCTCCATAGTAACTCAGATCCCACCACATCTAACGTCCCATCATAGACCACTGGGCATACTTATCTGCTGATAATCAAAGATCAATTGCCAAATTAATTGCCAAAATTAGGCTATCCCATCATACCATCCCCTCCATAAACTTATCAAGCTTAGTCTTAAGCCAGATATGTCTTTTCCCCACTACTCCCCTTGGAAGGCTGTTCCAGAACTTCACTCCTCTAATGGTTAGAAACCTTCGTCTAATTTCAAGTCTAAACTTCCTAGTGTCCAGTTTATATCCATTTGTTCTTGTGTCCACATTGGTACTAAGCTTAAATAATTCCTCTCCCTCCCTAATATTTATCCCTCTGATATATTTATAAAGAGCAATCATATCCCCCCTCAACTTCTTTTGGTTAGGCTAAACAAGCCAAGCTCTTTGAGTCTCCTTTCATAAGACAGGTTTTCCATTCCTCGGATCATCCTAGTAGCCCTTCTCTGAACCTGTTCCAGTTTGAATTCATCCTTCTTAAACATGGGAGACCAGAACTGCACACAGTATTCCAGATGAGGTCTCACCAGTGCCTTGTATAACGGTACTAACACCTCCTTATCTTTGCTGGAAATACCTCGCCTGATGCATCCTAAAACTGCATTAGCTTTTTTACGGCCATATCACATTGGCGGCTCATAGTCATCCTGTGATCAACCAATACTCCAAGGTCCTTCTCTCCTCCTCTGTTACTTCCAACTGATGTGTCCCCAATTTATAACTAAAATTCTTGTTATTAATCCCTAAATGCATGACCTTGCACTTTTCACTATTAAATTTCATCCTATTACTATTACTCCAGTTTACAAGGTCATCCAGATCTTCCTGTATGATATCCCGGTCCTTCTCTGTGTTAGCAATACCTCCCAGCTTTGTGTCATCCGCAAACTTTATTAGCACATTCCCACTTTTTGTGCCAAGGTCAGTAATAAAAAGATAAATAAGATTGGTCCCAAAACTGATCCCTGAGGAACTCCACTAGTAACCTCCTTCCAGCCTGACAGTTCACCTTTCAGTACGACCCGTTGTAGTCTCCCCTTTAACCAGTTCCTTATCCACCTTTCAATTTTCATATTGATCCCCATCTTTTCCAATTTAACTAATAATTCCCCATGTGGAACGTATCAAATGCCTTACTGAAATCGAGGTAAATTAGATCCACTGCATTTCCTTTGTCTAAAAAATCTGTTACCTTCTCAAAGAAGGAGATCAGGTTGGTTTAGCACAATCTACCTTTTGTAAAACCATGTTGTATTTTGTCCCAATTACCATTGACCTCAATGTCCTTAACTACTTTCTCCTTCAAATTTTTTTTCCAAGACCTTACATACTACAGATGTCAAACTAACAGGCTTATAGCTACTCGGATCACATTTTTTCCCCTTTTTTAAAAATGTTAGCAATTCTCCAGTTGTAAGGTACAACCCCTGAGTTTACTGATTCATTAAAAATTCTTGCTAATAGGCTTGCAATTTCATGTGCCAGTTCCTTTAATATTCTTGGATGAAAATTATCTGGGCCCTCTGATTTCGTCCCATTTTTTTAAAGTATGTAGAAAGTACTCTGGTTCCCTGATTGATTGAATCTAGTCCATGTGGCCAGGAAGGGAAGATTAGCTGATGAGATGTCGATACACTTTTTCAGAGGAAGAATATTTTGTGTTCTCGTTCTGAGCCAGTGAGGGGGAAAAATTAGTCAATGACAGTAACAGAGAATTGCTCTCTTCTACTCTAAGTTGCAGTGTAGGTAAATTTACTTGTTGGCCTTATGCCACCAAGGCCATCTGTGACTGGGGTGGTGGGGGGCAGTTGCTAAGCATGGCAGCCCTCTGAAAATACTAAAGGGTCTGGCAAAATATTATAGACAGATACATATATGTGAAAGGGAATTCCATAGGGGCATAATGCATATGGTCTCTGGTGAGGTTTCTTCACAAGGTTGGGTAAACATCTAAATGCTAAATATTTAAAGATTCCCTAATCACTAGAGTAATGTGCATTTAGATTTTTTCTCTGTTTGGGGTCTGCATATTTTTTTTTAAAAAAGTTTATTCCCTCTGGAGACAGGTCAATAGGATTGTTATATTTTGGGCAAGCTATTGGGTGCAGGAGGGACCAGACTGGTTTCTCTCCTGCTGTGCCACAAGAATAACTTCAGCATCAGACTCAGTTCCCTTGTTCCATCTCACCAAAAAGAAAGTCACATGCCTCCTCAGCTGCTTCTCTTCTTGGGACCCTGCCCTTTCTCCGAGAACTGCTTGAGCAAGAAGGGTAGAGGAGGTCCTCAAGGGTGAGATGAGTAGCTTGGGGCTTACCTTCATGATGAGCTGTAGAACATGAGTGGGTGGGATCCCATTGAAAGGCCAGAGTTCTTGGTCATCTACAATCCTTCTTGCCCATTCGTACTAAGTGAGAGCAGTCCCAGGGCAGCTAAATGCTATTCTCCTGCCTGGTCTGAATCAGCAAAAAGATTTGGCAGCTGATCTCCAGAGCAAAAATAAGTTTGGATTTTGCCTGATGTTTCAAATTTTCTAGTTAGTTACTGCCCTCTTTTATTTTAACTATGGTAGTCTCAGCCCCCAGGGCTTGTCAACCCAGCACCTTTTATGAACACCACAGAAAGTGTACTTTAAAACAGAAAGAGAATCCTACTAAATTGTAATTGTCCACAACAGCTATTCTTTAGTTTGGTCTGTCGTAGCTTTCCTACTCCGATTTGAACCTTAGCGTTCATAACCTGAGAAGCTAGCATGAACCCCTCTAAGCTTAATTACCAGCTCAGATTTGATCTCGCTGCCACCATCCCAAAATTCCAGGGTTTTGGCTCCCTCTGGTCTCCCCAAAACCTTCCCTGGAGGGACCCCAAGACTCAGA
>NC_133769.1:184619432-184706795 GCF_003597395.2 Chelonoidis abingdonii
CCTCCCATAGCCGAGAGACAGACAAAAGACACAGACCCAACATTCCCTCTCTGAGTTTTGAAAAAATCCAGTTTCCTGATTGGTCCTCTGGTCAGGTGTTTGGTTCCCTTTGTTAAGCCTTTACAGGTGAAAGAAACATTAACCCTTAGCTATCTATTTATGACATGGTCATAAAAGCTCGTCCGTATCAGTTTCTGCTAGGAAACTTACATGTCTGTCTTATATAGTTATTGATTGTAAAGCAGTTCTTGGATAAAAAGTGTCAAGGAATAAAGTATTTGTACTGCATATTATGCCACATGATTTGAAAATGTGGATAAAAATGTTTGATGGAAAAATATTTCACTTGTGCTTTTGAAAAAAAGCCTGGAAATGTAAAGTAGAGTTTCCCACAAAGGGTCAGACATACAGATATATTTGTGCTATCCCCTTGACAACTCTTATCTGTATCATTTCCAGTCCTGGAAATCAGTGATGTGAAGTACACGAGCTTTCTAACCTCATCTATTTTCCTTTAATCTTATGAACAGACTTGTTGAAATGCTGTCCATTCAGTAACATTTCTTCCACTATTCTTATTTCTTCCTACTTGCATTTTAAATACTCCGCTCAGGGGAAAAAAAGAAAAGCCAAAACAAAACCCACACCTGTTAAAAATTGGACTACATTCCTGTTACTCTTTCTTTCTGATGAACATAATCAAAATTCTGCAGCTTCCTCTTTGGTGTTATGTTCTTTACATGACATCTAGAGGCCAAAATTGATGTGACCTGTAATTAAACTTTGTGAGGCTATGCAGAACCCTTAGTATGCCAGAGATAAGAATCAAATTGTCTAAATGTTTAATATTAGTGAGCATCCCACCACAAATCTGCATTCAGCAACTGCATTTGCTTCATCTGACAGATATAAAAGATACGGTGAGAGAAATGTCTTAAGAAAAATGTCAGACACAAATTCACTTTAATTTATACACAAGATGTGTAGTAATCTAACTGCACACTGGATCGCATATAAAACAGAGTACCTGACATTTGCCTATGACAGTTAAAACCCTTCATGTCAGGGCTACCCAGCGGGGAGGGCAAGTGGCAATTTGCCCCAGGCCCTGGGCTCCACAAGGGCCCCAAGAGAAAGAGCGAGGCCCTGGCCTTGGCCCGACCCCTCCTTCGCCCCTCTCCCGGAGCCTCAGTGCATCCAGAAGCGTCCCTGAACAGCTGTGCAGTGTGCCTTAAGCCCTGCTCAGGCCTCACTGGAGCTCGGAGCCCTGCCCCCTTACCACGCGGCTCTGAGCGGAGAGAAGCTCAGACCTCGCCAGAGGCACGCTGCACTGCTGTTCAGGGATGTTCTACACGCTGAGGCTCCGGGTAAGGGGCCGGGAGGGGGGGATTGGATAAAGGCAGGGAATTTCGGGGACAGACAGGGGACAGGGAGGGGGCAGAGGTTGGGGGGGTAGTCAGGGGACAGGGAATGGGGGAGTTGGATCGTGGATGTTCTGGGGGTCTGTCATGACTCAGTAGGGGGTGGATAGGGGTTGGGGCAGGCAGGGGACAGAGAGCAAGGGTGGCGTCCTGGAGGTGTGGGGGTGGAGTCTCTGGGGGAGGTGAAGGGGCAAGGAGCAGGATGGGTCGGGGATTCTGAGGGGGGCAGGAAGTAGGTGAGGTCAGATAGGGGGCAGGGCCAGGCTGTTTGGGAGGCACAGCCTTCCCTACCTTAAAGCTCATTCAGCAGTTTGAGGCTTGCAGAAGAGCCAAGCTGTTAACTTTTCCTTTAGAGCTACTATCACTTTCATTTCTCAAATGCCAAATTATAGTCTATATTTAATTTCAGTGCCATAGGGAGATTCATATCTGGGGAGGATAGCTTCATTTAAAATTAGCCACTGGGGGAGGGATCACATGAGAAGAGCAACATCCTACACCACCTACCTCCTTCCCAAACCTACCAAGGGAGACCCCTCCCCCATCCCTCTACGCCCACATTCCCTGAGGCTTCAGAGGTGTTAATTCAGTGGTTCTCAAACTTTTGTCCTGGTGACGCCTTTCACATAGCAAACCTCTGAGTGTGACCCCCTCCCTTATAAATTGAAAACACTTTTTTATATATTTAACACTATCATAAATGCTGGAGGCAAAGCGACGGTTTCGCAGGTGGGCTGACACCACGCACCCCAGTATAACCTTGGTGAACCTCTGGGTCCCGAACCCAGATGAGAACCCTGGTTAAATTTAATATTTAGCAACACCGTTCCATTTATGTACATTTGCTATTTTGAGCACGTAGTTTCACAACATAGCGCTCACTCAATTCGCGAATCTAGCGTATGCCAATTCATGGAGTATGTACATAAGCCTGTACTACAGCCAAACCCACAAGTAACGTCCTCCAGTTTGGAGGGACCACTATGGAGCCATCTCTAGGAAACCGCTAAGAATGGAGGTAAGTCCATTAATGGCTATTAAGTCAGGATGGGTAAGGAATGGTGTCCGTACCTCTGTCGAGAAGGGTGGAGATGGATGGCAGAGGAGAGATCACTTGATCATTACCTGTTAGGTTACTCCCTCTGGGGCACTTTGGCATTGGCATTGTTTGGTGGACAGGATACTGGGGCTGGTTGCGATCCCTACCTTTGCTTTGAACACGCATTTGGGCTATTCTGTCATGTTTTCTAAACCTATGAAACCCCTTTAGCTGTTCTTGTGTTCTAACCTAAATGAACCCAAAGTTATGGAGACAGATATGAGTCAAGGAAGCCAGCAGAGTATCAGAAACCTGGAAAAATCTCTGACTGGATGGGTTCAGGCGTTTAGCCACAAGCTGAGGTGGTTCAAAAGTTTTGGATTTTTGTTAAGCAGAATTTTTTTTATTGCTTCTTTAAACAATCAAACACAGCAAGCAGAAAATATTTGGCCACACACTTCTGAAACCCCAAACCATATTCAGGTTTTGGCAGACTAATTTCAGCATTTCAATTAAAAAAACCACAACAAATTTTGAAGGAAAGCAGATATTGTCCATGATTTTTTTTTGCTTTTTAAAAACCCCTAGTTTTTCGATCTAAAAAAAGTTTTGAGGGAAAATATTTGTCCAACCCTTTTAATGAGCTTTAGTGCCTTTTAGCACTAGCTGATTCTGAGAACCAGTGATACCTTGTAAAGAAATTTTCTCAAAACTGGGTTTGTGCTGAGATGCAGAAGATTTATTTTTCCCAAGGCTGCCCGTGGTGGGGGAGCAAGTGGGTCAATTTGCCCAGGCCCCACAGGGGCCCCCATGAGAATATACTATTGCAATTTCTTTTATGGAAGGGGCCCCCAAAATTGCGTTGCCCCAGGCCCCCCGAATCCTCTGGGCGGCCCTGCTTCATGTAATCTATAATGCTAATATAAAGTGGCTGATTAAATTCTCATTCATTGCCATCTAAATTCTCAAATTCACCTTCCCTTTACTACTTCCATGTCTTAGTTCATGTGCAGTTCTGTGAGATTGAAACTTCTCAATACAATAAATGCCAGACTTACTAAGTCATTATAAACAGAATTCTAAATGCATTTCCAAATATCCAAATGTGACAACCAGCAGCTAACTCACATCACGCTATAAAGTTTAAATATTGATGTCTATGCACTTTGCATACACTAAATACAGAGCATAAGTCATTTTTCCCCTAGATTTATCTGCTTTATTAAACCAGAAAAAGAGATGAAAACTGTGATGAGGTATGAGCAGTGGGATGTTATTCACTATTAAACAGGACGATCTAATACTGTCTTTCCCAAGCCTTTGTGTCTCCCTAATCTTTTTAGGCTGTGTATTTTAACCTCTTTTTCCAAGACTGCATATGAGGTTTACTATTATCCATACCCTGTTTCAAAACTTTCTCTCTCCCAGGATACATCCCATTGACTAACAATTAACTAAGCTTGTTTCAGGTCATACACACTTAAGATTTCTGAACTGATTATGCTGAGCACTTCTAAGTGTGAATTATTTGTACTTACTCCTGTAGCCTTGAGATTCAATTTGGATTACTGTCAATCAATGGCAAATATTTGAGTGCATAAGTAAGACTATTTATTAAAAATAGTGCTTATAACTTGTATAGTGTGTTTCATCCAAGAATTTGAAATTACTTTAGAACCCTGCAAAATCAGATTAACTGTTACACTTTATTTAAAGTCTGAACACTTTAAAACTTTTAATGATGACATTTTCAAAATGGTAGCTCCTGTTTTCGTAGCACAACCTGTTCTGGTGATCAGAGGAGGGGACTTCAGTGGGGTTCCACTTAGGCACAAGGGCCAAGGGGGATCAGACAGAAACCTGTGTGTGCATTGGTAGCAATTTCTATCACATCTGTGCACCAGTCATTAATCATTAACCTCAGTGTACTATAGTCCTCCATTTTCTCAACAAAAGAATAGACTACATTTGATAATGTTGTGAGGTTTCTGCTTAAAATCATCATCTGGGGTCTGTGCAGTAAATGTACAGTGTCATATACCTTCTCAGTGTTTTCTGTTAGCTTACTGCAAAACTCATGATTTTGATGACAAGACTATTTCGAAGTACTGACATCCTGAGCACATCTCTGTCATTCACCAAGGTCACACAGGCTCTTAAGTGAGGCGATTTTGAAAATTTTTCACTTTAACCTGTCTGTCTGAAGTCATGCTAGCATCTTGCATACCTTGTGAATAATTTTGGAACGTTATATTCAAACAAGACTCTCTGGATACATGTCTAGTAAATTTTAAAATCTCGTCTTACTTATGATTGTGAATTTAACTCCCAGTTCTTCCCTAAATGTAATGGTGTTAGTCAGGGGTGGCCAACCTGAGCCGGAGAAGGAGCCAGAATTTACCAATGTACATTGCCAAAGAGCCACAGTAATACGTCAGCAGCCCCCCATCAGCTCCCTCCCCCACCTCTGCTTCCAGTGCCTCCTGGCCACTGGCACCCCCGCTGATCAGTGCCTCCCCCTTCCTCCCTCCCCGCACCTCCCAATCAGCTGTTTCGTGGCGTGCAGGAGGCTCTGGAGGGGAGGCGAAGAGTAAGGGCATGGCAGGCTCAGGGAGGAGGCAGAGAGGGGTGCAGTGGGGGCAGGACTTGTGGCAGAGCCAGGGGTTGAGCAGTGAGCACCCCCCAGCACATTGGAAAGCTGGTGTCTGTAGCTCCAGCCCTGAAGTCGGTGCCTATACAAGGAGCTGCATATTAACTTCTGAAGAGCCGCATGTGGCTCCAGAGCCACAGGTTGGCCACCCCTGGTGTAAGTGAACTAATGGGATAAGTAAACTACATTCAAAGTAGAAATGATAGTGGTTATGGAGATCAAATAAGAAAGAGTACTGTCACAGATCTAGTTAGTTCTCCGTGTTGGATGCTCCCCAGTCTGTCCTGAGGGAATCCAAATGCTGAATCCCATGTGCTCTTCACTTGCTGCGGATGGGTAGAGTCTATGCATTTTTCTTGGCTTTGGGCCTTTAGGCTCTCACTCCAGGTGTAAACAGTGTCTAATCCACACAATCTCCAGAGCAGAGCAAAGCAGCCAAAAACAGACACGTGTATAAGGCCCACTGAAATATTGTTAGAGACCAATGCTTTGTGAGAAGGAGCTGGGAGAGCTCCGTTCTTGAGTGCCAATGTCTCTGGCTTTCAAGGGTCCCCATTCACTGTTGCCTCAGTTCTCTTAGCATTACTTCCTCAATCCATCATCATGGGGAGCCTCCAGGCACTGATGTTCAAGATAGTCTGTGACCATGAAAGTTTTGCAGAGCAGTGACATTTGGGCGAAGCCATCTTCCATTGAGAAATCTTGACACATTTTACACTTAAAGCAGGAGTGGACTCTATCCAGTCTCTCTCATATCACTGACTCATTACAACCAATAGAATTGTAGGTGAATTAGACATGGTGATTGGTTGAATTACTTTGATATCACGATGGCCCATTCTTGAGGGTTGCCTGAGCTCGTGACCTGAGTCTGTCTGTAGGCTATCTAATCGTAACAGTTAGATACCATACTAATTAATGACTTAAGTACAGCATCTTTCTTCAAATTTAGCCTGCACACAAGATTTTAATTAATATTAAATACATTGAAAGTCTGAAGAATCTGCAACATTCTGTAAAAATCATTCAACTCTCTCACACACGCACAGATGGACAAAGGAGCTAAATTTCTTAGAGGATTCAATTTTTATTTTAACTCTGACAGATTTACTTGTAAATCATCAGGAAAATGTATTCTATACTCAGAGTATGACTGTAAGTTTGGGGAGGTTATGCCGTATCCCTGTTTTTAAGTGCAAAATGAACTCAGACTTCACTATGGTGTCATGACTGGCACTTCCATAATGTATTCTAAAATGTTATCAGGGAGATGACTGAATAGCTCAGAAGAAGTGTTTCTGTAAGTCACTATGCTAAGTACAGTCCAACATACAGTAGTAGGTACTAGCCACAAAGTTACTACCTGATGTGGCTGTTCAGTGTCCTATGTGAAATATGGTGATGGTCTCGTTCCACTTCCCTGTGTACACGTCCCACACCACAAAAAACAAAATCGTAACTATATGACTGTGATCCTGTGGCACTAACTGGTTCCTTTGTTCTCAATTTTAGAAGAGAAGTCAGAGAAATTTTACAGCAGTGTGAAGAATCATTTAGTTTTGCTGCACATATAATATACATGTTCTATGAATAAAGAACTTCAGTTTTCAGTACTATCAAGCTTGCATTTTTCACAACCACTTAATTTTCTTAAAATGTGACATTATTTTAGAGTTAGTTATACTGCATTTGGGAACAGCTGTTTTTAGTAGCACCCTTTTTTCTATGTGTTGTCACTTACTGTGCCCGCAAGTGCCCACTCACTGGTGAGATTATTATTGTTTCCCCCCTCCTTACACAGTACTGCAAGTTTGGTTTGGCCACTGTCCTACAGGTAGAAACTTCGCCATTTGTGTTTAAAATGTGTTTTTAGTGAATGGTTCTTTAGAAATCAATGAGCTGCTTTGAAATGGACATTTTTTCAAGTTGCTAATCTCTTCTTTAGCATTTCCATTCTATCAGATCTCAGTATAGTTTAAAAGCTGAAGCACAAAATACTCTTTCTCTCTCTCAAAAAGTCTTTCAGAGCCTTCCATTTTTTATCTCAAAGTCTCAGCTTCAGCTGTTGGATTTGGGAAACGTTTGGTATTTAAATATTGAATTTTGATTTTCTTTACAAAGATGAAGAAAAAAATTAGGTTTAAAGATTCTTACAAGAAGCCATATTCTGCAGTCATTACGCAGTTCTCATGAAGACAAAACTTCTGTTGATTTCAATGTACAGTCTTTCTCAAGCTACCCCCACAAATAAAGTCTGATATTAGTGGAAATTTTGACTGAGTGAGGACTGTAGTTTTGGCCCTGATGTTACACTGTCTGATAAAGACCAACAAAACCCTTTAGCACAGTTTATACCTTCCATCATTAAAAAGCAGCATCCGTAGAAAATTTTTCATGCATGTTACACTTTACCATTGAACTGAACCTGAAAGTTTAAGGATAAAATGGTATTTAAAATAATTGTCAGCTTAACTTCAGAATCTCTTAGAAACAGACACTCATATTTCTCATCCACAGAACAAGGAAGGTGAAAAGTCTCACAAAAGAAAAAATTCTAAAAACGTATAGATATATTCCAGAGCAAAAAAACAAACCCTTGTATCTTGCAAGTAAAATCCTGGAAGCTGAGTAACATCAACACTGTTGAACTTTATATGCTAGATATTTTGTTTCATCTTGTGATGTGATTCTTTAAAATTCAGTAGTGACGTGATATAATGAATTTTATTTGTCTGATCCTCTTCTATATGGAGCCTGTAGTTATGTTAGCTTTAGAAAATGTTAAACCTTTGCCTCAAGATTTCTTTTGTCCTATTGAGGAACTCATTCCTTTCACTAAAGAAGTTTGTCAGAAATATTGAGATGAGGACTCTCAATATACACATGTATTGCAAGCAAAAAAATTGTATGCCTGTTTATCTGAGTTTTATATGTATGGGGAGTATCTCAGGAGATTGGCTATTGATATCAAAAAGATATTAGGAGCCAACTATGCAGAACCCTAAAAAGATATCACTAGAGGAGATATATCCAGGTATCAAAATATAATTGACAACACTAGAGACTTACAGCCTATCAATAATGAGGGGTTGCATTTAGCCACCCATTCAGCTTCTTTATTTTATGACATTATTATGGTGGCATGTTCAATCTATTATTTGGGGGGAGAACACTATTGCAGAACAAGTAGCTAGGCTAAGAATCTGGCTTATCGCTCCTATGGCTTACAGAGGAGCCAATATTCCAGTTATTGAGGCTGTTACAACAGGACGGAGATGAAAAATCAGTAGTGGCATAACTATGCACTAGAATATTAGCTGTAGCACAAAGAGGCACAGTATGACTTATGACCCTTGCCGAACAATGAGCTCTGGGTGAATGGAACCCTATGGCTTCATGGACCCCTGTTGAAGTAATTGAACACTACTCACCTTCTGTAGTACAATGAAAGGGGTTTGTCTGTAGGAAGGTCATCACAGATTCAAAGCATAGCCCAGTGTCAGAGAGTGGATGCAGTAAATGTTTATACTCTAATATGGATACCACCCCTGCATTGCGTACATATAATTTACAGCTATAGATATGCCATTCCTTTATCTACCAGCTTTTACCAAGTTTTGTATTTAATAACTTGTCCTTAAAACCTATATTCTGATGTTATGTTGGCTATTTAATTTTAAATCTTTCTCAAAAGAGAGTTTAAAATGCTAGTGTGAATAGGTGTAATGTATTTATATCTGAGGTTCACATATATCAGTTGTCTCATTCATCAGCATCAAAGGTTCATAAAATTGATCAACTTACGAAGTTACTACAGGAGCTCACATTTGTACATTTCTTTCATTCTTGTTACTGTCAAACTGTGATTTATTTGAAGGCATGTCTGACATGGATAATGATTCAGCCAATGTATTCTTAGAAACGGATGTATTGGTCATTCTAATTGATTCACTGATTACTATGACTTCACTGATTCCTTCAATTTGTTGTAGTGTACCTGATCCCACTTTAAAAATAGTGTATTTTGTAGTACAAAATGATGCTAAAAATGCTGCTTTTTTAACACCTCAGTCTTAAATATTTAGGACAAACAATACATACTTTTGGACTGCCCTAACTGGATTGTTGAATAGCATCCTGACCTCCTCCAAAATGCAAGTATTACTGTATGCATAGTTAATTTTATGTAGTTAAATTATTATTTAAAGTGCTTGTTGCTACTATAGATAGTTGCTGAGGTACTAAGCTTGTGTGTATAATATGGGTACCATTTTTAAGAAATTCCAATTTATAGGGAAAAAATAAGCAGAAAAACAAAACAAAACTTCACAAAGTCAAAATATCATGTTCTGACGCTTGTTACACTTGGGTATGAATACCAGTAGAAGTATCCTCAACTAAGAAACTCCTACCAGTGGATCTGGAGAGTTTAACCCTGGGAATCAAAGATGATTCTTTGTTTACTTTACGACAGCTATGTGAATCAGTCTAGTACGTAGTGTGGTCTCGATCAATTCTGGTCTTTAAAGATTAATCCCAACACCACAAGTTGCATCAGGACATGAACAAGAAGCCAGTAGAAAACATGAGTAAGGTAATATATGAGATTACAATATCTCACCACACTCAAGAGGCAGGCAGTTGCATTCTTATGCAGCTGAAGCTTCCAAGTGGACCTAAACAGTAGCAGAGATATTTCAGTCAAAGTCCCCAGGAGGTGGGAATGACTACAAATCAGTAGAAGTAAGCCTAGAGGTGGATGATTTTTTTGTTGAACAAATACATTTATTTGTCAAGAACAGCAGTTTTTAGTTGACACAATATTTTTGAATTTGGTTCAAATTTGGCAAATAGTTTTGTCCAAAAATAATCAGTTAATTTAATTAAAGAATCATAATATTGTTTTGACTTTTTGTTTCAAAATGAAAATTTTATTTTTAGCTAATTTTTAAAGGTAAAAAATACCCCAAAATGGGGGGTTGGAGAAGAAAGAAAAAGAAAAAACAAACAAAAAGTTCATTTTGGGTTGAATGAGATACTTTGTTCAACCCAAAATCAATTATTCACTCTGCTCTACTTAGACACTAACATGCCCAAGATGAAGGGCCTGGCCTCCAGTTGTATGTGAATAAGTGGATGGAGGGATACACATAATGATGAGTGCTCTTCTTTCCCTTAGAATATTGAGGGGTATTGTTCAGGAAGGAGACTGCACACCTGGTTTTGGAGGGAGAAAGGTGCTCACAGTGATTGTAATAACTGGCATGGGAGCACACTTTTATCAGTGCCAGGCAAAGTATTGTGTAAGGTCATGGTCCAGGGTATATCACAGGCAGTTGATAGCATTCTCAGAAAAGAGCAAGCCAGTTTTCAGAAAGGGTGTGGATGCACAGACCAGATCTTCACTCTAAGAAACATAATAGAACAATGCTTAGAATGGCAACAGTAACTCTACATAAGGCTTTTGATAGCGTTCACAGGACCAGCTTATGGTGCATTTTGCAGGCATAAGGAACCCCTCTCTGCATAATCAACATCATCAAAAGCTTTTATTTCAACTTTACATGCAGTGCTGATCACAATAAGCTCAATTCTGAAGTCAGAACAGGAATATGTCGGGATGTGTCATGGCTGCAGTCCTTTTCAACATTGCCATCGACTGGGTAACTCAGTGTACAACAGAAGACATGCCAAGAGGCATTAAATGGACACCCTTCTCATCCCTTGAAGACCTGAATTTCGCAAATGATCTCGCTCTCCGATCACATACCCAACACCATATACAAGCAAAAAAACCACCAAAAAAACCCAAAAAACTCAACACAACGCATTCAGCCAGACAGATATCATATCATAACCTTTAATATTGCCTCACCATCATCAGTATGGATAGAGGATTATGTTCTCACCAATGTAGAAACATTCACATACTTGGGCAGCACCATCAGCTAGGATAGTGGAATAAGCCAGGACATTCAGAGCAAAATCAGTAAAGCCAGGAACACCTTCAGGAGCTTAAATACACTCTGGAAATCATAAAAATACAAAACCAAAACCAAAGCCAAACTCAAGATTTATCAGAGCTGCGTACTTTCAACATTACTTTACAGTGCAGAATGCTGGGGAATGAGAAAGTAAGACATGTCCAAACTGTCTTCATTCCATAAAACCTGCATCAGAAAACTCCTCTGTATCTTTTGGCCCAGAACAATCTCAAACCAAGATCTATTGACACAGTGCAGCCAAGAGGATCTGAGCAGCATCATTGCCAGGAGGTACTGGAGATGGATTGGCCATGTGCTTTGGATGGAAACTAATTCAATTACCAGAATAACAATAAGATGGACACCCAAAGGCAAGCAAAAATGAGGCCCAAAAACAACATGGTGAAAAGCTGTGGAAGCCAAGCTGAAAAACCTGGGGGACAGGTGAGGAACCGTTGAAAGACTTTCCAGAAACAAACAGGAGCAGAGGAGCTTCATCGCTGCCCTAAATGCCAGAGGTGTAATGGAAACATGATGATGATGAAGGGCTGGCAGTTCCAAGGAGTCTAAGATTATTGGGTGCACATACTGGGTCCCCTAGGGTTTTTTCAGAGTCCCAACTAAAATATTTTTTAAAAGCAACTAACTCCACAGCATTTGCCTCCTGCTGTTCTAGTGAGAGAAACTAGGCAGAGTGTATGTTTTTAGGAGCTCTTGGAATTTGGGGCAGGTTATGGGTTTGATGCCTTGGGATCTCTGCTCTTCACTTCTAGGAATGTATTTTGCCCCTCTTTGGAATATATCCTGCATATTGAGCTAACCAGTGTATGGACAGCATCAGTGCAAAATGGCTGTTGTTAAGTCTTACCCAAGATGAGCTTTGTGTGGTTTATGGTTTTGTTACAAACTCAAACCTCAGATCAGGTTATCCAAATGGTTTCTAAGGTTTTGCATATCTTAAGTGAATCTGGTACCATTTCTGAGCAAGGTTGGATCAATTTGTGGTTTTAGCATGAGATTCGTCTCCCCATACAGCCATCAGATCCCGTACGTCCCGTTTGCTCCATGCTGCGGGTCTTTTGCGATTCTGGGACTCCATCATGGTCACCTTTGCTGATGAGATCTGCACTCACCTGCAGATCGCACGCCGGTCAAACAGCAAATGAGATTTAAAAGTTTGCGGGCCTTTTCCTGTCTACCTGGCTAGTGCATCGGAGTTGAGAGTGCTGTCCAGAACGGTCACAATGGAGCACTCTGGGATAGCTCCCAGAGGCCAATACCATTGAATTGTGACCACACTACCCCAAATTCGACCCAGCAAGGTCGATTTCAGTGCTAATCCCCTCCTCGGGGGAGGAGTACAGAAATCGATTTTAAGAGCCCTTTAAGTCGAAAAACAGCTTTGTCGTGTGGATAGGTACAGGGTTAAATCGATGTAACGCTGCTAAATTAAACCTAAATTCATAGTGTAGGCCAGGGCTGAGTGAAATAAACTAGGTGGAACCCAGCAATTTTGACCAACTTTGATTCACAATTTTGCCTTTAAACCTGAAACTCAAAGCAAAAGCAGTTGCATAGACCCTTGTGAATCAAAACTTCAGAGATCTGCACAACTTCTACCTCTATGTAGTCCTGGGGGGTAGTAAGATGGACAAAATAGTCTTAGTCACTGATTGAAATGATTAAACTTATGAGACATCAGGGGAAAATGTGACCCTAGTAATTAGACACATGGAAAGGTAACTCAGCAATCTTATCTAAAGATTTTGTATTCTAAATATACAAAAAGTGGATTTACATGCAGTATATAAATAAGATGGAATTGCTTAAAATTGGCCTCCACTATGTGTTAAACTTGATGGTTATTACAGAAAGCTTGCTTAATCCCTTTAAAATTTGTGTGCTGCCATTTGTGAATACAATTTTCTATTCCAGAAAACGTGTTTATTTTTTTCCAGGCTAGGTCTGCCAAATATCAGATATCATAATAAATGCAACTGGCACTGAGTTTTATGATATGGTTAATAATGCTCTTGGAAACAGCAAACTCTGTCTGTAAGATTTGCAGAGGAACTCTTTTTCCTGAAAACGGCAGTGTCTGGGTCATTTTAGAAGCAATCATGGGAAAAATATATATTTCTGGTAGTGGCCAGGCATTTGTAGGATATACATTTTTGTTTCTTACCAGTGAATGAATGAATACATATTGACATTGATATCAGTATTTTTGTAGTACAATCTGTTCATAATATATTCCACACCACTGGATCATTTCCTTCTAGGTTATATCTAGTACTTTCCTCCTAAATATAATAGGCCATTCAGATTTTCATGTATTTATTTTGCTGCCCTCCAGTACTCCTGTCCTTGCTTCAATGTCTTTCATTTAAAAATGAAATCAAAGCATACTGGGGCAATGTTTATAGTCTTTCGTTAAAAAGTTTATTAGCTTTTCCATGATGGATTTTGGAGACTTGAAACAATTCCATTATGTATGATGCATGAAGCACTCTGTGGGGGAAATTATGCTAAATGCAAGCCAGAAGAGTAGGAAGATTAAATGGTGGTATCTGAGTACTTTTGGGGGCAGAGGAAGGGAGCTGATTGGTTGAGAGGACAATCATCCTCCCAGGACCCAGCAACTTATTTTTCCATTCTCCTTCCCCTCTGTCCCAGTATCCTTTCTGCTATAGAAACTTTCACTTAAAAGAAACTCTTTGTGGAAGGCCTGTCCGCTGTGCTACAGAAATATCCACTTTTCCTCCCTGTTAATGATGAGTTCTTTCCGTCCTTGGGCAGTTGTATACAAAATTTGGCTTGAAGCTAGGATCTGTAACTTCATAAAGTGGAGTCCACTCTACACTTTTATTAGTCCTTCCATGGTGACTACTGGTTCATCTCCATCAATGGTAGGACAATATTAGGAGTGCTAGTGTAGTTAGACCTCTAGGCAGCTGCATTTGTAAGCACCATTAGTTTGATTTTTTTTAAATAAGGTATTTAGGCATCTAAAGATACAGATAGGTGTCTAGTGGGAAATTTCAAAAGCACTTGGGTGCCTAACACCCATATGCACGTTTGAAAATTCTACTAAATAACTAGCTGCATATTTAGGGCCTACATATCTTTAAAAATCTGACCTTATCTCATCTAACCCTGTACAGAGCAAGTCTAAATGACACTGTGCTCCAAAAGCTGGCAGCTCACTCCATAGAGTGAGCAGAACCAGTGGTCGAAATGGCAGGAATTTTTTGGAAGAAAGCCGAGAGTATACCGTGTCTCCTGCCATGAGGGAATACTTGAACTATTTAGCTGAAATCTTCTGAGAAAGGAAGCATCCCTGTTGTTTGGACATCCAGGACTGACCCCACCTAAGGGGAATTTCTGTGTTCATCTTCTAACTCTCAAGAAAGAACTAGAGCTGACTGCTGGAACCCTTTAGAGGAGTGCACTGAATTCTGCTCTGGTTAATAAGGGAATTCTGAAGAATTTCCCTTTGCATCTCCCATACATAGATCTCAATGCATTTTGCAAAGGAAGGGAAATACCATTATCCTCATTTTACATATAAGGAAATTTCACCTAGAGAGATTAAATGACTCATCCACCATCAAATTGTAGGATAGGGGTAGAACTTGGAATATCACCCAGGTTTCCTGATTCTCACCCCAGTGCCCTGTCCACTCGACTCATTGCCTCTCCATATTACTTCTGTATTTAATTTTACTTATAAAGAGTTCAAGACCCTTGATTCATGAGGGCATGGCGCAGGATCTCTTACACATACATATGCATTGTGGGCATATCTGTTCTAACCACCTGACAAAGCTGTATTTGAGAAAAGGCAAATGATTTAAGTTGGCTCTTTCTATTGTATGGGAAACAATTTTAAGTGGTCAGAACACAGGAATTAATTTGTCTCACCCTTCTTAAATGGACAGGAAGTAGCAGAGCAATAGGGAAAAATACACTCTTTTCTTAATGTATGTGTATTTTGACTAGTTCTAATCCTCTTTTATCTTCATTTGATTTTAATAATTAGGGTTGGACTGATTTTTTTCTCTTATAGAACCTCTAACCAAGATGTAAGAGAGATGCTGCTATTACTCTAGGTCATTAGTTCTGAACCTGTGACCCACAGGCTGCTTGCAGCCCAGTCAGCACAGAGCTGCAGCCCATGTGACATCCTTAGGGCCATACAGGTAATATTGGCCCACATAACACAGTGGTAACTAGATTGAGAACTACTGCTCTAGATCTTACTTTCTATTTTTCCTGGATCCAGGAACAATGTGCATAGAAGGTGAAGAACTTGGGGCAAGGGAATCTTTTAAAGGTTCATGCAAAGTTTCTGATGACTAGAATGTGAAGCTTGGGGCTCTGTGACTAGATGCTGAAATTCAGAGATATTATCCACTGAGATTACAAAATGATGATTCATTATTATCTGGAGTTCAACTTCTCTGTCTCATTTGCCTTGACATATTCCTCCCTTTCTGACTGAGTCATGTGTGTTTGCTTAAGTGTCTCTTTACATTCTGTAGAGGAACTTTAGGAAGATAATAATTTTCTCATTGACAGGTCTGCAGTGGAAGGTGGCAGAACGCTGAGGGAATGGGTGTCATTTGGGTGCTATAGCGTAAGCTTCAGAATCCAGCTGGATTCCACTAGAAAAAGTCTACTTTTAAAGAAAATCCAGCACATCTATCCAAAATTTATCAGCATTAGTACATTTTTAATGAAAGAAGTGAATTTCCTGACAGCGGTTCTCTAATCTAATAAACTATGCTTGGCCATTTCTCTCTTACAAAGATTTGTGTAGAGATTAGTAGACCTGCAACAACTCTAATTATTTTGTCTAGAATAGACTGAGTTGTTTGTTATGCATAAGGTAAGGGCAACATAAAATAACATGGAGATCTGGTTAGATTCTGTTTTGATAATCATCCAGACTTTTAGCTGTTTATCCTTGGTTTATCTGAACCTCTCTGGTTTGTAAATTACATTTTCTGGAAACTGGGAGTTGAGATGGAGTCTTGCGCGAAAGTTAAGCAGGCCGGTTCACATTTTGTTTAACCCATTTCAGAACCAGTAGGTAGTTCCAGCCACAAGAAAGAAGTATCTCTCATAAACATCACTTCAAAGACAAGAACAAATGGATATAAACTGGCTAATAACAAGTGTAGACTCGCAATTAGATGAAGATTTCTAACCATCTGTGATATTAGCTCTCAAAGTAGCACCCTTTAACCCTTGTCTTCATCCTATGTATATGGTTGTGATATTTTATGTAAAGCACACCATGTAAGATACCATATGAAAGGTCATGATCTTCTGAAACTCATTGTTCTGTCAAAATATGTACATACCTATTGTGCATGAAGTTATGGGATTTTGCTATGTGGTAGTTGTTGAAATACGTTGTGAGTTTGGGAGAGACTGAAAAGGTTGTGACTCACACCCATGCAGGCATTTAATGACCATTGATCAGCGGGGAAATTGTAAACGAGATTTACAATTCTGTAAAAGGCAGTTGCTCAAGCACCTCACAATGGGGATTGCTCAACTCTGTGACTCTCAAAGCCCACCAGGATATGCCTGGGCCAGTATCTTCCCTGAGAGATGAACTGAGAGTATAAAATAAAGGACAACAGCATCATAAGACAACCTATCACCTTCCCCACCTATGCTGAACGCAACAAGAATGCTGGGAACACGAAGACTTTGAACTGAGAAGACTGGTCCCAGGCTGAGAAGGAAATTCAGCCTGTGCATTAAGAACTGTAACCAGCCTGAAACGTCCAGTGGGGTGAGATGCAGGGATGTGTTTTTTATGAATCCTCAAATGTATCTGTTCTCCATGGTAGGAGAGAATTTTTTTATATGAACTTTAAAAAAAAGTTTTTGGTCTGAAAGACCATAACTTCAGTAAAATAACTCCAGTCCTATTTTAGTACAGAACTGGTTCAGATAGAAATGTTCTTGTTAGTCAGTGGCTGATTTTTGTGCAATGTTTAGATGTCATTGTGATCAATATTGCAAAGTATTCCCAGAAGCCACATTGTGCTGGGGATTCTAGATTACACATAATATTCTGTGCCGCTAAAGAGTTTACAATCTAAATCAGAGGTGGGCAAACTATGGCCTGCGGGTCACATCTGGCCTGCAGGACTGTCCTGCCCAGCCCTTGAGCTCCCAGCTGGGGAGGCTAGCTCCTGGCCCCTCCCCCATTATACCTTCTCCCCCACAGCCACACTGCCACATGGGCAGTGCTCTGGGCAGCGGGGTTGCGTGCTCCTGCCGAGCAGCACGGCAGTGTGTCTGGCTCTGGCCAAGAGGCACCGCTGCCGGACATGCTGCTCTGAGAGGCTGGGTAAGGGACGGGGGCAGTCGGGACAGGGAGCAGGGGTCGGTTGGTTGGGACAGAGGTTCTGCGGGCTTGTCGGGGCAGGGGTGTGGATAGGAGTTGGGGAACAGGGAGAGTTGGATAGAGTGGGGTTCTGGGGGGCTTCTCAAGGGGCAGGGGTGTGTATAGGAGTTGAGCAGTCAGGGGACTAGGAGCAGGAGGGTTGGAGAGGGGGTGGAGTCCCAGGGGTGGTTAGAGGTGGGGGTCCTGGGAGAAGGTGGTTAGGGGACAAGGAGCAGGGGGGTGGATGGGTTGAGGGTTCTGAGGAGGGCAGTCGGGGTGGAAAGTGGGAGGGGTGGGATAGGGAGCGGGGGCCAGGCTGTTTGGGGAGGCACAGCCTTCCCTACCTGGCCCTTCATACAATTTTGAAATCCCAATGTGGCCCTCAGGCCAAAAAGTTTGCCCGCCCCGATCTAAATAGACAAATCAGACAAAGAATAGAAGAAAGGAAGTGATTCCCCATTTTTCATATGGGTACATGAGGTACTAAAGGATTAAGTGATTTGCCCCAAATGACACAAGAATGTGACAAAACCAGGAATTAAACTCCCATCTCCTGATTCCCAGTCTACTGTCTTAACTGTAAGACTATTCTTCCATTGCAGTGTCTGGTGTTTCTTTAAGGTCAACTAGTACAAGTTTTAGTGAATCCTAACCATATTTAACATCTGAAATCTGGCTAGGTCAGAACTAAAAACGATTTAACAGTAGTTTCAAGGTTACTCATAGAAAAGAGATGATACAGTACGAGGGGGTCACTGTGGTAAAGCATACACAGATTCTTGCAATGGCTGCATATGCAAGCAGATGAGAAAGAACTGGAATGGAGTGAGAAGGCAAGAAGAGAAGAAATATAGGTAGAATCCAGTTTATCTGGAAGTCACATAGTTCCATGTTCCAAGGATAGGTAGGAGGAGCTAAACTTACAATTTACTCGAATTAAAAACCTAAATCCATATCATTAAAAACATGTTTAGACAATATTATTATTGATATGAATAGAGATCAATATAAAATTAATAAAAACACATTCTATAATGGTGGTAAGATTTATTTTTCCTTCTTTGACCCAGAAAAGACATACTCATTTATTTATCGTAAGTATCAGTCAAGGATTGTGTATTTAGAGACCTGTCTATTGAAATAACATTTGAGTCTTGGTTATATAACAAAGTGTCCTCACCCCTAGTCAAGTGCTTAGAAGTTATTTCTCAGGGCTCATTCCTGCATCTTGACTTCTTATGCTATTGATATTTTTTCTCCTTCCTTTGATTAACGTTTGTCTTTTTCCACTTTGGAAATCCAGTCTTATGAGACAGTCCACAAGGCCTTGTTCCCTTTGGCATGATGCCTGCAGCAGCACAATGTTTTAACTAATGGGTTATATTCCCATCTCAGTGTGTGCCTGGGACTTTCATTAATGTTAATGGGAGGTATGTGAGTATATCAAGGCGAAATAGGACTCCTCAGTGTGACCAATGATGGAAAGGATTGTAAACACATGCTATGCTACCAAATGGCTTTCTGGCTAGAAAGAGTGGATGTCTAGGCCTGATTTGAATTTTGCTGACATTTTTACCAACAGATTGTGCCTAATTTCAACACAAAATGGTTAATAAACTGCATAAGCTGCGATCAAGAGAGTATAAGATCATCTTCCCTCAAATTCCTTTTACTTGTGTAGTCAAGTACGGACTCTAAAATATTTAAATGCATTGAAAAAAAAAAGAATCTACAACAGAAAGAATATCAGTTTGAAAAAGAAACTGGGGAAATAGTAAGAGCAGAAGTGACCAGGAAACAAACCTCTGTTAGTTCTGAGAGACGATGCCTGGTCATCAGCTTTATTAGGTTTTAGAATGAAAGATTACGCAAATGCAAGTGAATCTAGAGCAGGGGTCCCCAATGCGGTGCCCACGGGCGCCATGGCACCTGCGGGGGCATCTAAATGCCCCGTGTCCTGGCAGGTGGTGGAGCATCCGCCGAAATGTCGCCGAATTTCTGCTGCGTTTCGTCAGCGATGCCTCTTGATAACGTCATTTGTTGGTGGCAAGTGACATCATCGAGAGGCGTCACCGCTGAAACGCCGTAGAAATTCTGCAGCGACACCTCTCAGTGACATCACTTACGGGCAGCAAGTTGCATCACTGAGAGGCGTCACCACTGAAACTCTGCAGAAATTTGGCGGTGACGCCTCTCGATAATGCCACTTGCCACCGACAAGTGACGTCATCAAGAGGCGTCACCGCTGAAATGCCGTAGAAACTCGGTGGCATTTCGACGGGTGCTCCACCACCACCAGAGTCCTTCGTCTGGTGCCTGCCAGACGTAAAGGCTGGGGACCACTGATCTAGAGGGTTGTACGGGGAATGCCTCATTCACCTTGTTTAGTTTAGAAGGGCAAGCATTCTGTAATAATGTGTGGCAGTTACTAGACATGCTCAGGTTTCAGAGTAGCAGCCGTGTTAGTCTGTATCTGCAAAAAGAACAGGAGTACTTGTGACACCTCTGATAGTGTGACTGATGTGATTTAGGTCCTATGATGGTGTCCCCTGAATAGATATGTGGACAGAGTTGGCAACGGGCTTTGTTGCAAGGATAGGTTCCTGGGTTAGTGTTTTTGTTGTGTGGTCTGTGGTTGCTGGTGAGTATTTAGTATTTTCTTCAGGTTGTGGGTGGTTGTCTGAAAGCAGGACTGAGCTGTCTCCAAAGATCTATGGAGTGATGGAGTTCCTCAGGATGGTTGTACATCTTGATGATGCGCTGGAGAGGTTTAGTTGGGGCTGAAGATGACGGCTAGTGGCGTTCCGTTACTTTCTTGTTGGGGCTGTCCTGTAGGGTACACTTCTGGGTACTCTTCTGGCTTTTTCAGTCGTTCTTTCACTTCATCAGGTGGTATTATAGTTGTAAGATGCTTGATAGAGATCTTGTAGGTTTTTGTCTCTGTCCGAGGGTAGGAGCAAATGTGATTGTATCGTAGAGCTTGTCTGTAGACAATGATTGTGTGGTTGATCTGGATGAAAGCTGAGCAGGTAGGTAAGTATAGCGTCAGTAGTGTCGGAGAAAAACTCAGTTCTCGCTTTTTGTTTGGGTGCAGCAAAATCAAATACTTCATTATTTCTCCAGCAATGCACAGAGACAAGGAGTGCCCTAGAACACTGGGTTGCCCGTCCCGGACAGGTCTCTCAACAGGTAAACATTACAGCAGCATTTATACTTTGTTACAAACAATAACAACAAGAATACTCACAATGCAGCAACAGCTGCATTTTGTTATACATGGCTATCCTGCTATCTTATGTTTTCCCACTTCTGGCACCATCTACGTATTGATTATCAGTGGCAAGGTCGTGATAACTTCTCACACAGTTCTCCCTGCTCACCTCACACTATCTTCGCTTCTACAAATCTCACGTCATTAGGGTTACAGCTGGCCACACTCTTGCAACTACTGACACATGCATTAAGATCCCCTACAAACATCTTGTCATTCTTCGCTTCTTCCACAGTAGGTTTCTGGTATAGGGTGATGTTTATGTGACCATTGCTATTAGCACTGTAGTGTCCAGAAGTGGATCTCTTGTGTGGACTGGTCCAGGCTGAGGTGGATGGTGGGATGGAATTGTTGAAATCATGGTGGAATTCCTCAAGGCTTCTTTCTCCATGAGTCCATGATGAAGATGTCATCAGTGAGTGCACAAGTGGAGCAGGGGCGTTAGGAGACGAAGCTGAGGAAGCGTGTTCTAAGTCAGCCATGAAAATGTTGGCACTGTGGGGCCAGTGGTGTACCCATAGCAGTGCCACTGATTGAAGGTATACGTTGTCCCCAAATGTGAAATAGTTATGGGTGAGGACAAAGTCACAAAGTTCTGTCACCAGGTTTGCAGTGACATTATCGGGGATACTGTTTCTGAGCTTGTAATCCATCTTGTGTGGAATGTTTGTGTAGAGGGCTTCTACTTCCATAGCGGCTAGGATGGCATTTTCAGGAAGATCACCAATGATGTAGTTTCCTCAGGAAGTCAGTGGTGTCTCGAGATACTAGGAGTGCTGGTAGCGTAGGGCCTGAGGAGATCTACATAGCCAGACAATCCTGCTCTCAGGATACAATGCCTGAGATGATGGAGAGTCCAGGATTTCAGGTCGTTCATCTGCACGTCTACCAATGTGATCATGCCATCATGTGCCAGCAATGCCCTCTGCCATGTACATTGGCCAAATCACAATCTCTACATAAAAGATAAATGGACACAAATCAGACATCAAGAACTATAACATTCAAATCACCAGAGAACACTCAATTCCTGTCACTCAATTACAGACCTAAAGTTGCAATATTACAACAAACAACATGCTGAATTGGATTAATTTGCAAAATGGACACCATTAATTAGGCTTGAAATAAGACTGGGAGTGCATGGTCTTACACAAAAAAACTATTTCCCATATCTCTATCCACCCCCCCATGTTCCTCACACCTTCTTACAACTCTGCAAATGGACCCATTCTTGATACACTCAAAAGTTTTTTTTCTCTCCTGCTAGTAATAGCTCACCTTAACTGATCACTCTTGTTAGTTTCCTGTTCTCTGTGTGTGTGTGTATATATAATATAAAATAAAATTCCCCTCTCACCCTATGGTGGTATGTGTCTTTCTCAACCTCGGCCCTCTACCAGAGGCTGGAGTTTGAGGGTTCTGCGCTAGTATCTTAGTGTTCCTAGCACACTGGCAACTCTATCTGGCACAGAAGCCTCATGTGTCTCCTTCGGGGATCTGGGTTGGATAGGCTTAGGAGTCACAGCCCCGAGTGCTCCTACCACCACTGGGACCACTTTGACCTTCACTTTCCACATCCTCTCTAGTTCCTATTTCAGGCCCTGGTACTTCTCCAGCTTCTCATATTCCTTCTTCCCTGACGTTGCTGTCACTTGGCAACTGCTATATCTATCACCACCGCTGTCTTTCTGGTCCTTGTTCTATTATCACGATGTCTGGTTGATTGGCCAGTACCTGGCTGTCCGTCTGGATCTGGAAGTCCCACAGAATCTTAGCCCTGCTATTCTCCACAACCTTCTGTGGAATCTCTCATCTGGTCTTGGGAGAGTCTAGCCCATACGCTGTGCAGATTCCTGTACACAATGCCAGCCACTTGGTTGTGCCGTTCAGTGTATGCTGTTCCTGCCTGCATCTTACATGCTGCCACTATGTGTTGGACTGTCTCTGAGGCCTCTCTGCACAGTCTGCACCTTGGGTCCTCTCTAGTGTGGTAGACCCCCTGCTTCAACGGATCTGGTGCTCAGTGCCTGTTCCTTGTGCTGCTATGATCAGTGCCTCAGTGCTGTCTTTTGAGTCCAGCCCTTTCCAGCCACTGGTAGGATTTCCCAATGTCAGCCACCTCAGCTATCTGTCAATGGTACATCCCATGCAGGGTCTTGTCTTGCCATGGCACTTCTTCTGCTTGGTCTTCCTCCCATGTCTGCTGCTGCCTCAGGCATTCTCTCAGCAGCTCATCTTTGGGGGCCATCTTACGGATGTACTCCTGGATGTTCCGGGTTTCATCCAGGACAGTGGCTTTGACGCTCACCAAGCCCCGCCCGCCTTCTTTCCGGCTCGTATACAGTCTCTGGTGTTGGACTTGGGTGGAAACCTCCGTGCATTGTGAGGAGCTTCCGGGTCTTCACATCGGCAGCCTCCATGTCCTCCTTTGGCCAGCTCACTATACGGCAGGGGTATCTGATGACCGGCAGGGCATATCTGTTGATGGCATGGATCCTGTTCTTCCACTGAGCTGGCTCTTCAGGACCTGTCTTATCCTTTGGTGATACTTGGATGTTGCTGTCTTCCTTGCCTCCTCATCGTGGTTTCCATGTGACTGTGGGACGCCAAGGTACTTGTAGCTGGTCTGTATGTCTGCTATGTGGCCCGCTGGTAGTTCCACCCCAACAGTCTTGACTACCTTCCCTCTCTTCACTACCATCTGGCCACACTTCTCCAGTCCGAATGACATCCCGATATCCTCACTGTAGATCCGCGTCAGGTGGATTAGCGAGTCGATGTCTCGTTCATTCTTAGCATACAGCTTGATGTCATCCATGTAGAGGAGGTGGCTGATGGTAGTTCCACTCCTGAACCTGTACCCGTATCCAGTCCTTGTGATTATCTGGCTGAGGGGGTTTAAGCCTATGCAGAACAGCAGCGGGACACTGCATCACCTTGGTAGATGCCGCACTTGATGGCCACTTGTGCAAGCTGCCTTGAGTTGACTTCCAGTGTTGTCTCCATAGTCCCATTGAGTTCTTGAGGAAGGTCCTTAGTGTCCTGTTGACTTTGTATAGCGCCAGACATTCACAGATCCACGTGTCGGCATTGAGTCGTAGGCTTTCCTGTAGTCAATCCAGGCTGTGCTCAGATTGGTCTGTCTAGACCTTGAGTCTTGGCGACTGCTCTATCTATGAGCAACTGGTGTTTTTGAGCCTCTGGTGTTGTTCCCAATGCCCTTCTGAGCTGTGCTCATATATTGGCCCATATGTATCCTGTAGCTTGGCGGCTGTGATGCCTGCTAGGACTTTCCATGTTGTGGGAGGCAGGTATTGGCCGTTAGTTGGATGGTTCTGTTCCCTTGCAGGGGTCTTTCATGATCAGCACTGTCCTTCCTTGTGTTAGCCAGTTGGGTGGGAGCCTGCTGCTAGTTCATCTGTGCTGCTAGGCATTCATGTACTGCTGTCGTTTCTTTAGCCAGTAGGTGTGGATCATGTCTGGTCCAGGTGCTGTCCAGCTCTTCATGTTCTTGGCCGCTGCTGGATGTCTTCTACTGTGATGGTGTCCGGTTTCTGTTCTGGGAGATTGCTGTGCTCTGTTCTCAGGTCTGCAGCCACTTTGCACTGGTGTTATGAGTCTTCTCTTTCTCCCATATGTTCTTCCAGTACTGTTCAGTTTCTGCTGCTGTGGCTCTGCTGTTATTGTGTTGTTGCACTGCAGCTGGAGTACACCTTGGATGTTCTTTGGAGAACAGGGCATTTACTTTTTTGGCCTCTGCTTCTCTAGTGTATCTCCTTAGCTGGTAGCCAGTGCTGTGAGCCTTTGTTTAGCAGGTCTCTAGGCTTCAGATGGATCAGGTCCTTGTATTTTCAGTAGCTGAGTCTTATCCTTAAATCTCTACACCCTTCTGTAGTTCACCAGCTGACTAACTTCTCTCGAGTCACCTTCTTGATCTTATCTCCAACCTCATTTTCCAGGATGGGTACATCCTATGTTCTTCTTGATCGTGTAGCCAAGCATCTCCAGGATTACAGAAGCTGTAGCATATACCAGTTCATGGTTTGAGTTATGGTGGTAGTAGGGATTGTCATGAGGGCTCTATTGGCATCTTCTACAATTACTATCTGATGGTACTTCTCCACTGAGCCTTGGTAATCGTCTCGAGGATTGACTGTAGCTAGTTTTTCCATGATCTTTATGCTCATATCAGCTGCTGTGCTCTGCATGGAGGGTGGCAGTGAAGTTTTCAGCTTCAGTGTGGACTGCACAGCCACTTGTCTTCCAGGTCTTCTTGAGTCTGGGATGTAATGTGGAGTTGGTCTATCTCAAGCTGGTGAGAGCGCTTCCTCTTACTATGTTGAAGCGTTGGTAACTAGCTGTTTCTCAGTAAGTGTGGATGTAGGTCTTTTGTCCATCCATAGTCCCCTCATATGTGTCATATATCCCCTCTCATTAGGTCTACTGTGTGTAGTAGCAGCATTCCATCATTTCCAGGTTCTCTTGTCTCATCCATGCATAATGGTTTGTTCCAGTAGCCCACTTATCGTCAGATTGTCCTGGTTCCTCAACATCTGGCGCGGACGCTTGTTAATCCAGGTGACGGTCCGGCCGGCATGACTCTCCTAGTTTGTGTCACTCTCATTTTTGAGGTAGGCAGGTGAAGCGTTAGGGGGTCTTTTGCCCAAGGACCCCTACTGGAAAGTTGGGTACCAACCGGGATTTGAACCCCAGTCTCTCGTATCAAAGGGCAGTCTCCCGTATCAAAGGGCGGCACTCTTAACCACTACGCTATATATATATATATCTTCCTACTGTATATTCCACTGCATGCATCTGATGAAGTGGGCTGTAGCCCACAAAAACTTATCCTCAGATAAATTTGTTAGTCTCTAAAGTGCCACAAGTACTCTTGTTCTTTTCTTTAGACATGATCAGTAGCTGTTTTTGAAGCTACATAAGAAGTTTTCATGCAGGGCAAATATTTTTGTAGGTACCACAAATTTACCATTTGAGAACCAAGCCACTCAGAGTGGGTGGCTGTAGGTTTTAAACAGAGCCCTGTGTGCGCTTAGCAGCTGATCAAAGCAGGACCAAGAGATGTCTGCTGTGAGGGATGGGTTTCACTTCCTCTACTGCTTTGGATAGAGGTGTTATTGTCCCAGATACACAGGAGGAAAGACAAAAAGTGAGAAATGTGGTTTAATTAGGCTTCAACTTTATTGATTGAATTTATCTAGGATCTATTAGGAATAGTCCATACAGTGCAGTTCATAATTCCTTTCTTAATTGCTCCCACCTGGTGGAGGGCTGCCATCAACCCCCTACTCCTTCACAGTGGGTCCTCAGCCCATGGCTGGGACCCATCACACTTGCCTTAGATAAGGATTAAGAGGCTGGGAAAATGGTTTTCTCACTGTACCAGACATTAATAGCCCAGATCCCATTATTGATCTTCTTTAAGGGTTTTCTTCCTCTAAATCCACTTTTGACTCCAGATTATCAAGTTAATGGATCGGCTACAGATTGAGTACCTACCCTGGATATCTGGCATTGGCAATCTGGGAGTGAAAGGGTATGGCTGGAGGGACAGGGTTTATGTACCTTTCTCCAGCTTACCTAAACTCCACTGCCCTGCACATCTGCTCAGGTGATACCTTCTCCTTCTGACTACACCCTTCTCCCAACCCAAGATGGGAGCAACCCTTAAAGAAGGCTCTACTCTTCTCCCACCACACCACTCAAGACAAAAACCTGTATGGCAGTTGTGGGGATACATTCTAGATTTACTTACTAGAGAAGTTCTTCATTAAGAAAATATATTGTCCACTGTTGTGGTATTTTATACAGCAAGAGGCAGAATTGGGAGAGGAGCATCTGTCACCCCTAGAGATAACTCAGGCCATGGAATTTATTAGCTAACTGCTTTAAAGTGTCCTTTGGTCCCAATTAAAGAGAATAAGGACATAGCTCAGTGAGGTGAAAGTTTTATAAGTTCTTACCTGTCTTAGCTGGGCTTATGGGGAAAAGACACTGTCAAGTAGAGTGAGAACCTTATAGATATCTGGGAAAGGGATATCATATATGCTGATCTCAATAACTGTACCTCTTTGGATATGGACTACAGATTCCTTGTCTGACCAGAAATGGAGACCAGTCCACTCTTAACCCAAGGACTTGAATACTGCTAGCAGTAAGGATCTCAGACTTTAGTTTATTAACAAAGCTTTGAAGTGTTTGGAAAAGAACTGAGATGCTGCCTTTCTGCTCAAGCTCTGAAGAGCCCAAATGGGTCACAAGACATATTATGATCACATTATAAAGACTGAGAAATCCTCTCTGGAAGAAGATCGGAAGGCAATGTGTTCATAAGTATGGGCTAAAGTATAGAAATGTAAATATTATGTTGACACTCTGCATTTAAATAATAGTAACAGCAACAAGGGGGGATTTTGTGTAAAGAACACCATAATGCGTACTGCCTAATAGCTTTAGTTTAAGTTATTCATAAGTATTCTGAATATTTTTTACAATGTTTGAGTATTAAATGCTTTTTTACTTAGAAATTGGATAGTAGTCCCTTTGAAGTTGACTGGGAACTGTTACTAATGTCTTCATGCAGTGTTTTAGACACAGTAGCCCTGAGATGTAATACTTTGCAGAAAGTCTTGAAAGGACAGAACTCTGGCCTGTGCCTCAGCAAAGAGTTAAGCTGAGGTGCAGACAAAAGGGGAGTGTAATAGTTATAGGTAATATTCCACTGGTATCCCACACTAGCAACATGTTAGGATGGTAAGCAGGAAAATACTCTGGTCTTAAGGAACAGGAGAAGTCAATTACCTAGAAGAGTAAACCATATTAAATTATTGTACATGAATATTTAAAATCTAGGTTTCAGCCGACATTCAAAATATTATCTATTTAAAACTGAAGATTGCTGGGAGCAGCAGGCACTGGGCAGTTTAGGAAGTTTAGCCTTGATGAGCTATAAAAGAAAGTTTTGTCTTCATCCACAGGATTTGTGTAACATCTCAGTAAGGAGCACTTCAGGTCTCCAGGCTGATATGTGAAAACCAGGTGAAGAGAACTACGGTGTCAGAAAGGAGGGAGGTACTGAGTTTGTAGTCCTTGTAGGAGCACTAATATCCCACATTCCTCCTAAAATCTACCTAGAAAAGTTGTTTCTTTGAGGAGAACAACAGAGAGGAGGAAAAAAGTTTCTGCTGCATCTTTGCTAAAAAGAATATGGTTTGATCATATTTATTTCGAAATGTGGGGTCAAAGCTCTAAATTGGATGTCTGGGAACTTGATTTTCCTACTCACATGAGCCATAATGAGACACCTTACACATACGCACACACACACATATATATGTATATTCTGGTACTGGAAAGTTTGGTTTCTGAAAAATCATGTTTACGTGGGAACTGCAGAAGCTTTAAAGCAGGCTTCACTCTGTCTTGCTATACATTATATAAACCATTCAAAATGCACAGAACTATCATAGGCCTCATTCTTAGTAGCACTGCACCTTGTGTAATCATATGCAATAGCACAGAGCAGGTCCCATGTACTACTATTCTGATTCAGTAACACTGTGCGTCCACTTTGCACTGGTCTAAGTGACTGCAGAAGGTTCAGGGCAACAGAGAATCAGGCCCTATGTTTTTTATAACCTAGGAAAAGAGAAATGTGTTTACACAAGCCACACCTGCTCAAGTTTCAGAGAATGCTACTTCTGGTGCTCAGAAAGCTGTTGCACCTGTGATCCCTTCTGTATCAATTCATGCTCATAGCTGTTGTGAGGCGCTTGCTTTGGACCTTAGCATTGCTAGATGAGAAATACCAGTCTCAGGATCAAATTCAGCTGTGGT
Organism: Chelonoidis abingdonii; assembly: GCF_003597395.2. Taxonomy (NCBI): domain Eukaryota; kingdom Metazoa; phylum Chordata; order Testudines; family Testudinidae; genus Chelonoidis; species Chelonoidis abingdonii. Next base: position 184,648,064 of record NC_133769.1, read on the forward strand.
AGAAGCAGCTGTGGTATTGATATATTATATCTGAGCCAACTTTGTTTCTCAGGACCCAAATAAGGAGCTTCTGCTGCAGACAATAGCTTGTAATTTGATTTATGGAACTGTTTGGGAGGTATGAAAAGAGAATCAACTTCTAACCAGGAAGCAAATTTGCAAGGAGATTTAGTACTTCAGCCAATTTTAAACGAAATAAGAATGTAGAGAAACCCAAACCAAAAATGAGGGAAAGGAAGTTTTCTTATATAATTAATATTTGTGAAATGATACAAAGAGATGGAACAAAAAATACCTGTATATTTAATGGTAAAGATCTATGTTTTGTATCATGTGTATTGTAGAAATTGTTTGTTTGTGTACATCGTTGTCACAATAGTGTCTTATCCTTTAGCAATGCCACGGTTGCTGTGATTTGCTGGATTGCTAGAAAAGTAGCCTGTAGTTTTCTACATCTTTTAAGTTGTCAACCATGTTTAAAATCAGTTCCCTTCTTCAAAATGTATCTAAGCTGCATGAGAATGGTGCCCTTGATCTATAGTACTACACTGTGCATTATATAATCAGGAAGATTGTGTCAGTATCATGCAATCAACTGAAGCTGAGGATTCTCCATGACAAACCAGACTGGTTTGTGTGAGTTTTTTTCGGGGTGGGGAGGAGGGAAGTTTTATGTAATCCAGCAGGGGGAACTGTTACATAGCAATGAGTACAGAAGGGGAGCAACCCAAGTTATAATTCTTACTGAACAGCAATTGCGTAAGAACAAGTTTAGTTCCTTCAAAGCCATCCTCTCTGTTTGCTTATATCTTAATTAACATGTAAATAAAATTGGAAAACAACAAAAAAACAGAAAGCTGGATGGATTGATCTATGAATAAAGATAAAGCTACATATACTTTGGCTCAGAGGCACTGAATGATGGGTGTTGGTGGGATGTGAGAAACACATGCGCCCTTCAAATGTTTGTTGATATAATATCAAAGATAGAGGTGATCATCCATTTATAAATAGAAGTGATGGGGTGAAATGAAGAAGAACGCTTAGGTTGATTTTCAAGAAAATATTCATTGTTGGATTTGTTTGGTTGTGGAATAATCTCTGAATGAAAAGTCATGAAATCTCCATTGCTTAGGACATTTTAAAAATAAAATGGGGCAAAATACTGGAAAAAGTAGTGTAGGGAACAATCCTGCATTGTCAGGGAGATGAACTCTGTGTTTTCCATCCCAGTTAGAAGCCTGAGAAATTTTGATGAAAAACATTGAACAAATGTGATTTTTTTCTACAGAATTTTTTTTTAATTTGTGTCTAACCCACAATAGATAATACGAACAATGCAGCAAACTGCTCCCCACAGTTTCAAATTCTGACCAACCACACAGGCTGGCATGCTTTATCTGTAGCTCCCGCCTTTTTACTTCTTAGAGACTCAGAAGACTTCAGTAATGTTGGCAAAGAGTATGGTGCCATTGATTCCATGCCATAGAAGATGGAAAAGAATTCATTGGTTCAAAAATTTGTTTCAAGATAAAATATTTTTCATAACTAGATTGGAAATAGTTTGTGATTCTGAACCTCCTCACTTTAATGTCCTGCCCTCAAACTTTCATATTTTCAAAGGTTTTGTTTGGTTGTTTGGAGTTCTTTTTGTATTTTTTGCATAACAATTAAACAAACATCAATTTGAAGAATGGAAGCTTAGAATATAATTTTGGGTCAGCTGCTGCGTTAGTTTAATAGGGGTTCCAGCAAGGTCTTGAAATATTTGCCTCTTTAAGGAATAACATATTTATAATTTGTTTTTCTTGATTTCCCTAAAAGATCCTCTAAAACTCTGTCCTCGTTTCAGTGATAATCACTTTTCAGTGGCCTCCATTGTTGAATGCAGTTCTTGTAATGAGGATATTGATTCCAGTGAATAAGAGGAGGACCATATAAACATAACACACTCTGGGACTCTTTTGTACAGAGTCATGTTTCCCACAAGCATAGAGCTGTAATTAAAGGAAAATGTATTTGGTCAAGAAGATAACCTATATTAATATCCTACTTTATAATCTATAGCTATGCAACCAAAAACTATCCTGTTAGTTCCCATAAGCTATGTAGGGTCAGGCTGAGTCAGTACTTGTGTGGGAGACCTCCAAAGAAAATGTAAATGTTGCAGAGAGTAGCATTGGTTATTGAGTAAATTGCAGTGTTTTGGACAAAGGTTTTGGTTTATTTTGTTGTATAAAACTTTAGTTCTTACTGTCTGTGGTTATTAAAAATCGTAAGTCATTTTTGCTACAGTATAGGTATTAGACGCAGTGTTCTGCCCGAATATTAACTTGGGGAACTATATCCTTGGTATCTAAAATTTACCTGCAGTTTCAATTGAATATGATTTTTTTTTCTTTTTCTGCCCTAAACTGTTCTATAGTATTGCTGTTGGGTTAATACAGTACTCCTGGGGGAATTCCGCGCCACTGCGCAATGCAGAATTTTGCAGAAGTTAATGTTGTGCACGCAGAATGTTCTTCCCCCACAGAAATGGGCTGCAGTGCTGCTAGCCACCACTATGGGCCGCTGGACTCGGCAGATCCCCACTTAAACATAGAAGACACTGCTGGGGGGGAGGGAGTGGGAGCGAAGTGTTCCTAGCAGCTGCAGTTCCCAGCATGCCCTGAGGGAAAGAGAGCATGTCATGCAGGAAACTCTGTTAAAGGTTGAGACCTAGCATCAGGCTGTTTCTCCCTCTGTATCCCTAGAGTCTGGTGAGAGAGGGATGGGTGTATAGACAAGTGGAGGCACAGATGGGCTCTGGGGGCAGAAAGGGTGTGGGCCATGTTTGGGCTCTGGGAAGGAATGGGTTCAGGTGTGTTGGCTGGGGGGACCCCTCAAGTGGACTCTGGGCGGGGAGGGACTGTGGTTCTGGCACACCGTCTGGGCTCTGGAGGAGGTAAGGAGGCAAAGAAACAGGAACTGGGTTGTCATAGGGGTTTCTTTAACTCTCTATTTCTAGAGGAATTTTTGTGTGTTTGTATTATTACAGACATACTTGCTTACAGGTATTTTGAAATAATTTACCAAAATAATTGAAACTGGCGTGATTATGTAGTGCTATTTTGGCAAATGAAATTTGCAGAATTTTGAAGAATTTTTAAAATTTTGGTGTAAAATTTTTTGGCACAGAATGCTCCCAGGAGTAATACAGCATTGTGTAGTAACATAGGAGGAATAGGATTTGTGTGTGTATATATAGTTATTTTACCTCTGTATTTGGCACTGGTATGACAGCTCCTGGAATACTCTGTCCAGTTCTGGTGCCCACAGTTCAAGAAGGATCTTGATAAGTTGGAGAGGTTTCAGAAGAGCCAAGAGAATGATTAAAGGATGGGAAAACATTCCTTTTACTGATAGATTTAGGGAGAACAATCTATGTAGTTTAACAAAGAGAAGGTTAAGGGGAAACTTGATTATAGTCTGTCAGTACCAACAGAGGGATCAAATATTTGATAATGGACTTTTCAATTTAGTAAATAAAGTTGTAACACAATCCAGTCGCTGGAAACTGAAGCTTGAGAAAACTAGAAAGGTGTACTTTAAGTGAGAATAATTAATCATTGGAACAATTTACCAAGGCTCATGATAGATTCTCCTTCATTGGCAGTTTGAAATCAAGATTGGATATTTTTCTAAAAGGTATACTCTAGGAATTATTTTTGGGAAATTCTATGGCCTGTGTCATACAGGGGGTCAGACTAGATGATCACTGTGGTCCCTTCTGGACTTGGAGTCTATAAAATGTTCATTATATTTATATGATACTCACAGAAAAAGTAAGTTTTCATTTGCTATATTAAAAGGACTTTCTGTTAGTTAATATTTTCTATGGTATGATGAGAGCAGAATTCATTCAAAATATGGATCCTGTTTTTCCAATTGATTTGTACATATTTTTATAACTGAAAGCATTGTACCAACAGTTTGAACTGAATATTCTACTGTGTCTAGAACCAGTTGAAAACTAGAAAAACAATTTCATAATACACTTCAAAACTGTTTCATTTTGTAGCGGTCAAAATTGACCCATTTCCTATATTCTGAAAATAATTTCCACGACATTGTCATTTTTTAAAAACCAAATTGTTTAGATGCATTTTGAGTATATGGAAATGTTCAATAACAATATCAAACATGAATTGAATAAAAACTAGATAAAAAGATTGTGGAAATTTTTGCAGAAATATGTATTTTTAAAAATGCTAAAAATTTGACATGAAAAGTTCCATATCCCAGAAGGCAGCAAGTTTTTAATTGAAAAAAAATGTGTGGAAATCATTTGACTAGATCTACCTGCATCCGATTTTTGTTGAGGAAAATAGTAGAGAAAGGTAGGATGCTAGGGAGCCAATTACAGCTACCTGAGTTCTTCTCACCAGCTCTGTCCCTGTTCCTAACCTCTAGGAACATGGTAGAACAGCCTGGGGGGTGTTCAACATTGCACTGACAATCCCCAGCTGGCACATTGCGCTCACTCATCCCTGTATTGGGAATATGGAATATGCCACTCACACCAACATAGGTTCTATGGTTGGGTCAGCAGGAAGGGAGTTTTTAGGCGCCAACTCTGCTGGCTCTGTGCGTGCTTAGACTCCCCCACCATGCTGCGATTATGATCCCCAGAGGACGTGTGGGAGCAAGACCGAGCATCTGCCTCGTATCTTTTTCTTTCTGTAGCAAGATCGTATTTAGAAAGGAAAACATCTAGAACAACATGTTAAGGGCAACTCCTGCCTATGCAACAGCAAATTATTTCTAGGCAGTGGATTCTGCTGTGCAAGAGTACGTGTGGATTTTTTCATTCCTTTTGGGACTGCTTGTATTTCTGCTATGTTTTTCTCAATGCGGGTGACCAGAACTGAACACAGTAATCATAGTGGAGATTTATCATTGATTTATACAATGCTATTAAAATATTTTCCATATTTTCTATCCCTCTCTTCATATATTCTAATGTTTTGTTTGCATTTTTCACCACTGAAGCATGGTGAACCCACCTTTTCATTGTGCTGACCACAGTGACACATACAGTGAGATTATATCTGAGGTGGTTACAGTGAAAATAAACACCCATTGGTGTATATCAGTAGTTCAAATTCTTCCTTCGAATGTGCACTACCTTGCATTTGTCAGTGATAGTTTTCATCTGCCAGCATGTTGCCCAAACCGTCTAGCTTTAAGTTGTTCTGAAATTCTTCCTTGCCTTTTCCATCTTGACTAACCTAAATAATTTTGTTACATGTTAATTTGGCCAGCTAATCATTTTCATTCCTCATGAATTGGCAAATAAATATATTGTTTTCCTACACAACCTGAGCAGTTCACCAAGTTCAGGGTGCTGCGGGGTTGTTCCAGTTAGGAGGAGAAATTGATGATTAAGCCAGGAACTTTCTTTGATGCAATCTTGTTTATATACAAAGATAATATATGTCCTGTTTCCTGAATACAGTAGAGATCAAAGAGGGGAGAGTTCCTTTGTTCATTGTTCCATACCTGGCTTTCCAGCCAGCACTCTGTGCCCCGAAAGGCGTCTCTTAACTTTCTTTCAGAGCCACATTACCACCACTTCTGTCACTGTCTACTTGGCTTTCTGGCCACCTCTCTCTCTTTGCCCCTTCTCTCTCCGACAAATACAGTTCCACGATCAAAGCCCATACATTTGCTATCAATGTCTAAGGGAAACCTTTTAGAACCACCTGTTTTAGCTTCTACTTGAGGTCTTCCATGTGCCTGGTTTTGGGTGCTGCTGCTATTGTTTCAGCCATCTGATTAAAATGGTTTATTTATATTTATCCTGAATAAAAGGTGGTGTTTATACCTTGACCAATGACAAGAAGATATAAAATCAACGACATTATTAAGGAACATAATTCTTATTGTGGAATCTTCAAATATCTTTTGTGCTGTTGAAAACTGGTCATTTATTTCTATTTTTGTTTTGTTCCCAGCCCTGTTTTTGAACCCATGACAGAACTTTACTCCTCATCCCACAACTACTTAGTTCCCTTAGTAGCCTCTTTTCAGCAGCTTTGTCAAAGACTTTTTCAAAATTCGAACAAGCTATGTGAGAGAGTTCTCCTTTTTTTTACTGGTCTTCAGTTTTCTGAAGGGTGCCTGAGTGAAGGATGGGGTAACAGCTACTGCCTCATGTACAGTTTCTGAGGAGGGCTATTTTAATTCTTGCCAGGTCTGTATGAGTCTTTACTGGTGAAAGCCTCATAAGGGAGGTATAGAATCAATTCACTGCCTTTTTCCTCAGGCCATACTTCTCTTCAGCTAATATCAATCACTTTTCTGTCAGTAAATGACACTATAGGTGAGCATGGCCTAAGGTATTCAGCTCACAATATGGACAAAATATCAGTGACATGCTCATGTCATATACAAAGCCAAGATATATTGATATGTTTAAAGATAAACACTGTGCATCCTCTGCATAGCGGAATTATAAAGTGTGAACCGAGATACATCAAAGCAAAATTTACATTGAGCACACTCCTTTTTGTTCAAATAGATTAAGGCTGGTTTACAGTCAAGCTGAAGTTGAAATAATGTAGAAGACAGATGCGATCGTTTGATATACTCTAAGAACTGTTCTGTATGGATCAGTAAAATCCATAAATCAATTAAAAAATGTTCAGAGCATATTGAGCATTTCCTATGGGGACAACTGCCTGCTCATATTGTACAAAATTAGTTTTTGCAACCAAATATAAAGCTTTAAAAGTGGCTACAGAGGTGGGCCATAGTGGCCATTTTGGATTAACTACTTTGAAATGTCTGGATTTTGTGAAAGGAGAAAGTTAACTGTAGCTCTGCAAAATTTCTAACATAATAACACTGGAAATACTGGGCCAGGTCCTGAGTCTTGTGCCAGCTGTTCTTAACTCATAAAAAAATTGGTCATAAATATTGCTCCATATTTTGGGTGATAAAATGTCACTTAAAACAAAGAACCAGAACCATTTTTGATTTATAGGAATCCAGCCATGTAGTATTTCAATGTTCTTTTCTGTTGCATTCCAAGTGAAAAATAATTCAAACTGTGCCACTGCAGGGCTCAGAATAAAAATTGTGGAATACTTAATCTCTTGCCTCTAGGCTGTCTGTAGGAATCTGGTTAGTTCAGTAGTGTCATAAAGTAATTACCACCTGATGTCTGTCTGACTGATATTTGTGACAGATGAGTTGGTGGACTCAGGCCAGTTCTTAGTGAGCAAGTACCAACATAAAAGTAAATATAAATAAAAGGCCATCATAACTGCAACTAGAGGTGGTCAAAATGTGATTTTTTTTTTTTTTTTTGCAAAATTTCACTGACATGAAATTTATATAGTGTTGAAATTTTTTAACCAACTCGAGTGGTAACATTGGTAACTTAGTTGAGCTACTAAAGTAATACTTTGGTATTGAGACAAAAGAATTAGTTGGGCATAGAAACTAACTATCCCTCTGCCCACAGAGTGGGTCACTCCAGTACAAAGTTAAGCCACAATGGTAGAGAAGCTAGTGCTACCTGCTCTGTGAAGAAAAGAGAACTTCCTTCTATAGTGTTGTCTTAAGTCAACAGGAGTCTTCTTCTGTTGATTTCATTGGGTTACAGATTAGGCACTTAATTCATTTTAAAGGGTTTTTCATCATTCTTATTTAAATTATTTTGGGGACCAGCTCAGTTCGACATGTTTAAACTCAAAAATGAAATTTTACAGATGAACTAGCATATATACTTGTTCATTAGCCTGTTCGTTTATAAGCCAACCCTCCAAAATGGATAGGTAAAAATAGCAAAAATTGTATGACCCTTTCATAAGCCAACCCTATATTTCAGGGGTTGGAAACCTTTGGTTCCTGGCCCAGCCACTGGCTGGTCGGGACGTTTTGTTTACTTGGAGTGTCTGCAGACATGGAGCCTCTCAGCTTCCTGTGCACATGGTTCGCCATTCCCAGCCAATGGGAGCTGTGGGAAGTGGCACCACAAGAATCTAAGGGGCTCCATGCCTGCTGACCCTTCAGATAAACAAAACTACAATATATTAGATCAGGGATCGGCAATCTTTGGCACATGGCCTGCCAGGGTAAGCACCCTGATGGACCAGGCTGGTTTGTTTACCTGCTGCGTCCACAGGTTCGGCTGATCACAGTTCCCACTGGCCATGGTTCGCTGCTCCAGGCCAATGGAGGTTGCAGGAAACGGCACGGGCCAAGGGATGTGCTGGCCACCCTTCCTGCTGCCCCCAATGGCCTGGAGCGGTGAACCGTGGCCAGTGGGAGCCACGATCAGCTGAACCTGCGGACGCGGCAGGTAAAAAAAATGACCCAGCCCGCCAGGGTGCTTACCCTAGCAGGCCACGTGCCAAAGATTGCCGATCCCTGTATTAGATATTCAATTCAGTGATTCCATAGAGTTTAAAATCATCAAATTTTGGTGTAGACCCATTTATAAGCCAACCCCTGCTCTTTGATGTGTCACTTTTTTACCAAAAATATTCAGTTTATGAAAGAGTATATGTGGTATGTAACTCTTCAAGTGGAGAGTTTCAATATTGAACCCCTGATAGAATTTTGGCTATAACTAAGCCCCAGCAGCCATATATGTAACTTATTTAAAGAGAGATGAGAAGTATGTACAATTTTTTAGCTGAGTGATAAACCATATAGTGGTGGTTTTTGAACAGCCTAATAAATTAAGAAATAGAAAATGGACTTTAGTTCTTTGAAGTTATTTCTCTCAATGTATCTTTGAAGTGTATATTATTAGTCTGTCCTAATGCAAAGCTAGCAACTGAAACTAATCTCACTAATGAGGTTCATTTGTTCCTTGACAAAGCAATAAATAGTTTTTTCAAGGAAAAACTTAACTAATAGTGTAGCTACAGCCTTATAATTAATTTTCTTCTCCAATTCTAGCAGGCATGAAAACAAACAGTAAATTTTTCATTTGTTCATCTCTTTAGAACAACTGTTTAGCACAGATATGCTTGATTAATGGATTTAATTTGTTCTCTTCTTCTGTAGTCAGTTTTCATTTTACACTGGTTATCAGAGGATAGGACAATAATGTGGGCATTCTTATTGTACTGTATTCCATCAGTGTCAGGGCTGCCTTCTAGCTCTGGGTCTGCATCTTTAACCTCTGTAGTCCTGCAGAATCTTTCATCAATCTGTGTTACAGTCACCTTGGGAAGAAAAGGCAGAAGCACTCAGTCAGCACTTACAGGTAGTAAAGTGTCATTATTTCTAACAAAATGCTGGCAGCAGTGTACCTTTCTTTACCAACAGAAATATGACTTGTGAGATCAGCAAGCCGACTTTTAAAGAGAAAAAGTAAGGTAATAGTCTAGTCAATACTAGGTTTTTATATAAATATAAACATTTACACGCACAGGTATGAATCCCTGAGTTTTCCATTCTAGTTCTACAAATTGAAAATTATTATCTAATGTGAGTTCCTATGTAAGGTTCAAGTATCACCGTAAAACACATAAGGGTAGTGAGTTCATTTTTTTTTTTCTGCTAAGCTTATTTTTAGGGCCCATTATAGCAAAGCGCTGAGCACTTGTGTGACGTATTGCCGTCCATGCCTAGTGATGTGAACAGAAGTTGAGAGTACAGCTCCTTTTAGGACAGAACTCTCAATGAATTCTTTTGGCATATGTTTAATCTAGATCTTGTGGCAAAATGCAACTTCAGAAAATGATACATTTGTAATTACATCCTTATGTAATTAATTTGATGAAGCAAAAATTATTACATAAATTTTTAAATATTTGTAGATACATAATAGATATGAAATGCAGCATGTTCATTGGCTGAGGATGACGTAAACTGGAAAAGTAATTTTGTGGATCAGATCCTCAGAGAGTGTAAATCAGTAGATTTATAGGTGAGGGTCTGGGCCTCTTCTTAATAGAAGTCTTGTTATATTGTTGTTTGTATTTGACTAATATCTTTCAGTGGTGATTGTTATAAGGGCTCCATTTCATGAATATGGTGAGAGACAATCTCTGTGAAAGAGCTTATGGTTTAAATAGACAAGACAAATGGTGGGAGTGAAAATAGAGTCACAGACTGAAGTATACAAAGTTGCACAGAAGGTCAGTGGCACAGCCAGGAGTAGCACCCAGGTTCCCTGAATCCCAGTAAAATAGCCTATCCACTGGACCTCTACGTGACACTATATTTAAATACACTTCATCCAACTTACTTTGATTATCAAGACAGACCAATCCTTATGGTTCCCTTGGCATTTTTAATACATCTATAATATACAGGAGCAATACACCTATCACAGTTTTTACTTAAAAAAAAAAAAAAGTGCATTGCAGTCAATGATTTACAATCTCCAAGGTAGTGATAAGATAGCACGAAAACCATTCTGGAACCTTTTGTTACAAATTATTTTTGTCCATTTCATCATGAAAGTATCAACCACTCTACACTGTTATTATTCAGTTCTGTTAGGAGTGGGAAAGAGCAGTCAGAAATAACTATTATAATAGAATACATGCCACACAACTTTCTTTAATGTAATAGAACCCTTGTGAAAAAGATGTTTAAAACAAAAATTAAAATGTACTTGATTTTTTTTAATTTATATTCTTCTACCATATCCATGATAACACCATAATATCTAGGCATGATATGAAGGCAGATAATACCAAATAAGACACATATAAGGAAATAAGATAAGATTAATAGAATTGCATTCAAACATAAAATTTTGTTTCAGATATTGGCCAGAGTAAATATGTTTTTGGTTTTGCAAGACTTCATCAGTCTTGTTTTATTTTTGCAAGATAACAGCCTGATCCAAAGCTTATCTGCAGTCAATGGAAAGCCATCATTAACTTGAGTGGATTTTGCATCAGGTCTTACAAAAGCTACAGTATGAGTAGTTTGCATGTGGGTCCCATTTTATCTTATCAGATAAATATGTGGAGGGAATTATATAGGAACTTCTGTCTCTGTCCCATCCTGGTAATGAGCAAACCAAGTTAAGTTTGGTTTTGCAAATACAATTAAGGTTCAGATCTGGGTTCTTTTTCTAAACCACCAAAGTTTGAGGGGTCAGAAATCAGTTTGCAGTTTTAAACCATCTCTATTTGATACAATTTATTTTTAAAACTCTAAGTAGGTCCTATGATTTCCAAACACCTAATTCTTCATAAAAATACACTGAGATAGAATGATTATAGGTTTAACAGGGCTGCCTTTAACTGTGACAAGTTCAATGTCATTCTCATATTCACTAGGCTTCTAAATTGTGGGACTTTGCCGTTTTTAGAAATGACATGATTTATCAGCCAGGTATTAAATCAGTGATTCTATTGTGAGGTTCAAAAGTAGAGGGAAAAGATTCTAACTAGAATTAGACACAACTTTTCCAGCAAAACTTTTCCTTTGAAAACAGTTTTAATAAAAAACTACAATACTAATGGGAAATTTTTTGATAGTTTCTTTTAAAAATATTTTATAGGAAATGTTAGGACAAAATTAAATGAACATTTGTGTTTTGACTTGAAACTTTTTGGTTTTCAAAATGATTCCTTCCCTCCTCCCTCCCGCCTCCTCCCCAGCAAATTATGGATTTGCATTATTTTTCTCCTTTTTTGTTCAGGTGTGTGTGTCCGTTAGCAGGGGGAGGTTGTTTTGTTTGTTTTTGTTTTCTTTAAATTTACTTTTTCCTATTTCTACTGAATCAAACTTTTCCAATATGGAAATGTTGCAAAATGGCAAAGAAAAATTGAAACATTGCAACGCTAACAGTCCGTAATTTTTCTAAAGTTGGAAAAGTATTGAAAATTTACAATACAAAAAAAAAGAAAACCCGTGAAGGAGGCTGAAAAATCCCTAGACATTCAGTCTATTACATTCAATGGGGAAAAAGGAAGCAAGATAGAGAAAGGAGAAAAAATTTTTTTTTCCTGGTTTTGAAAAGCCCAGTGAAACAAATCTCTCTTTAAATCAAAATGGAAATTTCCATTAAAATCAAAATTAAATGAAAAATGCGTTTTGTTCCAAAACTTTCTCCTCCACTGCCCAAAATTTCAAAGGAAAGTTTGAGATAAGGTAGGTGAGGTAATATCTTTTATTGGACCAACTTCTGTTGGTGGAAGATGGATGGTTTTAAGCTACACACAGCTCTTCTTGAGGCCTCAGTGTAGAGACTATCTATATCAGTGGTCCTCAAACTTTTGTATTGGTGCTGTCTTTCCACAGCAAGCCTCTGAGTGCAACCCCCCCCCCATATAAATTAAAACACTTTTTAAAATATTTAACACTATTTTATAAATGCTGGATGCAAAGCGGGGCTTGGGGGTGGAGGCTGACAGCTCACAATCCCCAGTTTGAGAACCCCTGAGCTATATGTATGGGAGGTATTCTCCCATCAGTATAAGCAATATACCTTCCCAAGAGGTGGTAGCTAGGTCGGCAGAAAAAATTGTTCCTGTCTACACCGGGGATCAGGCTGGCATAGCTACATGTCTTGGGATGTGAATTTTTCACACACCTGAACAATGTAGCTGGTTTGACCTCACTTTTTAGTGTATACAAGGTCTATATCTACACACATTGCTACAGTGGTACAGTTGCTGCACTGCACTTGCTATGGTGAGATACTAACTTGAGATAACTTGGTGAAAGGTTAGGTGTGTAGTTAATCCCACTATCAAACAAGAAGCCATTGGATATTTTCTAATAAAGGTGTAATATGACAAAACAATCTTATTTTCATTATAGCTGAATAATTAATTCTAAGGAGGTGAGAAGCAATTAAGAAAAGTAACAGAAAAACTAGTCAACTTGAATTACGCTCATCCAGTCTAGAAGAAACTAGTTTTTCAGTGTTCATCCATGTAAAGGATTGTTAACAGCATAGAAATTATCACTGTATATTAGGAATTCTTTTAATGTTAAGATGCTTGAGCCAGTAGTCAAACAAAATCTTGATGTCACCAACAGTTTTGCCTGAATACAGACTGAGTATGACATTAGCATGAGTTTCTAGCACTTGAATCTGCAGGTGTGACTAAGTTAAGGGTCTCAGCAGTGAATGGGAAAAGCATAATGATAATAGTTAGTTTAAGGAAAGTCCTACTTTATCAGGATTCAAATAAAAAGCAAAATAGCAGCTATCCAAGCCTTGTTCACAGTTAAATAGGATATAAACAGAAACATCTTCTCACTGGAATCTTAATACATTCCATAAACACTACATCCCTTAGAGGGATGTAGCAGCTTTTGCAGTTCCCCTGGACATCTGGGATGCATTTTACTTGTCTCTCAGAGCTCCCAAAGAGGCAGTGCAGCTTAAACTGCATACTTGACCCTCAGGCTCCAGTCCAGCACTTGCTCAACTTGAAGCATGGGTAACTATCAAAGACTGGGACCAAGCATTTGCTTAGAGTTAAGTGGGAAGTGAAATTGGAACCAAAATGAACTACTGAAATAAACCTCTGTTGGGACTAGAATAAGATTCTTCCTTTTAATGTGAGTGATCTGACCCGAGGTTTTGACAGAAGCCTTCAAAATTGTGAAGGCTGTGGTGAAAACTGTTGCCTTCCTTTTACTCCCTGCCACATAATACCAGAACACAGGAAGTGAAATTAAAAGGCAATACGTTTAGAGCATGTAAGTACCTATAGCTAATCCTGGAATTCACAGAAGGTCAGTAAGCCCAACACTGCTTCTGGAATTTTTAAAGGTACAGGATACTGTTATGACAATTAGTTTTTTTAACTATGCAAAATTAATGGCATAAAGTAATCAGATGTCCTGTGTCAAGGTGTGAGCTGATCATCAGGGGAAGGGGAGATCAAGTAATATTTCATATACATAATGCTTTTCACAATAGGCTAATGTCAGTTCTAGCATAGGAAATGTGGATCATAGGCCGATAAATAAGTCTAGTGAATAGGTGAAGAGCAGAAAGCAACCAGAAGTGATTAGTAAATATGAAAAGACTTCATTTAATATGTTGTTAAAAGCCTATTCATTAACTTATAAAAGTTTCAATAGCAACAGTTATATGAAAAACCCCTTTAATAAAATAGGTCATTATAGGCAAGAACGCTGAAACTCCTTAACTAAAGTTGAATCAGCACTAGGACTCAGTGTGTGTTTAGTAGTTACTCCAGACTAAACTTTTCAATCTTGACTGCATTTCTAGGAATAGCATAAACCTCAAACCCTAGAGCCAACTCCTGAGTTAATCTAATTTCCAAGCATGGATGAGCTCCTTGCCTGAAGATGAATTTTATACTCCATTAGCTGTATAACTTATTATCATTAGCCAATCAGTTTCCTCCATCTCTCCATGCAGTTTCATTGGGAAGCTGTATTGCTTCCTCAATCGCAGTATTAACACTAGATGGTGTGCTACTTCCAATCCCTCCTCACCCGTGGACAAATACTATGGCTTCCACTGGTCTAGGGAAAACTGCATCAAAACATTGCCTCCAGGTGAGAAAACCAAAGTCTCATTTTTTAAGTTAAGGGGAAGCCAAGTGTGGAGCATGCATTCTATAGTTGGTTTCTGCTTTCTTATATTCCTTTGAGACTTTAAACAGTATTTCCAACCCCAGAAGTTCAAACACCAGCAGTCAAGGCCGGTGCAAGGATGTTTCGCGCCCTAGGTGAAACTTCCATCTTGCACCCTGCCCCCCCAGTGGTTGCGCCCCCCCCCATCCTGAGGCACCCCCCCATGGCTGCGTCGCCCCTCTGCCGTGAGGTGCCCCCCTTGTGGCAGCTCCCCACCCTCCGCCCTGAGGCACTCCCCCACCCCAGCTCACCCCTGCTCCAAGCACAAGCACCCCGAGCACACCGTTGCTGCTTCACTTCTTCCGTCTCCCAGGCTTGCGGCACTTAAGCTGATAGGCGCCGCAAGCCGGGGAGGTGGGAGAAGTGAAGCACCTCACTCCTGCCACACCTCCTCCCCAAGCACGCTGTGGCTACTTCACTTCTCCCACATCCCAGGCTTGTGGCGCCAATCAGCTTAGGTGCTGCAAGCCTGGGAGGTGGGAGAAGTGAAGCAGCCACAGCGTGCTCAGGGAGGAGGCGGGACAGGGGTGAGCTGGGGCGATGAGTTCCCCTGCATGCTGTGTCCCCCTGTTACTTGCCCTCCCCATGCTACCCTGCCCCAGCTCCCTCCACCTAAATGCCGGTGGTGACCAGGGAGGCCGAAGATCTGGCCGCCGCGGTCGCTGCCGAAGAAAAAGGTGCCCCCCAAATCCCAGCACCGGCCCTACCAGTAGTCAGACTCCAACAAATCATGAGGCTGACCAGAAAATCACAAATTGTATGCAGTGGCGTTGTAGCAGTGTTGATCCCAGCATATTAGAGAAACAAGGTAGGTGAGCTACTATTTTTTATTGGACCAACTTGTGTTGGTGAGAGAGGCAAACTTTCTAGCTTACACAGAGCTCTTCAGAGCTCTTACCCAGACCCGAAGTAGAACTCTGTGTAAGCGTGAAAGCTTGCCTCTCACCAATCATTACCTCACCCATCTGTCTCTCTGAAAATCATGAGGATTTTCTTCGATCACATGTGAGGTTTTTTTTGGACTCTCTTGATTATTTTTTTTTGAGCCCTCCACCCAGTATATATATGTGTGTGTGTGTGTGAGAGAGAGAGAGAGAGAGAGAGAGAGAGAGAAATAGCATAGCCACGTTTGTCAGGTTTTATCCCCTGCTGCAGTCATAGGCACAGGCTTCTTACTGGCCGTGGGGCTGCTCAATCCCTTGCCCAGGCTCCACCTACACCTGCCCCCAAATCCCTGCCCCATGTTTGCTCTACTCCCATCCTGCCTCTTCTTGCTCAGTTCTCCCCTTCCCCCCTCAGTGCTTCCTGCATGCCATAGAACAGCTGATCACGGCAGGCATGTAGCGCTGGGAGGGAGGCTGGAGGAGTTGATCAACGGGGCCAAAGGGAGGCGCTGGGAGCTGGCTGTCAGTGGGTGCTGAGCATACATTATTTTTTTTTCCATTGCTGATTCAGGGCTAGAATCAGCACCTATGACTGCAGGAGCTTTCTCTAGCTGACTGATGGCCTTGTGATTCTAGCTTCTTCCCAAACTCAAAAATTTTGAAATGATTCTGTTCCCCTGTGGTTCCCACTTGGCTCGTCCCCCAGCCTAGCAGTTAATTATGTGCCATCCAACCCCATTTCTGCTTCTCTTACAGCTTCAGGTTGTTTTCACCTCCCTCCTCCTTTCCCAGGCCAGATGTTGAAGGGAGGGATGGAGGAGGAACAGAATAGGCAGAAGGAGGAGAGATGCTTTGAGTTGCTGGGCTTTCTCCTCCCCCTTCTTCCCTCCCTCCTGCAAGAATGATGTTGACTGCTTCCATTCCCCCCTTCCTTACACAAAAACTCCTCTTTGTAGCAGAAGATAGGGTTGCTTCTTCTGAGAGACCAAAATAATAATTAAAAAATCCTGAGCCCATAAACTGGAAAGCTTGCAGCGGGTACTGAGCACCCTTTCAAATTTCCTGGAAAAACTACCTCAAAAATGGACAGCTGGCAGTCTGGTGCCAATTCAGATACTTCCAGTGGGGGAAAGGGCAAATTTTTCAGATCAGAATTCAAATATGGAATAAAAAAAATAACTTGATGGAGAATTTTTGCTTGATAGTACTTCAAACTAAATAGATTACATACAGTACATAGATTCATAGACTCTAGGACTAGAAGGGACCTCGAGAGGTCATCGAGTCTAGTCCCCTGCCCTCATGGCAGGACCAAATACTGTCTAGACCATCCGTGATAGACATTTATCTAACCTACTCTTAAATATCTCCAGAGATGGAGATTCCACAACCTCCCTAGGCAATTTATTCCAGTGTTTAAACTACCTGACCGTATTAGGTAATTTTCCTAATATAACTAAATCTCACACCTTAGCATGCAGTTTAATGCTATTGCTTCTTGCGCTTCTACTCCATTTAGCAGCCTAAGATGACCAGAGTTTCTCTCCATCCTCTGAGTTCAACCCTATCTTAGATTAGTAATAGTAGCCCATCTAAACTGTATTGTGCCGTAGTTTTGCGATAAGACTAGATATCATAGTGAGACCATGCTCAAATGCCTTACTAAAGTCTAGACTGTACCACATTCAACGCTTCTCCGTAATCCACGAGATTTTTATCCTATCAAAGAAGCTATCAGATTGGTTATTTGAATGATTTGTTCTTTATAAACCATGCTGTGCTATTCACCTATCACACTTACCTACCTTCTCCAAGTGTTTGCAGTTGATTTCTTTTATTACTGCTCCTATTTTGTTCCTTGGCACAGACAGGTCAAGCTAACTGATCTGTAGTTCCTGGTTGTTTTTATTGCCTTTGTTTATAGATGGGCAGGCCTATAATGTGCCCTTTTCCCTTCCAGTCTTCTGGAATCTCTCCATCTCACCGATGACTTTCGAAAGATAATAGCTAGAGGCTCAGGTCACTCCTGCTATTTACTCCTTGAGTTTCTAGGATGGCATTATGCAGGCCCCGGTGACGTGCAGGCATCGCTTTTTCTAGTGGATTTTAAACTTTGCTTTTTTTATTTTATCTTCTAAGCCTTACCCCCTTCCATAGCAATTCACTAGTTGAACTTCCTTCAGACTTCTCAGTGAAGACCGAAACAAAGAGTATTAAGGGCATCCTCTGGCCTTCCAATTTTCCTGTCACTGTTTCTCCTCCTCACTGGAGCAGGTGCAGGGCCTACCCCTGTCCTTCAGGTCTCCTACTTCGCTCTAATGTATTGATAAAATGTCTCTCTGATTTCCCTTCTATTCCCAAGTCTAATTTGACTCATTTTCGTGCCTTTGCCTTTTATTTGCCCAGCATTCGCCTGTTAATTTAGGACCATACCATTCATTCTCTGTAATCTGACCTTAGTTGCTTATTTTATATAGTCTCCACTTTTATATTGAGTCATTGGCTAGAGCTAACGGCGGTTATAGCCTGATAGGGTGGTCTTGTATGCACCAAGCTTTATCTGTTCTTTTCCTACCGATTCGGAATGAGTCTTGCTTTTGGAGCCCGATTAATACGTGTCCCTTTTGAAAACTGCCACTCTCCTCCCAGTTTGTTTTTCTCCCTCAGTCTTGAATTCCATGGGCTTACTATGTCACTCACTTTGAGCATGGTACCAGAATCCCACCTATACCTGTTGAAGCATGGTCTCCTATATTTTGCCCTGTATCTTGAGTTTTCTTGCGTCTTACACCTTCTCTTTCCTTAAATTGCAAGACTCTATGAATTTCATGAATCACTTTCACCCACAGTCCTCCTACTTTTTACAAATTCGCAATGAGTTCTCCCTATTTGTTAAAATCAAGTCAGAAGCAGCTTCCCCCAGAAGTTTTTCAACCTTCTCTGAAATAAAGTTATCTGCAACGCAGTCCGCGGCAACTTACTGGATATCATGTGCCGCAACGGTGGTGATTTTTTCCAACATATATCTGGTGTTGGAGTCCATCCATCACCTCACCACACATCTTGGGACTTAGATGATTATGTTGCTAGTTGCTTTAAAAAAGCTCCTCACTAGCGCTCTTCCACCTTGGTTTTAGGGTGGGGCCCATTGTAGTTGATCCTCAGCATGACTATCCTTTGTTTTTTAGCCGCTTTTTCACTAAACCAGAGACTCTCAACACTTCCTCTCCTACATCCATCTACCACTCAGTCCAAGTGTGTACATTTTTATCATTAGAGTCAACACTCTCCCTCTCCTTTCCCTGTCTATCCTCCTAAGCAAACTATACATCCACACCCACTATTCACCATCATAGTGTACTATGATCCCAACAACCTTTGGTGAGCACACGTATAGATAAAGGCTCATATTACAACTTCAGTTATAGTGTATTATTTAGACTAGCACTTTCCGTTTATACGGTCTGGCTTTACATGCTTCACATTTGTATATAGGCATCTAAGATACTAGGCTTTGTAACTCTGACCTCCGAGTTTCCTGAGACCTCTGACTTACTTTCTCATCCTTGTCCATTAAGCCAACCATGCTCCCTACTTGTTTCCACTCATTCCAGGTCTTTGATGTTACCCTACTACTTACCTGTGGGCTTGCTTACCATGTCACTCCGTCGAACGTGGTTTAAAGGGCCTCCTGCATAGGTGCAGTCTGTGTGCAATAGGTCTTCCCCTCCTTGAAAGGATGAACGCCTCTTGGCTAGCCAGTCTTCCTCAAATAGCGGCATCCGGTTGGTCAGAAGGAAGCCAAAGCCTTCTGCCTTCATCTTCGCGACGCAGGCATCTACCCTCCATGATCCCATACTGTCTGCTGCGCGGCGGCCACTAAAAAGGCTTTCGACAGAGAAAGGATATACGAAGAGTGTAATACCTACCCGTGAAGCACGCTACCCTAACGTGTCCTTCAGTCATATCTCCCCAAGCGAAAGAATGGGCCTGTTCGCTCACTTGAATCCTAACAGTCAGATCACACCTCGCGCAGTATCTAAATTTGTGCCCAAGATTGGACTGAAGGTACGCATATTGGTGGTTAGTGTAGTCAAGGACGCAGAATATATAAACCTTGGAACCAAATAGCCAGACTCTAGTACAATTTCGATAACGTGCCCCTCCGGGCAGGCAGCAGACACTCCTCCTGAGATGAAATGTAGGGCTGACAGAGTGTGGCACGTCCGTACCCGCTCGAGAGAATCTCCGACATACTACCCTAGTGTTTCATATTTTACAGTGAGGCACAAGGACGCACCTCACAGCCTTAAGAAGTACAGAAGGCTTGCTTCTCCCTCAGTAGGTGGGAGTGATTCTTCTCTCCTGTGTTTCTAAGAAGAGGAAACTGAGTACCTATAAACCATTCTAGATAACGTGGAGAGTTCGAAGCGAGGGGGTGGCGGCACGCTTGGCCATTTATTATACTTGACCTTTCTAGCTCGCTTTATGTTTGTGTTTACATTTATTATAAAACAAAACATGACTTTGAATGAGATTGGCGATTCCACATAGCCACATTGGCCAGGTACAAGATAACACATGTTTTCAGGATGATCAGTTGTCTATATGTCATCAGAAGAGCATACTTAGACATGCAGTTTGTCCACCCTGGCAGCCATCTCACTCCTCCACAGTGGTGTGTCAGCAGTCTGTGAACTAGGAGACCACGGCTAGCCTGATCAGTTGTCTCCACATATGTGAGAGCACTGTCGTAGAGATTGATGCCTCGGTTCCCGGATACGGAGGCGTCCTCAACCTAGCACCTCCTCATGTAGGCTTTCCTCGATACCCTGCTGCGAGAGATTCCACCAGTAGGCGCCTTTCACATTGGATGCCCCCCCAGCCTGGATATCAGTAAGTGGAAATTGCAAGTTACAGTCTTCGCAAAACCACACCAGAATCTGGGTAGAAGCATCCATGCTCTGGTGCTCTGTCTGGCTACAGGCACAGGTGGAGGAGACAGAAGCAGTGCTGCCACACGTGTTGCGGGTCTTCCTAACCATCGTAAGCCTCCGTCTGTCAAAATCCCTCACAAACTCCCCTGTCTGCAGCTCCCTGTCTGCTCTGCTCTGCTCTAAAGAGAAAGGTTTTGGATGTAGTTAGGTTTATAGGTTTTCAAGGGACTAACGAGTCACTTATAGGACCGACAAGGGACCCCCCCACTCCCTTCCTACTCCCCTTCCAAACACCCTTGCGAAACTCCCTGTTAGTAGTTCAGTATAATAGTGCAGGCTACAAACACCACTGAACACTACATTTTTGTCCTTGGGTAAAACTTACTTTTTTTTTTCTTATGCTACATTGCATTGAAAAGTGTTAGGTATTATAAAGAGACATTTCAGTAATACATACACACATGGGCACACAAAGCAGTGGTTGGAGTACCTTTTAACTTTCAAGAGTTTGTGTTAAAAACTATGCAAGGTTAGAAACCTAGCAAAGTAGGAGATCCCCTGCATTTCCTCCCCGGAGTCCCTATCCACCCCTTTCCAGGAGCCTCAGACCTGAGGACGCTGATCTACTGTCCCTTCCAGGAGTCCCAGTTTTTATCCCTCCCTGTTGGCTCAAGCTTCTTTGTGGGAAGGGGTTTTAGGATCTTCCTCTCTATGCCCCACAGCCAGCTCTGCTCCCCACTCCCTAGGAGGGAACTGCAGGAGTGCATTAACTGGGCATCCCCCTTCCCCACTAGTAGTGGCAGCAGAAGTTCCCCCTTCCCTGTGCCATATCTTTCTGCCTTCCCCACCCTGCTCCTTAACCCTCTCTGCTGGGTTAAGATTTCCTTTGGCACTGAAAGTAGCTACTGTGTGTTCCAGCATAGGGGCCTTCCAGGTAGAGTTGGACTCAGCTACCTTACGCTCTCCATCCCATGAGCCCCTGACTCCCCTACTTTACTCCTTACCATACCCTTCCTCCCTGCTGGCTTGAGGCTTCCTGCTGGTCTCTGAAACTGAGAAGAGCTGCTGTGGGTTCCAGCAAGTTAGGGACCTGGGTGCTGGCCACCCTTCCAGCTGCATGAGATGTGCAGTAGGTACCGTGTCACTTAGTAAGTGCAGAAACCTGGGAGAGGGCATTCGTGAGACAAGCTGCAGACCCAAAATCATATTGTGAGGAAATTCAGGGCTGACAATGCTGGTAACATATAATTCAAGAAGGAGTTTAAATACGAAAACCATTGTGATACTGACAGACTAGCCGACCTGGGTATGACCCAAGACAATTTAACAAGAGGTATTGAAATGTAAGCAAGACGATCTACCTGTATGTGAATTTCAAAGAGATGTACTAGACGAGCAATCATTCACCCATTTATTTGTAGCAATAGAAATCAAAGCTGGATGCTACATGTATTTGTCTCTGTTTACCTATTTCTTGTTAGAAGTTTAACAATGTAGCCAGATTGGCTTGTAGGTGCTAATTCCCTTTCAAGTCTTAACTGCTTTATATTATCCAAGCAGATGTTTCAGTTAACCTAAAGATGTAAAAAGCGGCAAAGAGTCCTGTGGCACCTTACAGACTAACCAAAGTATTGGAGCGTGAGCTTTCATGAGTGAATACCCACTTCGTCAGATGCTCTTTGTCACTTTTTAAAGGCCATGGCTACACTGGCGCTTTACAGCGCTGCAACTTTCGTGCTCAGGGGTGTGAAAAAAACACACCCCTGAGCACTGCAAGATACAGCGCTGTAAAGCGTCAGTGTAATCAGGACGGCAGCGCTGGGAGCACAGCTCCCAGTGCTGCAAGCTACACCCGTAGAGGATGTGGAGTACATGCAGCGCTGGGAGAGCTCTCTCCCAGCGCTGGCACTGCGACCACACTCGCACTTCAAAGCGCTGCCGCGGCAGCACTTTGAAGTTACAAGTGTAGCCATACCCTAACACGGCTACCCCTCTGGTACTAAAGATGTAAGATACTGCAGGAAACTAATATTATTTACATTGTCTTCAGTTTAATTATCTATGCTATAATGAAGTACTGGCTATTTGCCTTATGTGAATGAATGCAACTAGTTTACCTGTCTATTTATAGGAAATAGAAGATTAGTTTCAAAGCAAAAACATGCACTGCCTATTCTTAATCCAGGGAAGGTCCTTGTAATGTTCCCTCACTCACTTCGGAGGAGGGAGGTCCCTGGAGGGCTCCGATAGCCTGTCTCCAGGCTTGTCTCTGTTTACCTGAGTACTGGGCTTGCCGGGGCTCAGGCAGCCCGTCCCCCAACAGTCTTAAGGGGCTGAATATAGCCCGGGCGGGGCTCAGGCAGCCAACAAACAGTCTCAAAGGGGACTGGCTTTAACCTGCGTGGAGCTCAGTTCAGGCTGCCAGCAAACAGTTTCAAGGGGCTGTGGCCACTTCTCTTCAGAGGGATGAGGGTCAGCCACCCAGGGGGAGAGGCAGGGGAATGCAGGCCCGCCCTACTCCTCCTCGTCCCAGCCCAGGGCCCTGACAGAGGCAGAGTCAGCTGCCTCGGGGTCATCAGGAATTAGGGTGACCAGATGTCCCGATTTTATAGAGACGGTCCCGATTTTGGGGTCTTTTTCTTATACAGGCTCCTATTACCCCCCATCCCTGTCCTGATTTTTCATACTTCCTGTCTGGTCACCCTAGCGGGGATCCAGCGCAACACACCGATGCTGGGGGTCTGGGCTTTGCAGCCAGCCCTATGGCAGCTGCCCCTGGGCCACTTCCTGCCTCCCCTGGGGTGGGTACTTCCTGCATCCAGGCATTGTCCAGCTCTTCCGGGTAAATGGCAGCCGGTACTCCAGGCCAGTCTTCATCTGTATCTGGGTCGTGGACCGAGCTAGATGGGGGATCCACCTCAAGCTGCTCCAGAACCAGCGGAACGTCCTTCTCTTCTGCAGGTTTCCCCCAGAATGGGCTGCGGGTCTGGTCTTTTATACTTCTGGCCCCACCCTTCTACTTCCGGCTAGGCGGGCAGGGAGGCTTAGGCTCCGCCCTCCAAGGGGTGGGTAATGCTCCCTCACCCTGGAGGAAGGAGGCCCATCCGCCTCACTACAGTCCTGTTGTGACAATTGCAGTGAGGAGTACTTTTTGTCTCAGGTCTGCCAAAGTTTAACAGGAAAGATCTAAGCCAGAGGTCGGCAACCTTTCAGAAGTAGTATGCTGAGTCTTCATTTATTCACTCTAATTTAAGATTTCGCATGCCAGTAATACATTTTAACATTTTTAGAGTGTCTTTCTATAAGTCTATAATATATAACTAAACTATTGTTGTATGCAAAGTAAATAAGGTTTTTAAAATGTTTAAGAAGCTTCATTTAAATTAAATTTAAAATGCAGAGCCCCCCGGACCAGTTGCCAGAACCCGGGCAGCGTGAGTGCCACTGAAAATCAGCTTGCATGCCGCCTTTGGCATGCGTGCCATAAGTTGCCTGCCCCTGGTCTAAGCCATAAAATTGAGGTCTTTAGGTTTATCCTGGATTACCCTGGAATTCTCTTGGAAAAACTTGAACAGACTCTATGCCTGGACTGTCTATTGAATTACAACCTTTTCAATTGATTCTAGAAAGAATTTTACATAGCAGCAGCTTCACCATCTCTGCTATGAAACTGACCTAAGGACTTTACAGGTATTTGTATGTACATTGATCTTTTAACCATTGCAAATCTCTTCTTTGTTTTTCCTTTTATTCATAATTATTAATGTATTAATTCCTAACGGTTTGGGATCAGCGTGATTGTTGGGTAAGATCTGAGACTCCTATTGACCTGGGGATCATTGTCCGGTCCTTTGGGATTGGTGAATCTGGTTGTCAGTAATCCCCCAGTATATTAGACTTGGCTGGATGTTAAAGGCTGGAATGCTTAAAGGGGACTGTATCTGGCTCCTTGGTGACCAGTGTGGTATTACAGAAGCTGTTTTGTTACTGGCTTAGTGAATCTAATTATAGAATAAACCACCTGTTTGGAGATTATCTGCCCCATTCCTTACAGTCTGCCCTGAATGTAGCATTCTCAGTGTGGTCCATCCAGGCACCTAGATATAATATAATAGATTATTATATTAACCCTTTCATGAGTCTGTCCTTGGGATTTCCAGATTGTCTCTGTGATGGTGTGTTGGGTATGTTTATAAGTGTTTGCAATTTTCTAGATTTTTTTTTTCTGGAGGAAGGCTACTGGACTAGATGTGCCACAATAGTTTGTTCTCTCATTTTATTAATATCTTAACATAAGGTGTTAATTAGAGTTACCTTAGATTCTCCTCCAAAACACTGAGAAAGAACCCCCTCCACAACCTGTGATCAATAAGAGGTTAACATGGATTTGAGAAACAAGCTGCATATAGTAGATATCTTCAGGTAGCATCAAGTATCATAGTGACAATCACCACGGAGAATGACAGAAATCAAAAAGTGTGAAGGAGAAAAAAATATAAAAGTTGGAGATATTCCAGATTATTTTGCTACTTGCAGGAGAAACACCACTCACTAAATACGATATACAGTGCACGCTTTATGGCAAATTCCAAAAACATTCAGCAGAAACTTATGAAATGGTATAAATCATTATATATTTTGAATTGTAGGCAAAAATTACAATAGAAAACTTTGAGTACTTGTTGGTTTTATAGGTATGTTACAATAGTGTGTGTATTTTTAATTGAAGTCACCAGGCTGAGCAATATTTATTAACTAGCTCAAACACAGTCCTGTGTGACTTTACTGGATAAGTTGCTAGTCACTTGTTTTCAATGGCAGTTAGTTGCTTAAATACCTTTGAGAATTTGGGTCTTAGTCTCTGCATTTCAGTTCCTATCTGTACTTCCGTACCTCACACAGATGATGTCAGGATAATTCTGTTAGAGTGTGAGGTGCTCAAATACTGTGGTAATACAAGACATATAAATTACTTGTGATGGGGTATCTTATTTGCTTGTATCTCCCTGAAGAGTTACCATCTGTGGACCTAATTCTGAAAACTACTGACCATTGATAATGCTTAGTACTGCAAGTATCCCTCTTGATTCAGTCATAATTTGTTACCAAGTTTCACAGCTTGGGGGTTTGATTAGATTCCCATTTATTTTTAGATTACCAATAGTGGTAGGGCCATGACTGGTGTTTCTATCTGTGTCTGGCAAAGAGGCATCCTTTCTTTTCTCAGATGTGGTTACCATGATCCAGACTATTTGTTTCCTCTAGATTGGATGTTTGTAAAATAGGGATGCACCTTAAATCCATTTGAAGTGAAAGTTAGGAGAAAAATTTGGCAGCCTGTTTGCTAAGCAGAGTAGTCTACTATGACCATGACACCAGGTTCTGTGATCTTTGTTTGCTGTCTATTGGTTTTTGAGTGGAACTTAGCATGTTAATTTTGACTTAAAGCTCTAAGCAGACTGGGACTATTTTACCTGAAGCTTTGTCTACACTGCTGGCAGCATACAGTGTATGTGGAGACATATATAGTGTGAAGCAGGCTACATCCTTGGTGTGAGGTGTAGCTACACTCGGGAATGAAAGCTTCTCATAGTGGGAGGCAGCTCCCAAAGCCTTTTCCTGCTGCTTCTTCACTTGTCAGAGCCTTTCCCCGCATCAGGGAAAGTCTTCAGAAGCAGGGAACAGCCCAAGCCTTTCTCCACCACCTTCCCCATCCTGGAGCCTTTCCCTGTGAGAGGGAGAGACACCAGAAGTGAGGAGACAGCTGGAAGCTATAGTGCTAGTAACAGCTGTGTAGATGGGGGAAGCACTGCTTGACTGTGTAGAGAGCCATACAGTGCATATACTCTAAGTTTCTGACATGTCTTTCCTCACCTAAGCCATGCCTCACCATCTATACTGCTATTTATACTTACACTGCAGGTCCCCTAGCATATGTACCCTACATGCTGCTGTAAGGAGGGTGCAGTGTAGATGCACTCTGAGAGTATACATGTTGTCCTGGGCCCACAGCTGCAATTGAGATCAGCAGACTACTCATGCTTGGGTCCCCTCAAAATAAGAGAGGGATATGCTGATAGGGTTTTCTCCATGAAGACCTCTTGACTTTGAAATTCACTCTCCTTCTGAGTCCAGAATACCTCCAATGTGCTGACTGATGTTGTGCTGCAAAGGCTTTCTTTCTGACAAGCTGTTTGGGGAGGGCTGATGAGTGAGTGTGGTATGTCCTTTAGGAATTTGGTGGCTGAAGGGGAAGAGATTTGTTGTTATTGTGTTTTGCTTTGCAGTGGTTGTATCTATGTAGTAGATGAAGAGCATGTGGTTCTTTTTTGCTGTTTAATGATTTTGGTTTTATAGGCTAGCAAGGGATCCTAGAACCCAGAATAGGCCTTCTTTTATATGTTGTTTAAATCAAAATGTATTACCTGCTTTATAAGCTGGTATGTCAGATGACCTATTTTTCTTAAATGGGGTGAAAATTTTTAACATAGAAGAAATACTAGTTAGTGACAAGTTAAAAATACAGAGAGCCTGCTCGCATGGAAGTCAGTGAAGATTTTGCCAGTGAGAACAGGATTAGGCCTATAATATATCCTCAAGCAACTACAGTCTCTCTCATGAAGGGAAACAGTGACATAGTGTGATATGAAGAAGATTAGATGTGTCTCAGCTTCTTCTAGCAGCACATTATGTTCATGTCATGTTCCTGAATTTCATTTACAGATAAGCATTGTGAGTAATTGTAACATGCATCTTAAAATTGTAATCTACTGTTGATGTATGGAAACACAGGGAATTACAAGAGGGCATCTTTCAAGTGACTTTTTGTATGGATTTAGTCTATATGGTGTGACAAAGTTCCTCCTCTACCTTGGTGGGTCCTGCGCTTATTGGCAGATTGATTTGCCTCAGAGATTCACCACGTGGGTCAGGGAACAGCCGAGAGACCTTCCCCTCTGGTAGAACTCACAGTCCAGGTCAATTCCTCCTGTGTCTGATCAGGAGTATGGAGGTTTGAGGGGAACCCAGGCCCTCCCTCTACTCCTGGCTCCAGGCCAGGGCCCTGTGGACTGCAGCTGTCTAGAGTACCTCCTGGTACAGCTACAATTCCCTGTGCTACTTCCTCATGGCCTCCTCTCAACACCTTCTTTATCCTCACCACAGGACCTTTCTCCTGGTGTCTGATAATGCTTGTACTCCTCAGTCTTCCAGCAATATGTCTTCTCACTCTTAGCTCCTAGTGCCTCTTGCTCCCAGCTTCTCACATACACACTACAAACTGAAGTGAGGTCTTTTTTAACTCAGGTGTCCTAATTAGCCTGCCTGCCTTAGTTGGTTCCAGCAAGTTCCTGCTTATTCTGGAACAGCCCCTGTTACCTTACCCAGGGAAAAGGGATCTGCTTAATCTGAGACTAATATAGCTGCCTTCTAACACTCACCTGTATCCATCTGGCCTGACCTTGTCACAATGGTTTTCCATACACAGAACAAATCTTTCCCTCTTCCACCTTCCCCTATTTGATTTATTTTACGGTCTGCAGCAGATTATGGGTTCAGATAGGAGGGATGGGCTAACGGCGACTGATCCCTTAAATTAGCTCCTTTAGATATTTTCCTTTAATGCAATAAGTCATATAGGCCGGAAAAGCAGTAGTGTTCATACATTACCCCATAAGCCTGAATAGTATTAAAAACTTACTATAAATGATAGCAATTACATTTTAAGTGATATTTAACTAAAAAGCGATATTCTAGCATGCCCCTCCATGCTTCTGCCACTTCCAAGAAGTTACTGGCAAAATAATGTGTGTGAATTACTGAATTCCCCATATTTTCCCAGAAAAATCCTGAAATGTTAAGGCTCAAGAGAAAATAGAATTTGGTTTTATCATACCAGTGTTCATAATTAAGGTATCTCTTGCAGCTTTTACAAAGTGATGATTAAAATTTGGATTGCATTTGTGACTTCATAGGCTAGTGATGATGCCATTCTGCATTCTACAGCAGTTGATGCTAAAGTTGGGGCAATAGAATGTCTTCTCATGCCAGAAGAAATTTTCATGAAAACATCCCTTTGACTTGATGATAGGTTGCTAAAAGAGAGGGAGATTTGGCCGGCTGGAGAAGCAGAAGTCACGATTAGAGTAAAAAATTTCAGAATTTTTGAGGATTTTTTTCTATCAATGTACTCAAATTGATTAGGAGACAGGTAAAATAAAGCCGAGGCTCCATAATATTCTCTCCCTTCTCCCACTGACCCCTTGCTACTTCAGCTGAGAATGACTCTTGCCAGAGGTATTGAGAATTAACTTTGTTACCTTGCAGTCATAGTGACATAGCGTAAACTTTACTCTTTTGTCCTATAACACCCTAGAAAACTGTACGCTCTTGAAGGTAAAAGTGCTGAATGCTAACCAGTGTGCTAAGGGTTCAGTGGTTTCCTAGGAACTTTCCATCATCATCATCAACTGCTAAGAAAGAGTAGTGCTGCAAACGGCTGTTCATCCCTCTACAATACTGTAGTCTCTTTAGGAATTACAAGTTATTTTTGCTTAAGACTCACTTTTAGCTGAAAGATAGTATTGCTCCTATTTTGGAGAAATTAAGTGAAAACAGCAAAAGGTGTTTGTTTATTTCATTGTTACTAAGTTATGCTGCTGTTTCACAAATGTTGTTAAAGACAAAGAAGACTAGACATCTGCTAATAGGTTAGGAATTGAGCATGAAGAGGCAGAATGCATATAACTCCTCCATTCTACAATGGTAGACTAGTCCCCCCGGAAGGCAGAAATACTACTAACTAGAATTGAAAAATAGCAAATATATGTATTTTTTGGCAACAGTTGAGCTACTAAATTAGCCCCTCATTCATTTCCTTGGCTCCCTTTAATTTAACTTGGTGTCCCAAACTTATTTTGATTCAATTTCAACAGTAGTTTTTGTGGGCTAGATTTGCAGGACACTGCCATTTGCCTTGGATTCTTTTAATCTCTATTATGTTCTGTTCTGCTTATTGATAAAAAGAAGGGCCCAATTCTCTAGTCCCAAAGCACACACCATTCCTATGGAATTTAGTAGGAGATTGGTGCATTCATAAATATCAGAACAAAGCATATTTAATTTTCTGCATTGTATTTGATTCAATTTTGATGGATAATAACCAAACTTATTACCACAGTTCCAAGTCAATGGATGCAACTGGGGTAATAAGTTTTTATTTGAAAGCACTAGAGTTTTATTTCAAGGTATCTTTAACCAAGCTGGCAGCCCATGAAACAGTCTCATAATTCACAGGTGTGATTTCACCTCAAGATTCAGCTAACTGATGAAAACTGTTCACCACTGTGGGACTGCTGCTCCAGTAGCTATTCAATTTGGGCTGCTCAAGGAGCATTTAATGTATAGTCACTTCAGAGAAAGGAATTCCTGCCAGGCCACTCTTCAAGGGAAGCTACTACCTCAGTAGTTGACATAGGAGAGGGTAGAGGAAAGTGTCATATATGTATATCTCTGTGCCACAGGATATCTGAGTCAGGACACCATGGATTCAATCAAGGAAATTCACAGATAAAAATCTCTGAAGGCCTTCAGTGATTGCTAAAGATTTTCTAGACTGTGTGCCATGAAGTTCCCCCTCAACCTGACTCATCGACCCTACTGCCACTTGAGCATCTTTGATCAGCTCAAACCCCTGCAGATTCCCAACAAAGAGTAGGTGGATTTTTAAAGGACTTACTCCTGTCAAAGGGACTGAGATGTCAGTCCCTGCACAATATGTAGCTGTTGACCTCTGATCCTGTAATGCCTTTTTAATAACCGTAGAGGGATATATTAATATTGATAGGTTTGAAGGGCTATTAGTTTGAAACATACTGGAGGAAAGTAAGAAACACAAATAAGAGGGGTGTTAGGCTATGATAAGAAACGGGCATTTATTGTGAGTGAGGCCTGGTGTGACAGGCTTGATTTGTAGTTAGCCTAAGTAGGCCAAAGGACTTAAAGCCAGGTCACAAATAGTGCCTTCTCATTGTGTGTAACAAACAAATCAATCACAATAAATAAATAGGAATGCTTCAAATTTGCAAATGTAATTTGGAAATAGTATTTTTTTTGAGGGACGGAGGGTATCTTGCAATATTTTGTAATATAGTAATTAGGCTGTTAGACCTAATGGATGTATATGATTTTTTAGAGAAATCAGTTGACAAAAATTGCTTTAGTCAGTGATCCGAAATATAATTGTGGTCATCCAGAATGCCATAGATGGATAATGGTCAGGAATAAAGTTTATTATGGACACAGAAAGGGTGAAATATGGCTGTATATCTTCATGGTTACAGAAAAGAGAGGTATGAAGGGTCTGGCTTTGTTCCTGAAAATATGGGCGTGTTGGGTTCCTGAAACAGTTGTGATGCACTCTCTGATGTGCTCCATTGACTGATTTCTTTTACCTTGGTTTTCAATAAGTTTTGGGAGATGTAAGTATGGTAGCAATTCTAAAACCTCTCTCTGCATATTGTTTGTGTTGTTTGGTTATGATAATGACAGGACTTATTTGGATTTATGTAAAGCATTTATTTGTATCTCTTGCATGTGCAATAAATCCCAAATCAACAATCTTCTGTGTAGCTGCCTGTACAGAAGATCTTGCAATATACTCAATAAAGACATAAAGAAATATAATCAATTAATGAACTTGTAATATTTATCACTTTTAATATTGTATACGGCCAAAACACAGCAATCACTGAAGCCATGCAGAGATTTTAACAGTGAATTTTCTCAGTTGAATCCATGGTGTTCTTTCTCACATATCACGTGTCTTCACAGTAAACTGGACACTCTTTCCCTTGATCTTTCCATGAGGATCTACTTTTTCAGTATCCCAGTTGGTGGCATATTAGGGATAATACCTCCTATATGCAAGTTGGTCTTTCATTAGAATGCATCCTATAGAATCCAACTGCTGTTTCCTTTCAGTCACTTCCAAATCCCATTATGATTCTACCTTAGTCCAGCTGGATAACCAACAAATGTATGATTTTAAGCACTCTGTTAATCAGATCTATATAAGCTATTAGATGTAAAGGTGGTAATGTAGCTAACCATTGTTCTGCGCTCCACACATACAGAGCAACATATGTATTTCTGTTTCTCAATCTCAATGATATACTTCAGATTAAAAGTATATAACAAAATGAACACAAAAGATATATAGGACCAGCTCCACAGCTTGTGTAAATTGGGATAGCTACATTGTCTTTAACTGAGCTATGCCACTTGACAAATGAGGCAGATGCAGATCTGACCCAAACTCTTCCAGAGAGAGAGAGAGAGAGAACATTTTGTGCATCTAAATTGAAAAACAAAATACCAGCTGCCTCACATTTAAAGTGAAAAGCATAGGAAAAAAGTAAATAGTACCTTTCAGCTGCATAGCAGCCAAATCCTGCTCCTCTTCCTCACTGACTGTTCCCATCCCCATGAAGTGTTCTCAGAGTCCTCTTACTACCAACAATCCATGGATAAAATTACAGACACAAGGGGAGTGAGGTGATATCTTTTATTGAACCAACTTCTGATGGTGAGAGAGACAAGCTTTTGAGCTTACATAGATCTCAGTCCTGAAAAACCTGGTCCAAAGGCCACTGAAGTCAATGAAAAGATTCTCATTGACTGTAATGGGCTTTGACTTAGACTCTTAAGGAACAGACTTCAATACCATTAAACAGTTCCCTTTTGTTGCATCTTTTTTTTAATTATTAAAATAATTCATTAAGGTATAATTAGGTTTGCAAATTAATTAATGTTTCTGCCTTAATTTTTCATCCTAATTCAAGGGGGTATTTTTTTCCATTTTATTCCACTCAGATTAAAATGCTTTGGAAGCTGTTTTTTTTTTTTACATAATTTGAGCAACAGTTTATGGTAAAATTCTATAGAACTTAATTGAAAAAGATTCCTTTTCTATGTGATTTTTAAGTTAAGTTAATTTGAACAATTCTGTAGCAATCATAAAAATAATTCCATAGAGAAATTTATAAATTGTATAAAAGAAGACATTCTCTAATTTGAATAGAGTTTTAGAATTAATCTCTATAGAACCATCTGATTTTTATTTATTTATTTATTTTTAGAGAGCCCTGTTGGACTGTTCCCTATTAAATAATGAAGAACTTCTCCATTAGGGGAATGTGAAATGATGGTACTGCTTTATGGAGTCCTCAAAGAGGAAAAGGTTTGCAGAAATTGAATAAAAGCAGTAGTGGTTTTTTGTTGTTGTTTTGTTCTTTTTAAATAAAACCCTTATTGTGAGGAGTTGAGTCATCAGATGATTGAAGTGCTTCTTCACAGATGAAGTACTTTAGAATATAACAAGGATAGTTTCATCTTTGCAATGCAATTTATTTTTTGAGGAGAGCAACAAGGCAAGGCCAGTTTTTTAGCAAAGCTAATAATGCTGAGAGAGAGAATCTTTTCTGTTCAGGCTGCAAGGGATACAGATGGCACTATACAGATAAATAGAATTTTAACCTTGTTATTGGAAAGTTTTATCAGCAATTACTCATCTATGCTTTAGGGGATGTTCATTCTGTGGCCAACATAATGTCTAAGATTTCCCTTCCTAATATTGTCATCCATCTGATAGAGAAATTAGAGCCTCCCATTAGGCTGGTACAGCTTTACAGAATGAGTTATTAAATCACTAAAGTCATCAGATAAAGGGTTTGGTCCATATGGATGATGGATTTTGTGGCCAGTTTTTTCCAAAGATAGGAGAATGAATTAGGCAATTGACTGCGTACATTATTGTTCTCATTTAAAAATCTGAGGGAGTTTAGGGAACTTACATAGACTTCAGTGGGTTTTAAATCAAGCTTTTAATACTCATGAAAGGGGAAGCTTAATAGTACATCCTAGAGTCAGATGGAGTTTTGCCAAGTAAAACACAAACTTCCCCATAGTGTTCTGCTAGTGCACCTCAAGCCTGACCAGCCATACCCAACTCAAACAATGTCAAATTTGTAATAGTAGTTTTTTGCCCATTTCAAAACTGACTGCTTTTAATTAGATTCATAACAATTAGCTCATTACTGATTTCCAGGAAACTGCACTGAGAAACTCCACTCACCTTTTACTTATAAGCATTTAGGCTGGTCAGAAAATGTCAATTTGTTCAAATTGAGGTGTTCCATGAGTTTCCTGCCTGGTTTGCTTCCAGTTTAGTGGGCAACCTGGAAACCCAAGGGTTTCTGACAACTTCCAGCCATGCTGCGTGTTGCACAGCTGGGAACCTGGAAGCTTTGGCCCCAGATTTTCTGCCAGGTTTCCGTGCCTGGAAAACTTTTTTTAAAAGTTAAAAGAAAATCTTTGATATTTTTTCTACACAAAATGTAAGCATTCCCATTCTGTGGGAAAATTCCAAATTTAGGAATTTTCCGTGGATGGGAATTCCAGCTCTACAATCTTGGTATCTTTTCAGGAGACTGCACAGGTGAAGACTTTTGTGAGGAAATGGGTGTAGGCCAGAATTTGTTCCAGGCAATGGTCCCAATCTGCTATATATTTTGGATACAGGAAATTCTTTATTTTATTCCTAGAGCAGTTTGTTGGAATGGAAGTGTCAAAATATTTTTTTTTCTGAGACACAATAGCACTTAAAGAGATCCAGGCTTTCACAAATTAGTGTGCCTGATTTTTTTTCTACTTTATATGACTTTTGTGGAGAGTAGTGGAACCAAGAAGCATGAAAAATAACAATATCTGTTTGGGAAAAGGACATAGTAGTTCCAAGCATGGGTGAGGGAGATTCAGAAGAGTGTCAAATAGTTAAAGAAATAAAAGATGTAGGGCCTTGCATTTCTGGAAATAAGACTAAGAGTGAGAATGACGTGAATCTTAAAGCCATCCTGAGAAAATATGTGTATCTGCTGGAGGAGGAAAACAATGCTGTGCCCCTTCCCTCCCCATTTCCTTCCCCCTATCAAAACACTACCACAGGGATAATGTGCACCACTGAATGATTTTTAAATACTATCTCAGAAATAGTAAATCATAAAGAAATGCATTGTCTAGAGTATCACTGCTATTATGAAATTAAATTAATTAAATATCAGATGCATGAATGAAAGCAGCAGAGAATCCTGTGGCACCTTATAGACTAACAGAGGTTTTGGAGCGTGAGCTTTCGTGGGTGAATACCCACTTCGTCAGACACAGGTAGTGGAAATTTCTAGGGGCAGGTATATATATGCTAGCAAGCAAGCTAGAGATAACGAGGTTAGTTCAGTCAGGGAGGGTGAGGCCTGGTCTAGGCGAGAGGTGTTAAAACCAAGGAGAGAAACTGGTTCTGTTAATTGCAACCATTCAACAGTCTTGTTTAGTCGCAAGCTGAAGTGTCAAATTTGCAGAATGCACTGAAGCTCAGCAGTTTCTCTTTGGCAGTCCTGGTCCTGAATTTTTTGCTGCAGGATAGCCACCTTAAGGTCTGCATAGTGTGGCCAAGGGAGGTTGAAGTGCTCCTCCTAAGGTTTTGTTAATTGCCCATCCGATAGTCTGGATTTGTGTCATTTATCCTTTTTCCGTAGTGACTGCCAAGTTTGGCGTGTACATAGCAGAGGCATGCTGGCATATGATGGGTATATTTAACATTGTGGACGTGCAGGAATGAACCAGAAGTGGTGGCTGACTGGTTAGTCCTATGATGTGTCGCTGGTGAGATATGTGGCAGAGTTGCATCAGGAGTTTGTTGCAAGTGGATTGGTTCCTAGCGGAGTTACTAAATGGTGCGGTGGCAGTAGCGTGAGAAACGTTCAGGTTGGCAGTTGTCTTGGGCGAGGACTGGCCTGGCCACCCAAGACTGTAAAAGTGTGGGATCATCTGTCCAGATGGGTGTAGATCTGCACTGCACTTAGCGTATGAGTGAAATCCATCAACCCCCTCAAGAAGAAACTTCACAAATATTCAAGACAGATATCATCTTCCTTTCCAAATGCAAACGGATGGACATCAATACCAAAGGGATCTAAAGGAAAAAATCCACTGCTATCTAATACTACATCAACCACAGGAGAGATTATGCATACAACTGTCAAAGAAACTGAGGAACCACCTGATCAGCTCCCTTACAGCAAACAGGAAAAACACAAAAAGAGCTTCCAACCTGAGACCTTCAATTAAAAGCCAAACTTCCATAAAAGACGGACTTCACAAAAATAAAGACAGGAGATCTACAGCACTCACTTCACATCTCTACAAAAGGAAAAAGGACTGAAGCTGCTAAACCCTACCTACACATGGGCACAACCGTGGTATCCCCTAACTTCCACCCACGCAAATTTCAATCTCTCCAACCTACCACTCAGCCCAGGAAGAAAGTCTGTCCGCTCGGGACTCCCTTTCTGCCGCTGCACCCCCACGCTAACAGATACAGTTCTGTGCGTCTGAAGCTACTTTCCCATCTGCGACTCAATAGAATACTTCCAGACACACTGAACAGTGCACTGATACCAGGTACCCCAACCAAACCACACAAAGAAAAAACTCCACTGGACTCCTCCTGAGGGTCGAAAATGAACGTCTGGACCTATACATTGAATGCTTCCAGCGACGTCCAGGCAGAAATCGTGAAAGAACAACACGCTCCTCAATAACCTAATCGTGCGCAGAACGCAAATGCCAATCCACAGCCTCAGAAACCACCAACTGCATTATCCAAAGAGCTGATAATGGAGGCGTGCTGTTGTCATCATGAACAGGTCGACTGACCAGAAGGAGCCGGCCAGACAACTCTCCAATACGTCAAATCTACCAGGCCACTTCCCTCAGATCCCACTGGAGGAATACAACTAAGAAACTGACCAATCTACTAGGAACACCCATACACTAACACCTAGAAAAAATCAGCATACCCTTGAGCCCCGACCAGGGTTATTCTAAATCTACACCTCAAGATCCACAAACCCGAATCCTGGACGCCTGCATCATCTCGGGCAGTGGCACTCCTCACTGAAAGGACTGCTGATATGTGGACTCCTTACTCAGACCCTATGGCCACCAGCACTCCAGCTATCTCCGTGACGACCACTGATTTCCGGAGGAAACACAAGACGCATCTGGTCACCTCCAGAAGAAACACCATCCTAGCCACCCGGACATGTATGTAGATGGCCTCTACACAAACATCCCAACACAGATGGAATACAAGCTGTTAGGGAATCAGTATCCCTGAATGCCAACAGCACAACTGGCTGCCTGAACTATGTGACTTTATACTCCAACACATCTATCATTGGATGAAATTATATACCTCCAGAATACTAGTGGCACTGCTATGGGCAAACTCCGCATGGCCCCACAGTACGCATTAATTTTAATGGCTGACCTGGACAAGTCCCTCGCTCTCGTCCACTCAGCCTTCTCTACCTACGCCTCACACTTGATGACATCCTCATCTACTGGACCGCATTGGAAGAGACCTAGAAAATTCCACCACGATTCACAACTTCCACAAACCACCATAAAACTAGACCTGGAAATAACTAACAAATGGAGGTCCATTCTTCATAGCACCACGTGCAAAGTAAGCGGGTCACTTAACACCACGTATATCGAAACCTCGCGACCGCTATGCACTACTCATGCCTCCAGCTTCCATCCGGGCACATACACGTCCTTTGTCTACGCAGCACTCCGAGGTACAGACCGGCATCCTGCCTAAACCCATCAGACAGAGACCAACACCTCAATATCCCACAGCATTCCTAACTGACAATACCGGCACGAGGAATTAGGAAACAGATCACAGAGCCAGACTGTGTACCAAAGCTCCTACTGCAAGACAAACCAGAGAAAGAAAACAAGACTCCAACTGGCCATCACTACAGCCCCAGCTTAAACCCCCCACGCATCATCAGGGATCTACAGTCATCAATCCTGGACATACCGCACTTATCACAGTCTGGGTGGCAGGCCAAGTCCTCGCCACAGACAACCTGCCACCTGAAACGGAATTTATTCTCACCAGCAACTGCACACCGCCCTAGTAACTCCAGCCAGGAAACCAATCCATGCGAACAAACCTCCGGTGCCAAATCTGCGCACATTCTACCAGCGACACCATCATGGACCTTAACCAGATCAGCACACCATCATGGTTCATTCCACTGCACGTTCCACCAATTTAATATACGCGTCATCATATGCCAGCAAGCCCTCTCGCTATGTACATCGGCAAACTGGCAGTCACATACGGAAAGGATAAATAGACACAATCAATATCAGGCAATGAGCAATAATCAAAAACCTGTGAGGAGCACTCAAATCCTGCACACATCTATAGCGAACTTAAGTGGCCTATCCTGCAGCAAAAAAACTTCAACAGATCGCAAAGAGAAACTGCTGAGCTTCAGTTCATTGCAAAATTTGAATCACCATCAGCTCTGGACTAAACAAGACTGTGAACCTTGCAATTACAGACACCAGTTTCTCCTCCCTTGGTTTTCACTACTTACTGTAGAACGGGCCTCACCCCTCTGACTGACTAACCTCGTTATCTTAGCTCTGCTAAGATTATTACCTGCCCCTGAAATTCCACCTGCGTCCTAACGAAGTGGGTATTGCACCGACAAAGCTCACGCTCCAAAACCTCTGTTAGTCTATAAGGTGCCACAGGATTCTCTGCTGCTTTCACAGATCCAGACTAACACGGCTACCCCTCTGATACTTGACAGATGCATGAATGTATTTGGGATTACAGACATGGGTCTGACATGGCCTATTGATCTGAAAGCCCTATTTGTAGCTTGAGCTCTTTATATCATTATAGTTACGTGTGTGTTTTTGTTTTTTAATCATAGCAGCAGAGGATATTTTAATTTTGTTTTCATTTTCTTAGATGTTCAAAATAGGAGAGGAGAATATCTCAACTCCCTGCCAGGCAATGCAGCAGCAAATTGATTTTAAGCAGATGTCCACTAGGAACACACCAAATTTAATTTATATTTCAAAATGCCTCCTGACTCTCTTGGCAAAAGATAACCTGACTTGGGAACAAGAATCTCTCACATTTATTTTTTCCTCTTCATTCATTAGAGGTTCCCACTACACTGGGTGGTGATCAGAAACACTGCATGTGGTCTTGTATAATTATATCAAATGGAATGTAAGCCTGCTGAATGGATGAATATTAATTCAATGATCAAAAAGAAAACAAAGTTGTCATAAAATAACCTATTCACAACAATAAATTAAACCTCCCATTGATTTCAGTGGTCTTAGGTTAGGCCATAATTCAATAGACATGGTTCTATTGAAAACTGTACTGTTCTAAACATAAAAATATTTGACTTCATCAGAATTCAGACTTTCAACATACAATACATTGATATTTCTCACATCCTCACCTATATCAGTCACACAAGAAGATCACAATGACCACTTCAAATGATAGAAGCTTTTTTCTTGTATACATTAGATATCTGTGATGTAATATTTAAAAAAAAATTAAAATAGACTTCAATTTTCAGTCAATGTGAATGACATCTCATCAGCTATCTCTCAGTATGAGGATGTCTGGCAGGGGGAAAGTCATTGATGAGACTCAAGATGGCAGAGGAGTCTACAGGTTTTTCCACATATATGAGAGGTAGTTGTTTGGAGAGAGGATGCTGGCCAGGATGCTGTACCTTTCCTTCTGCCTCTGCTGTTTCTCAGCCTCTTGAGCATGTGACATCTTAGAATGACATCTAAGAAGAATCTGTGTATAATAATTATTCTTCTGTGTCACCTTTCATCTGAGTATCCCAAAATACTAATTTATTTTAAATCTTAGAACATCCCTGCATAGTAGAGAAAAGATACATAAGAATCACATTCCCCACCAATGAAATACAGCAGCTGTTCAACAGAGGTTTGGAATAGGCACTGAAGAAGAGGAATATATTCAGTTTAAACTTAATTGTGGACTTAGGTGGCCAGATTAAAAGTATGGAATTTGGATAAATATGGAGTCCCTAGGCCAAGATTTTCAAAAGCAACCAGAGGTTTCTGGATGACTCACATTTTGGGTGCCCAATTTGAAACAACTTAAAGGGGATTAACTTACAGATGATGGTTCTTAGTGTTTTCTGAAAATCTGACTTTATAGTGTCTTAAGTTGGGTGAACAAAAATTAAGGCATCTAAAATCACTGCTCACTTTTGAAAATCTTGGTCAAAGCCCTGCCTTGAAGCACTTAAATTTGAAACAGACAAAATCTAGTTAAAGAACCAGTGGAAGGATACAGCCTAAAAGCAAAATAATTGAACAATGATATTTATCATGAGTCATCTTGCTATGGCTTCCACCATGAACTCCCTTTTTGGTAGAGGTTTTATTAGCTTATGATTGTAATTTTTGCTATCACTTTTTTGTTCGTAGGACAAATATTTCATGAATTCCATAAATAAGTGTATTGTGGAGATGCTTGAAGGAAGAGAGATTGGAGTCAAGGTTGACCAGGTCAGGAAGCAAATTACAAGTATAGATTGCGGGGGGAAAGGTATGGGAATGGGAGAGATGATCAAGGTAACAAGGTGCATCTGAATTTAAGAAGGTGACAAGTGACTGAAGAGAAATAGGGGCCTGATAGAATGCGCATTGAAGTCAATAGGAGACTTTATTTACTTTGATTCAGGCTCTTGTGAGCAGAAAGGTAGGCAAAAATTGCACTTAGTTGTGCAGAGGCACAACTTAGTGCAAGATCCTTATTGCAATTCAGAATGTAAGAGGAAGCAAATGAATGGTGGACCAAGTTTACGAAAAATCCACTTATGAGAACAAACAACTTGATTTTACCCCTCCTTCAGGACATGGTATCTCCATTAACACAGCAACCCCTGAAACCAGGCTGTGACATTGGGTCAGTACTGGTTGAACAAAGAGTGAAACTGAATCATAGACATCAACTTCTCTACCAAGACGGTTTTCCTCCACTCAAGTAATACTCCAGCGCCACTTGTTTTGCTTGCAAGATGTGGCTGAGTTTCAGCATAAGGCCTTGATCCTGCAAAAACCTTAGCATGTGGTTAGTTGTAATGACATGAGCAGTCACATTGGGTATGTCTAAACGGCAGTTAAAAGCCTTTGACTGGCCTGTTTTGGCTGATTCAGGCTTGAAGGGTTTGGGTTTAATGGGCTGTTTAATTGCAGTGTAGGTGTTTGGGCTGGGCTGGAGCCTGGATTCTCAGACCCTATGAAGTGGGAGGGTCCCAGAGCTCCGGCTGCATAGCCTGAGCCTCATGAGCCCAACTCAGCTGGCAAGGGCCAGTTGCATGTGTCTAATTGCTGTTTAGACACACCCATTGACTTAATGGAACTGTTCAAGTAAGAACAGATAAGCCCTTGCATAAGTCTTTGTAGGATAGGGCTTGAAATGGTGGACTGCAGGGAAAGCTTCCCGAAAAAAATTATGCAATTGAAATTCTTATATAAATAAAGATTTAAGTCAGTTTGTAGTATTTTCCGCTAATTTCTGATTTTTTACATTTCTTATGATATCAATTAGTAATATCTGAATTTATTCTCCAATAATACTTTGCCATTTCTAAAATAAATATTTCAATTTTTCAATTGATGGCCACTCTCTGGACACAGAGTTGAACTTTATTAACATTATCACTAAAAGAAATTAAAGCAATGTGCAAAACATTGATAACTCTACATATTTAGCTTATTTGACAAAATAAACATTACAAGCATAACAGTCAGCTATGGAAAAGAATGAGAACCAACCTTACTGTGTAAACATAAATTTATACATTTGTAGCTGAATGCATACAAAGTAATTAGTCTCCTGTCTAAATAATGCATGTTTTAAAAACTGCACATATGTTGCCTTGAGAGGAATTCCTTACTACTTGAATTTAGTTTTAGACAAGTTGTGCTATGAATACTATAAAGGGATTTTAAAAACTACATAGGGGACAATTTTCAAACCTGATGCATTGATTGTGCCTGCAAAAATGCATATAATCTCATTGTGCATATGCAAAAAAAATAAAAAACCCAACCCCACATCCACAATCCAGTATTTTTGTGTGAAAACATGCCAATATCATGTGCAAATAGACATGAATGTGGTGCATGTATATCAGAGATGGCTCCAAATATCCATGAAAATGGTTCTGAATCCCTAATTTGGATACCTTTCCGAGTTTGTAGCCCAAACGTATCTCTGTAACCATCTTAATCCAAGTTCCCCAGACTTGGAAAAAAGATTGTACCCAGAGTTTGAGAGCCACTCCCTGAATGTTCAAATCTGATTATTTTGGTTTGTCCAGTTAAAGATGTAAAATTGGGGTTCAGATTTAGGATTCATTTCTGGAGGTTTGATTCATTAATGCAAATGCAGAGTGATGGAAGAGACCTCACTGGCTGATTCACATTTTTATGGTTTTAATTGCATCTCTTTGAATATTGAATTAATACTTTAAGGATTTTTTATTAAATACTTAAATCAACATCAAAAGCAACAATAATATAACAAATGAAACAAACAAACAAAAATATTACAAAAGGTATAGCCTGATTCCACAAAGCCAGGAAATTCAGTAAATGATCATCAGTTTTAATACACCTTGTTTGATGCATACCTTTATATTTTTGAGAAGGAGTCTTGCATTACAAAATGACAACTGTTTGTTTATATAACTTGGAATGATGGATTTTGTGTGTGTAAACACTTTTTTAGTTCTATTAATGTGTATACCATATGATATATTATAGATAGCTATCATCTATATTTACAAGAAGTGTACTTTCTACGTCTAAATCTAAATTAAATGGCAATGGGCTAATAAAAAAAGAGGTAAGGATCCTGAAACAAATTGCCTCTGAAATAGACTTCTACTTTGTAAGACTTATCAGTATCTCACATCTAGTGGGGAAGGCGAAATATGAAATAACTATTAAATTTATATCTCAGCAATTACAAAATGGAGTTTCTGTATCTACAGTACATAAGATGAAGGTTCTGAGATGCCTGTAAACCCAAGGAATCTGTAGTTTGATTACTTGGGAATTAGCTATCACATTCAGGGCTATATTTCTCATCAGTGGGGCAAAGAGGTTCACAGTTATTATCTTAAGTAGCCCCATTACCTGCTCACACAAGTAAATGCTCACCAGTGAGAGTAAGGAAGGCAGAATCTGGCCTTGGGAGAATTAATAGATAAACTCACTGCACTTTTAGCAATTATATTTTTTAAGTCACAGAGAACCTGAGAGAGACTGAAAGCGTGAAAACTATCAAATGTCATACCAGTCTTCAAAAACAGAAAGAGCAGGAATCCTGACAATTGCATCCGCAGTTTAAATAATGCCACACATTAATAAAAATGAAATGTTGCCAAACTTTTAGAGGCTAATGAAACTATGAAAACTAAGCACAATACCATGAATAGTTTTTTACAGAGAATAAATTCTGGCTGACAAACTTGACTTGTTAAAATAGAATTATCAAAGTAGTGGAAGAACAGAAATGATAAATATATTTATTTTAATAAAGCATGTCATATCTGTCTTTCAAAATCCTGAAAAATAATGTAAATGACTTGGATTTGGGCTCTGTAATGTCTATGGAAAGTTGGCTGAAAGAACTAAGTACAACAATAAATGTAAATTGTTGGAAGGGAGTGTCTAGTGGGGTTGGAGTTAAGACTGATCATATCTAACACCTGCATTAACATTTCTGGAAAAGGGAGTAAACAGTATATTATTGAACGTTGTACATAATATTGGTAAGAGCTGTGAACACTTATGGGAATTGTAATAACATAAGTGCCTGCACCATCTTCACCTACTCTAAAGATAAGCTTTTGGGACAAGCAGTGGGAAAGCTTGGAAATGAGCTCTGAAGTTGTAAAGGTCCATGAACTGGACACCTTCTAGTAATAAGCTTCCCCAATCTAATCTTCCCAGCTGTTAAATTCCTCCTTATCCTTGGTGGAAAGGGGCACATACTTTCCCAGCTGTTAACCCTCTGTCAGAACATCTGACAGCAAAATTTATGTTCCATAGTACACAGGAAGGCCATGCTGTATCACTATACTTGTGTAAATCTTTCACCATGAGAATTTCACATATCATAGGCAGAGAAGGCAATTCAATTTCTATTCATTCTCTATTACAATACTAGTCATTCAGCATGATCTCTACCACTTTACTGCTTTAATTTATATTTCTCCTCACTCCTCTTTCTCAACCCATTAACCAAGGAATCTGGCTATAGAAAGCAAATATCACGTACTGTAATTAAGTGCAAACTAAGACCCTCTCTCAGTGCAATAATTAGGCCTTTCCCTTTTGTATGGATAGGAGGTAGGAGAGATGCATGCTGTAAATTTGCAACTACATCTTTTAGTTGACATATGTTAAAATGAAAGAAAGTAGAGAAAATGAGCTTTGTCACTAATACAAACTTGTTACTCTCATAATCCAGTGTTATTAGTGGGATAACTGGGGAACTGCTCTGCTTTACAAAGCAATCATCTCTTTCTCAGTGGAAAGAGATTGCTGTTGCTATTGCTGAGAGAAAAGAGAGCCCCCATATTGTCTCTTAGACTCTTCTCTCAAGCAAAAAATAAACTCTGTTCAAATCCATACAGTAAAAAGGCAGTAGCATACCCTGTTTGCAGGTCAATTTAGGAAGCTGAATCTAAAATCACACCATACTTGCCCAGACATGACAACAGTGCTATGGAAATTTGCATCACAAGGCTCTTCCTGCCCCCATCATTAGGTTTGATAGAAAGATAGAGAAAATATCACTGTGGCACCAAAGATTAGCTCAGTGGTATTTTACATTTGAGAAGTG
Organism: Chelonoidis abingdonii; assembly: GCF_003597395.2. Classification (NCBI taxonomy): domain Eukaryota; kingdom Metazoa; phylum Chordata; order Testudines; family Testudinidae; genus Chelonoidis; species Chelonoidis abingdonii. The sequence continues at coordinate 184,692,328 of NC_133769.1, forward strand.
AGGAGTTGGATCCCCACACTTTATGCCTTAAGAATGGATAGTGTGTGCCACACATGAAACTGAAACAAAGGTTATGATACATGACTTAAGGAGCTTGCAATGCAAGGACCAAGTTCTGTGAAGACTTATGCATATGCTTAACTTTTATTCACTGTGAATAGTATCGTTGAACTCACGGAGCTACTCAGAGTACGTAAAGTTCAGTGTGTGCCTATGTATTTGCAGAATTGAGGAATAAGGACCTAATTCAAAACCTACTGAAGTCAGTGGGAGTTTGTCCATTAATTTCAATGAGCTTTGGATCAGGCCTTAGTGTTGTGTCTATAATAGAAAAATTAGTAGCCTATTCCAGCAATGAGCAACATCCAGCAATGATTAAATTGTGTCATTGCTAGAATAAGGATATACATGTCTATTGTAGAAAGGGCCTAAAGGACAAAGATCAGATAGGAATGGACATGGAAAAGCTTGGGGACATGATGAGTATGATTAGGGCTGGCCAGAAAACAACAATTCTGTTTCCTGAAAAAAATTCAAGATTTCAACATTCGACTTCATTCTAATGTGGAATGAAAATTAGACCTTCAGAAATTTTTTCATAGGGTGGGGGAAGACCCCAGAATAGCCAGTAGCCTGGTGCATAGGGCACTCACCTTCCAAATCAGGAATGGAGTTGAACATACATTTCCCACCTCCTAGCTAGGTGTCCTAAAGTTAGTCTCATTTTTTGACTCAATAAATATTTATTTATACAAACTGGAACAGCTCTAAAGGAGAGCTAGAGAAAGATCTTTGAACCTGGGTCCTCCTGGTGAGTCCCCTAATGTAAAAACATAAGAATTGCCATATTGGGTCAGACCAATGGTCCATCTAGCCCAGTAGCCTGTCTTCCAACAGTGGCCAATGCCAGGTGCTTCTGAGGGAATGAATAGAACAGGTAATCATCTAGTGATCCAGCCCCTGTCCACCACTCCTAGCTTCTGGCAGTCAGAGGCTACAGATGCCCAGATCATGGGGTTCCATCCCTGACTATTTTGGCTAATAGCCATTTATTGACCTGTCCTCTAGGAACTTACCTAATTCTTTTTTGAACTCCATTATGCTTTTGGACTTCACAGTGTTCCCTGGCAACAAGTTCCACGGGTTGCCTGTGAGTTGTGTGAAATATTACCTTCAGTCTGTTTTAAATCTGCTCCCTATTAATTTCATTGGGTGACTCCAGATTCTTATGTTATGTGAAGGAATATATACCACTTTCTCCACACCAGTCATGATTTTGTAGACCTCTATCATATATCCTATTCGTTGTCTCTCTTCTAAACTGGGTGTTTTTTAATCTCTCATATGGAAGCTGTTTTATACCCTTAATCATTTTTGTTGCCCTTCTCTATACCTTTACCAATTCTAATATATCTTTTTGAGGTGAGGCAATCAGCAGCATTCAAGCAGTGGGTGTACCAGGGATTTATATAGTGGCATTATGATATTTTCTGTCTTGGTATCTATCATTTTCTTAATGGTTCCTAATATTCTGCTAGCATTTTTGACTGCCGCTTCACACTGAGCGGATGTATTAAGACCACTCGGCTATTCTGGTGTCTTTTTCTCCTGTGTGTTATGACCAGAAATTCCATCCTCAAACTTTGAAATATTTGAAAAAATTAGTAAGTTTCTATGCAATATTTTGGTTTGGACAAAACTGTTTTTTCATCAAAAAATTTTCAACCATGTTAAGTTCTGATGGGGATTTACAGTTGGAAGAAGTGGAGCTTAAGAAGAGATCTGAGTGTATTTAGATTTATAAAATGTTCATCTATCCCATCCTCCCTATGGGCACCAACTATACAAATTTATATTCACAATATAATTTATTTATATAATGATTTACTCATACTTCAAAGAACAGATAAATATCTACCAGAAAATATAATAAAATAGCCTGTCTCTCTTAGCAAAGGTAAACATGCTCCATCTCCTAAGCTTAAGGAAAAATGTGACTTTTCAGCATACCTGGGAAGTTAATGGTAAAAAAATTTCAAAGCTGAGCCCACTTCATGGAAATATCCTGCCACCAGTTGTCTTCCTTTAAAATCAAGAGGGCTACAGCTAAGAGTTTGCTTTGTTTTGTTTTACTCATTTTTAACTAATTGAAAGTAATGTAGAACTGATAAATGAAATTGTTTTTAATTGTTCACTTTATTAATGTAAGTTCTGTTCACCATTCACTACACTTGCCTGCATTGTGACTTCTGTTCACTGTTTGATTTTGTATTTCATATGACTTGGCATTGTGCGTCTCTCATAAAACTTTGTATTAGAAATTGGTAGAAAACTTTGTATCAAATGTTATAGCCCTAAGGATAGTATAGTTAAGTGAAAGAAACATGTGCCTTTTGCTAGAAGTAGAATAAGATCTTCCCCCCACTCTGTAATCAATTGCCCCATTGACTGAATGAGGTGTGAATGAGTGAGGCTTGGAAGACACCCCTCCAGACAGCTACACATTAAAGAGGGAATGGAAGCCAGAGCAAAAGACAATGCAACTTGTCAAGTGGGCCAATGGAGGGAGCAGACATATTGACGACTCAGGGATTAGAAGCAAGCACCTTCTAAGAAAAAGCCTCTTTGAGCAGCATTGGGACAACACCCAGAAAAAAGGCAGCACAAAGACCAACGGACACAGACCAGATTTTGAATCTGGTCTGGATTTGCATAAGAGGGAAGCTGCTATAAAATACGAGGTGTCTTGCAGAAGGACCGGGTCTCGTCTTGTCACCATCGGAGCATCGATCCGGATCGGCAGAAGCCCGGCTCCACCCCTCCCCCATCTAACTCACCTGGCCAGTGCAGTTAAGGGGAGCAACTAGTTGGTAACAACAGCAAGACGGAGTGTGTTTGTGTCTGTGTGTGTGTGTGTGAATGCATGACTGTAATATATCACATGCATATGATAAGAGTATTAATTAATACCTGTATTACTAATAAATGTGGCGTTTTGCCTTAATCCCCCTGAAAAGATCCCATATAGTACTTTGAGTACAACAGTAATACAATTGTTTTTTCCCCAAGAGCGTAATTAGCTCATGGAACTCATTGCCAAATTGTCATTGAGTCCTAGAGGTTAGTTGGATTCAAAACATGTTTTTGTTTCATTTTGCTGAGGATGCATTCACAGTTAAATTGCAGGCAATCATGCCTATTTCTATTCTATCATGGCACAAACCACAGCAGAACAGAACCATCAGTCTGTTTTGTACATACATTAACTGTGGAAAACATGCAGATTGGAATATTGGTGAATTAGTGATGAAAAATTGAGTTGCCAATACCAGTCAAGCAAATATGCTGGTTTTGTTCACAAACATACTCATGAAATCTGTTTGCTGTAATTGCTCAGCACTTCTGCCCAGAGGCAAAGCACACAACTATTTATTTATGGGTGAGGGGGATGGAAATGTAGTAATTGGTGTCTACTTGCTTATTTAAGTATAAGTGAGAGAGAAGACCACTTTGGAGCAGAAAGTAGTAAGCATTGACCCATCCCTCTAAAAGTTCTAAATACATTTTTAAAAGATACAGGATAAATAATAGTGATGACCCTGTGGTCAAAATGAAGTTTTCAGTGTTACCCCACATCAGAGATAAGCTTTATTTCTAATTTCAGACCCCCTTAGTTCTTAAGTCAGCATCTATGCACTTCTAGTGTGTGCTTTTCCCCCTCCTTTCCTGTGACTCCATGGGTCAAACAATGTTGTTTTTGGCCCTAAGGGTCAACATATTTATGTGGCCCGTTAGTTTTAAAAAAAAGACAAAATCAACCAGAACTGACACATGACATGTAATACACATGTGTTTGATGAAATGCAGTCCTGGTGCTATATTTTAAAAAGATAGTTTATATACACATTTTTGTTGCTCATATATTATGCAATAAATCCTGTGAATTGAAATTAGTTCTGTCCCATCATTTTTAGAGCTAGGTGAGGTATTATACTGATGCAAAACCGTCCAGCTAGAACTTGAATATATACAGTACAAAAGTTCTGAGATAAAATGAGAACAAAGGACTTTTGCAATGTCTGAATCATAAAAAGCAGCTCTGTTCTCATTTATGCCTCAATCCTTTTTATTTTTCTTGCTAAGTTCCTTAAGTTTGCATCTAAAGGAGACATGCACAGGGTAATATAGATGAGATACCACTTACTTATTCAACCTAAGTAATAAAGAACCTGAAAAAAAAATTAATTTCCTTCTTCAATTTATACAATTTGTATACATTTGAAAAACAGATACCAGTAAAATTGGAAACATCTTTCCCAGACCTATTCCTTAAATCAGGTTGCTGAGATCAAAACATTAAGATACCTGCATTGCTTGCCCTGGCTCATCAGGTACTTTGTGGCCATCCATTATATCTATGATTTTTTTTTAAAAAAAATTATTTAACTGAAAGTTGTTTGTTGAAGAGTGAGATGAGAATCCGTTGCGAGGGAATAAGGAGACAGGATTTTTTGCAGCTCACGTTTCTTTACTCGCTGCTTGCTCTTTGTTCCTTCCTGAAGCTCCCTTCATTTCCGTTAATAATCCAGTAATCCAACATTACCAATTTAAAAGAACATATGAGTGAACTGTCTGACCTTCTAAATAAATAACACAACACTTTCCAAGCTATATGCAGAAGCTGAGTTAATGCAGGCAGGAGCTTGCAGGAGTGAGATTCTACCTCTTAAGGAAAAAGGCAGTAGTAGCACTTTGCCTCTTTGCCTTCATTGCACAGTGACTCTTCTTCCCAAAATACAGGATAGTGATAGTGCTCTGTCCACTTATCTGCCTTTTACCTGGGGATATTACCATTCACTAAGTGGCTTTCTAGAATAAACTAGCTGAATTAGCCATTTAAATGGCCCTATATTATGAGTTTAATCCTGACACAAACTTTCAGTGCATGCAATGACACATCACAATGTATTCACGCAGTGTTGCAATGCAGCATTGTCATATGACACCGATGACCAAATTTGTGAACTCTCTTTCCCTTTTAACCACTAGATATATGGTGCTTTCAAATATGTGGCATCGGATTATTTTGCATTCTAGGGAAGAACATAGTGTTCATACAATCAAGCTAAAGGGCCTGATTCCCAGGTCCATTATGGCAGATATATGCCAATATATTGGCATAAAGGTACCCTGGAGCCAAGTTACCAGAGAGTGGAAGATTCCCCTTGCTATAGCAACTCGTATAGGGCAATTCCTCTGGTGTTCTGTTTACATACAGAGGTTAGATAATAGCCAGACAATAACCTTGTGGAAGGCTGCAGTGTAATTTCTCAAAATACAGAACAAGAACCCTGAAACATATTAACAGACAAAGCAGGCTGCTCCCTAAAACTGAGAGGCATAATTCAACACACTTACTTTAGGCTGACTCGCTGAAGACCTGGCTTTGTGCTATAAAGTCCTCTACCCTGCAAATAGTACCTTAGTTTTTAAAGGGATGGCTTGTAATTTGTACACAATTTTTCATACACCACATGGGAGAAGTAGCCATGTCACCAGCAATATCTGGCTGCAACAGCCCATTAGAGCTTTTGGAAGTTGGCATAGATTGAATCAGGCAGTTCTGATCTGTACTGGGCACTGGGATGGTGCAGAACTGGCCTTAGTATCGGGGCACAACAGCTGAGATTCTGGGCCAATACATTTAGTTATGGAGTTAAATTTTGAAAAGTGCCTAAGTCCTATTTTCTAAAGTAAGGTAAATACTATGAGGAGCTTAGGGCCAGATTTGCAAAGGTATTTAGGCCCAATGGGAGTTAGGCTATTTTATAAATTCCATTGGGTACCTAAAATACTACTGTAATTCTGACCTCTAAGCCTTATTGAAAGTCAGACCCTCCGTTACTGAGATGCTTTTGAACATGTTATCTATAGCGAATATTACAAATGATAAATATTATTTGTAAGAATATAAATATATATAATACGTTATCAATATATGAAATCACATACTACTAATAATGTCAGAGAACATGCTTATATTGTCATAATTCTTGTACATTTAAACCTCTGTATCAATTGCAAGCATTCTAAATATAACATTTTATATACCAAGGAGAAAAAATAAATGTGAATTATTACAATCATTTTGGGTACAAATGCCAAATAAGGATTGTGCAAAATGACCATTTTTATATGCAACTTTGATACTCAATCCTGGTATCACTAAGAGATTTCATTATCTTCTTGCCATTGTCTGTGATGGATATTTCAACCTTAACCACTTTAAATCCATTTTAAAATTCCAGCTCTGATTGGAAGAAATACTGGATGTTATATATGTTATATTATCTCATAATCTCGTTATGCTCAAGGGTAATGAACCCTGTGGAACTATCCACAACAACGCTGTTATGATGCTACAATATGGCAAACTGTGGCAGTTAACTCAATAAGCAACATGTAACTTGTGAATCTCAGATTTTTCAAAGCAGTGAAAATACAATGTCTTATTTCTTCTACCTGTGTACAACAGATAACATCTCCTTTTCATTCTCATCTATTTAACATTGTCATTTTAAGGCTGGCATGAGAGATACTCCGACTGCTACTCTGCAACAATTAAAGTGGACAAAATCTTTTCTCAGTGATGCTGCATCGCTGATCCCAAACCAAATTCAATCTATCCTATCTATCCAACTTAACCTAAACTCCCAGTTTTTCTACGTGCTCATACACTGCAACCCGTCATTATATATTTCAATATGCTCTACAGCTACTTCAAGAGCAAAATCTCCTTCCCCCTCATTATTAAGTTCAAACGTACTCTGCTGCTGTATGTGATGACACTCATAAAATATTAAGGTTAATATTATTTATTTGTATTAAGGTAGCATCAAGAGTGTTATACAGGCCTGGGCTCAATAAAATTACAGTGAGACAATTTCCATTAATTTTCCACAGGGTGGTGGTTGTTATGGATATTTAAGCAACAGCCTACAAAGCTACAGCCTTCTGATATGTTTGTAAAAGAGTATTTTTCCATTTTTCATATACTTTATATAGACAATTGAAATATTAATATTAGGATCTAAAATTATATTCTATTTGATTCTGTAGTCACTTGGGCAATTCAGGAAATAAATTAGACCCTTTTGATAGGGAAAAAAACTTATACAAAGAAAGAAGTTGATTCAAAGTTTCAATATAAATCCGTGGAAAGGCTGTGGCAGCTTTATCCGAACCTTAGGATATGACAAGAGTCAGCATTGGAGGAAATTCTGTTGCTAGGAGACAGTAACTGCTAAGGTATCTCAGTAAGGGCTGCTCATTTTAAGTAGTTAATGGATTAAGAAATGTTAAATAACCATTGATTAAAAAACAGGTAATAAACAAGGGGACATCAGACTATGGGTTTTAATTAATATCTGGAAAAGCCAATGCAAATCTAAAACAATTGAGTCCAATTGCTTTTGGTCATCTTATGATTAGTTCACTGTATCGTTTGGTGACAAGGCTGTGACAGGGAGGGCAGATCATCACAAAGCATTAGAAAAGTAATACAAATCCATCTTTAGCTTTATATTATTTATTGCACAATATCATTTGAGTGGGTGTTATCTCCTGGACAATTTTAAAGGTACAAGAGCATTGAAGGCTTCTCTGAATTAACAAACAGCAGCCCAGTAATAAAACTTTTGAATTCCATTTGTATATTCTTTATATAAAAGAGTACAGAATATTAATGCAACATTACAGCTGCACCATTGAAATTCCTCACAGCCTCCCCCCACCCCCACCAAAAAAATACAAAGAATAAGGCTTCAGCAGCCATGTTAACTTGGCTGCATCAAACATCCTTTGTTTTATTGTATACAAAACACTTAACAACAAACAAACAAAGTGCCTTGCTTGACCAAAAAGGTGACTGTAGGGGGAAAAGGGAATAGAAAATATCTTCCCAGAGCTTCATTATCTCATGACTTTGCCATTTTGCCCCAACCTGCCATTTTTTTGTTTTTTTACATCCATTCAAAACACTACTGCAAAGATCACTCTTCTCATCACAACTCTCCACTGGCTCCACCTTTTCCAATGCATTAAATGCTTAACCTCATCATAGCTATGATCTTTTATATGATATTGAGCTGTTGACCTCCATCTCCACTCTGCCAGGTTTCACTGCCTATTTGTCCAACTTTCTCTCAAATACTGTCGCACTTTCTCCTAGCTCCCTATAAAATCCGCAAAGCCACTGCATAGTTCTCTTTCATATGCCTCCTTTAAAGAAACTCTGTCCTGTTATTTCTACAAAACACTTTGAGAAGAGAAGGAAGCAGCCCATTACCTAGAAGTCTTTGGCTTTACTGATGTCAAATATTGACAATATTCAGAGAAATACATATTGTGGACAAAATGCTTTGGTGGCTTCTAGAGCTGACTGAAATTTGGAATTTCCATCTGGTGGCAAATTCTGACACTTTAAATACTGTTTTAATCTCAAAATGGAATAAAAACTTGACATTTCAAAATTTTTCTGTAGACTGGAATCTCCAAAAAGTGTGATTCAAACATGTTCAAATATTTTGTTTTCATGTTTCAGGTAGAAACACAACATTTCAACATTCTTAAAATTGAAATGTTTCATTTTAGTTTGTTGACATAACACTGAATCATGTGACTCCCATGAATGATGAACCACATACAGAAAATCTGCTTTGCATTTTGGGAGATGTCATAGACCAGGGATCCAGCTGATTCAGAATGGGGCTGGCTCTAGAATTGCCATAAGACAATTAACAATAGGGAAATGCAGTTTTATTTTTTTTTAAATTGATTTAAATGAAACATTTCAGGTCAGTTAATTGGAATTTTTTTTTCAGTTTAAATTGACCCCAAATTAATATTCAATTTTGATTTTTCCAAATATAAAATTGAAAAAAAATCAGCAAAATCAAATTTTTCCCAGTGGAAAATTCCCAGCCATGTCCTGCTGCTTCCAAAGATGGATTTGATTTTTGGGCCATTTTGATTGAAGGAATTCTGTGTATGGAGAAAACAACTGTTATGGAGAAGGTGATACAGGAGGGTGTGGTTTTTTTTGTTCTTGTTTTTTTTTTTTGCACGTGAGGGTTTTGTAGCTGTTTGCAAACAATCTGAAAAACAGAAATTAGAACCACTATAAAAAGGGCTCAGGGTTTTTTCAAAGGTTAGTTGTTTCTTTAAACAGGGTTTCATTGTTTTTCTATATGTTTTAATCTTTGCCCTGAGGTGCAATTAATTCCTTCAGCCTTTTGCTGGAACCCAATTTGAGTAACATAGGGGAATTGCCACAGGGAAAAATGAAGGATGAATCTTCCCATCCCTCACCAGGATTGCTATTCTGTGCCTGCTACTATGGGTTCATTGTGCCCAGAGTTGTATTTCCTAACCCCCCAAGTTGCTACATTTAGCCATTCTGGGTATCCCCATGGAGCTCAGTTCCTGCATCCAGGAGGGAACTGGTATTACCTCTTATACTTAGATTGCTTAAACCTTCATTAATGAAAGGTTCCTCCAACTTTTCTTTATGAAAGTCTCACACCTGCATTATTTGCAGAAAGCCTTTGAGAGAACCCTCTTGGGCTACAGAAATGCCTGTTCTTTGTCCAGTGAAATTCCATTCAGGTTTGGCTGAGAAATAGTGTTGAAAATTGCCATTTCCCTTCTCACATGGGTTTGTCAAGAAAATTATGGCAGCCTGACAAAATGACTCTTTCGGTGCTGTGCTCACATTGCCTGTGCCACAGCAATAGCTGCACATGCTGTACTGGTAACAGAGAGAAGCTTCTGGAGCAAAGTTAGGGAAAGAGTTGCGCTCCACTCCATGGTGCAGATGGGTGGAGAGGGCTTCTACCATTGTTGAATGGAGTTCAGTGGTGTCATTTATGTGTTTGTGATATGAGGACAATAGTGGTAGGCACAGTCCTGGTCCCAAAGAGTTGGGTTTAAGGGGTTAAATGGTGTGGAATGCATTGTATGAGACTTATTCATTGGAGTGAATTTTACCATTTAGCTGTGATCCAGACAAGGGGGCTACTCGTGCTTAGAGTTAAATGAGTGCTTAAATTGTTTCCTGGACTGGGGCCTTTGAGAATAGTTACGGAACAAAAATCAGAAAATTAACCAGTAACTACACTGTTCAAGCCTGGCATGCCACACACTAAAATTATGATTTTAAAAGCTCCTACAATAACTTTATGGATGATATTTCCGGTGTACTCATTCCCTTTTCTTCTGTTAGCTATTAGCTTATTATAACTACTGCGTGTTTGGGTATGGCACTATAAACATTCAAACACAAGGGAACATTTGTTGCATCTCTTCCTTTTGTAATAGCTTTTTATGGCATGTTGTCCCTGCACATAACTGGACTCCAGTGTATGTAATCTGAAAATTAAAGTATTCTGTCTATTTGAAAACCAAATATGAATAAATCATGACTCTAATAATACCTTATTATATTATGGTATTATCACAGTGTAATTTCATATTGCAAGCTATCAGAGGTACTCTTTTTATTATTGGTAATAAATCTCTTTGTATTGCAAATGATTATTTTATCTTTTCAGAAAATACTATTAAGCTGGTGAAACAAACAACTTGTTTGTTATGTCAATCCTGTAATGCCTCTTACAGTGATTTCTTTGTTTCCAATGGTTTAAAGTATTATGATGTATATATTTTTGCACTTTAAAGCGTGCTGTAATTTACTGTCCCTACATTTTCATACTGTTTTACAAGGCAGCATTACAATCCTAATAAAACGGTAATGTAATGCTATTGCCAATCAATAAAAAAAAATTGTCTAGTACCTAAAAGAGGCTGAAAGAATTTATGGGATTTACAGAACTGAATTTAGGACAGGGAGATTATTTCATTTAGAGGGCTCATCAGCAAAACTGCAAGCATCATATGTTTCCTAATAACTTCACACAGCTGACACGGTGTCATTACTGGAATGTAACATTGAGGAGTTCTGATTGATACTAGATGTTTCCTACAATTACAGAGCTGAATGCACAACACATTGAAGCTTAAGCCTGATTTAGTAATGGACATGAAATGTATGCAAAGTACCAAAAGTGGCCTACAATTAGGAAAACACTGAGGTGTAGAGTGAATAAAATACCCCAATCTAGAGTAAGGCATACTGTTTTTTTGATAATTTATGATACTGATACTGACCTACACATTTGTCATACTCCCCATGCCTCCTAATAACTCATTGGCAAATCTGGGTGATCTTCTAGTTCTCCTAATTTGCTTTCCATAGGTAATCTTTCAAATGTGCTTGTCTTCCCAGTCTTCACCAATGCACCCCCACCCAGCTACTCTGACTCTTCAGAACACCTTCTGGGGCTTATGGATGAATCACAACCCTCTTTTCCTCTCTGATGCTGCCTCTGCAATAGCATACCCTTCCTCCTCCCCATCTACCCCAATACACTAGCCAGCAGTCACATATAGTACTACACCTTCTGAAGTGGTGTAACAGCAGGCGGGATATATCTAGAGGACCACATGATGTAGACAGAGGAGTCCAGCTTTCCTCTGACCCCAACGAGGAGCTATGCCTTAAACACACAACTTTCCCCTCTCTCGCTCTATAATTGTTTTCCAGGTTTACCAAGAAGCTCAAATCAATAGCTCTGGATTTAAAAAAGTAACTGTTGTGTGTGGGGGAGACACATTCCTCATGTAACTATAGAAATCAATGGCATTATAAGGTAAATATAGTGCATGACATTACCACAAACAGACCCTGATTCAAGAGACATCAATTGTCTCTCTTCATTCTCTGCGACTATTCATACGCTTAAGTTTGGCACCCGCTCCAGTACATTCCTGAACTGGAGCATCATGGACATATTTCATTTCTATTAAAAGAATGACTTTTTTCATTAGTCAATATTTTCTAGCATTTTCATGATACTATTATTTTTGCTTAATACTTCATTTTTAAGCTAACTGAGTTTTATATGGACTATAATACACATTTTATTGAATTGTGAATTCCAACTCAAAGCAATCATCCTAGGAAAACAAGAGTTGTTTTTTTTTAAAAAAGGGTATGGCAAATGTATGACTGTCCAATACCAAGGTTATGACTATGAGCTCGCTACTTTATCATCTGTGTTCTGTAATTCCTGTTCATGCACAGAGAGAGGCTGATAAATGTGTGTGTATAAATATGCATATCTATAAATAAAATACACATATGCACCTATCAGAATAAAAACAAATACCTCCAGTATGTGGAGGTGAACAACCATGTGATGTATTTCAGAGCCATGTGCTATATTGCATTTCCCTTTACTCTTAACTGATGCATGTACACTCCCACTAGTCTTTCTCCTCCCTGGACTATGTGTAGTCCCAGATATGAAAGCAATTCAAACTATTTTTTAAAGATCCTGCCCTGAAGAGGTTCCCCTCTTTTCTTTGCTGACTCACCTAGGGCCGGTCTTCCGTACTTATTCACGTTTACAGTACAACCTCAGAGTTATGAACACCAGAGCTAACTCACCAGTCAACCACCCCTCATTTGGAACCAGAAGTGTGAAAGCAGGCAGTAGTAGAGACCAAAAAAGAAAAGCAAATACAGTACAGTACTGTGTTAAATGTAAATTATTAAAAAATGAAGAGAAAGTTTAAAAAAATTTTCAAAGTAAGGAAACTGTTTCTGTGCTTGTTTGATTTAAATTAAGATGGTTAAAAGCAGCATTTTTTCTTCTTCATAGTAAAGTTTCAAAGCTTTATTAAGTTAATGTTCAGTTGTATACTTTTGAAAGAACAACCATAATGTTTTTTGTATAGAGTTACAAACATTTCAGAGTTACAAACAACCTCCGTTCCTGAGGTGTTTATAATTCTGAGGTTCTACTGTAGTAGTGACACAGCAAATAGTCCCACTAATTTCACTGGGACTATTTGAGGATTAAGGTTCTACTGAATTTGCATAAGTGTGGCAGAATTTAGCCATGTAGTTCCCTGTCTATCTTGAGATGCAAGATGGGCATTATTCAGTCTTGGATCAGAGAGAAATTTAAGGTCTTATAGTCAATGAGATATGAGAGGGTTATTCACTCTGTGCAGTAACTGAGATTCCTCAAGATGCATGGTGCTCCACTGTAGGTGAGGTAATGTCCCTGCACCTGGGATCAGAGATTTTTGGTACAGTGCCCATTGGGATGCACATGCACTCCTCCCCATCTCATGCCATGAGTGGCATCTATATAGTACTGTGAGGTCCAACTACCTTCTCCAGCACAGAGTTTATCTTTGAGCTCCAAAGCAGAGGGAAGGACGGTGGGTGGTCGAGCACCCAAAGGGGGACACGTTTCAAAGAATATCAATAACTTCTCTGAGTAGTGTCCCTACAGGTGCTCCACTGTAGGAGACTGTAAAGCAGTGCCCCTAGTTGGAAGGCTGGAGCTTCAGAGTGATCTCTACTGAGAAAGATAGGACAGTGAGTTCTAATAAGGTGTCTGATGTTGCATCATGGGTGATAATGTAATGTTGACAGAAGATATCTGTGAATTCCCAGGCTGGCATTTGTCCATAATCAGCACATTATTCAAAAAGGCTTTGGAGATAGATAGTGGTCGAATAGAGTGTGCACAAGTGCCAGGTGGGGGCCAAAGTTTGTGGTGTTGGTAGCAAAGGTGGATGCACTCTGAGATCTATTCCAAAAGAGGATATTTGGATACAGCTGACCCCTTTGATTTTTTCGCAACAGACGGGAATAAATGTGGTGACAATCTGAACGATTTGGTTCTGTCAAGGTTGAAGGCTGATGCTCATCTGACATCTAAAGTGAATAGCATGGTCTCACCTCATGCTGGCTGCCATGTGGCTTGGGGAAGACAGAAGGGGAGGTGGAGAGGCTGGTTTAGATGGAAAGAGGATGGTACCTTGTGTAAAAATTTTGTGTGGAATCATAACATGACCTTATCTTTGTAGAAGATTATGTATAGAAGGTACACCATGAAGGCACCTATTTTTCCTTCTGACAGACAGATGTAATGGCTATGAGAAATGAAGTTTACATAAGAACATAAGAACGGCCATACTGGGTCAGACCAAAGGTTCATCATCTACCGACAGTGGCCAATGCCAGGTGTCCCAGAGGGAGTGAACCTAACAGGTAATGATCAAGTGAGCTCTCTCCTGCCATCCATCTCCACGCTCTGACAAACAGAGGCTAGGGACACCATTCCTTACCCATCGCCGCTAATAGCCATTAATGGACTTACTTAACCTCCATGAATTTATCCAGTTCTCTTTTAAACCCTGTTATAGTCCTAACCTTCACAACCTCCTCAGGCAAGGAATTCAACAGTTTGACTGTGTGCTGTGTGAAGAAGAACTTCCTTTTATTTGTTTTAAACCTTGTGCCCATTAATTTCATTTGGTGGCCCCTAGTT
>NC_133769.1:184708081-184783744 GCF_003597395.2 Chelonoidis abingdonii
ATATAGTGGTAAACCTTTCACGAAATAGAGAGGGAATAAAACTAAGATGGTATTCCCGTCAACGGGTCAGTCCTAGGCCAATCCTGTTCAAATGTATTCCAAATGATCTGCGAGAAAGGGAGTAAAACAGTGAGTGGCAAATGTTTGCGAGAATGATCATTAAACTGCTCAAGATTAGTTAGCCGACAAGCAGCGCTGGTTGTAGAATCAATATATGGAGATATCTGCTATCTCACCGGAAGACAGGGATCTTAACAGTCGATCAGAGGTTCCAGCCCCGTACGTTCACTAAGCAAGCCAGTGCTCGGATGGGAGATCCTAAGGTGCTCCCTCAATGGATTGAACTCACAAGCTCCTAGGTTTGAGCACGGCGCAATGCTCGAAACCATGTCCAAAAGATTGCGGACAAAATAGGAGTTGATTGGGTAAGCAAAATGGCAAATTAAAATTTAACGTGGATAAATGTATAAGGTCTATTGCACATCTGGAAGAGAATAACCCCGAGCATATACCACAATATGATGAGTCCTAATTTGATCAACTAATCAGGAAAGAGATCGTTAGCAGGATCAATTGTGGATAGTTCTCATGTGAAGACGTCTGTGCAGTGTGCGCGGGCCAGTCAAAAAGCAAACAGGGAATTTAGGATAAAAGGGGAGAGTAAGACAGATGAAGAATACTTATTGCCCTTATATAAATCCAGTTGCATGCCACATTTTGAATATTTGTGAACAGATGTCTCCTAATCTCAAAAAATTATACGGCAATTAGAAAATAGTTCAGACAAGTGCAACTAATGATTAGGGTTGGAGTCCCATCTGAAAGCGCATTAAAGAGCTAGGAATTTCAGTTTGGAAAAGAGCGAGACTAAGAGATATGATTAGAGGATATGACAAGCTAAATCATGAGTGGTGTGAGAAGTGAATATGGAAATAAGTTATTTAACTTGTCCATAGATATAAAAATTGCCTCTACCCTTGTGGGTTCCTGTACCAGCTGCTCCAAGAAGCAGTCATTTAAAGTATCGAGAAATTTTGTCTCTGCATTTCGTCCTGAGGTGACGTATCCAGTCAATATGGGGATAATTGAAATCCCCCACTATTATCGAGTTCTTTATTTTGATAGCCTCTCTAATCCCCCTTAGCATTTCATCGTCACTATCATTGTCCTGATCAGATGTTCGATAATAGATCCCTACCGTTATATTCTTATTAGAGCATGGAATTACTATCCATAGAGATTCTATGGAACATGTTGATTCATTTAAGAATTTTACTTCATTTGATTCTACATTTTCTTTCACGTATAGTGCCATTCCTTGTCCCCCACCCCACCCACATGACTTGTTCTGTCCTTCCAATATATTTTGTACCCTGGAATGATTGTGTCCCATTGATTGTCCCCACTCCACCAGGTTTCTGTGATGCCTATTATATCAATATCCTCCTTTAACACGAGGCTCTAGTTCACCCATCTTATTATTTAGACTTCTAGCATTTCTGTACAAGCACTTTAAAAAATTGTCACTGTTATTTGTCTGTCCTTTTGTGATGTGTCAGATTCTTTTTTATGTGAATGTTTCTCATCTGATCTGGCCTATACTTTATTCTTTTCCATCCTCTCCTCCTGACTAGAATCTTTCATAGATAGATGCATTTAGAAATAGGTCACCATAGGTTCCAATGGGGGCCTAGTGAGACAGAGCTAGGCTGAAGTCCCTAGCCTGGTGGGGTGGGGTCTCATATTTCAGGATAAAGATTTTGAAGGCCCTTAAGGAATTGTTTTGTTATCGGATGAGTAGATACTGACTGACCTCCTATCTTAGAGTGGAGTGCAGTAATGGTGGCCCAATATACATAAACAAAGCTTGTAGATCACTCCAATCTCTTGAGCTGTAGGAAGTAATCCAAAATGAGTGGTAAAGGAGCGCTCATTTCTGAGGTATGTTTAGTGTCACACTAAGTCTGGAATCTTTTCCAGTTTTGCACGTAAGTACAATGAGTTGTTGAATTCCTTCACCTCTTCTGAACAGGTCATTTCCAGATCCTGGAACCATGAAGGAGCTGTGCTAGAGAAGTTTTAGATTCGGATGGAGAATTTGGCCTGCTTCCTGTGAGAGTAGATGTAGAGTCAACTGCAGGGTGATTGGTGGACAGACTATCATGCACAAGAGGTAGGGATACTGTATCTGTTGTGACTATGAGAAACAACCGGAATAAGCCAGATTCAATCTTGTGAAGCACTTTGAATAGCAGAGGAAAGGGTGGAAAGGAGAAGAAGCAGCATGCATCCTACGTAATGAGGAAGGTTTCCCCCAGAGGCCAGTGATCCAGTGATCCAGACTCACTTTTGAGCAGAACTGTGGGCATTTAGTGTTCTCAGGTGTGGTGAACAGATCTGTGTTTGTGAATCTCCAGAGGCTGAATATATGTTGTTTGGGTTCTTGTGTCTATCTCCCACTTGTGTTCTGGTGAGAACCTCCTGTTCAGTGAGTCTTCCAGGATGTTCTGGTGTCCAGATAGGTATGCAGCAGAAATGTTGATTTTTCTTGTTGTTGTTGGATATACCTGATCCACAATTTTAGGGCTTTCGACCTTGTTCCCACAGTCTGTTGATATAAAACATGAAGGCAATGGTTGTCCATCATTACATTTGTGGTATTTTGTCTGATTATTGATATAAAGTGTAGGTACCCATTGAGGACTGCACATAATTCTAGGAGGTTGATGTGAAGCACAGATTCTGATAGGGACCACTTGCCCTGTACGATGTGATTTTGTAGATGTGCTTCCCAGACAACTAAGGAAGCATCGGTTGTCAGTATCAAGGACGGTAGTGGTTAGAGGAAGGGAACTCCCATATATATATTTTGGGGTGGTGTCCACCAGTCTGAGTTCTTGTCCTTTAGCGGAAACAAGAAAAGTTTTCTGGCTCTGTCTTTGTGGTACGTACGCTTTTCATAGCCATCCCTGGAGGAAGCGCTTGTGTAATCTGGCATGTTTTACCATGAATGTAGCCGCTGCCATATGGCTGAGTAACTGTAGACAAGTTCTGAGAGAGATCTGTGGACTGGTTCTCATGGTGAAGATGAGACTGATTATTGCAGAAAATCTGTGAGCTCCTTCCCATGGAGAAAAGTTCTGGCCTCTCTAGTATCTAGTGGGGCACCAATAAGCTCCAGTTGTTGTACTGGTGTTAGCGTTGATTTTTGCGTGTTTATATAGAGGCCAAGTTTCGAGAAAAGATACATTTTCTTATGGCTTCAAATGTGTTGACTCTGAATGGAGCCTTGATGAGGCAGTCATTGAGGTATGGGAGTATTACAATCTCTTGTTTGTGAAGGTGTGTCACCACCACTGTGAGGACTTTGGAAAATACCCTGGGCCTTGTGGAGAGGCCAAAGGATAACCTTGCATTGATAATGGTTGGACCTGAGGACAGATCTGAGGGAACCGCCTGTGGGAAGTGTGTATAGTGATATACAAGTACTGTGTTGGAGGTGGAGGGCCAATAACCAGTCCCCCTGTTTCAGTGCTGGGATTATTGTTAATAGTGTGACCCTCTTGAAGCATTGTAGTTTGAAGAACTTGTTGAGATTCCTCAAGTCTAGGATCAGTCTCCATCTACCCAATTTCTTTTGGGTTAGAAAATAGTAGTCCCATCTCAACACGTTTCCCTTTGTGTTGAGATGGGACCAGTTCTGTGGCTCCAAGTCATAGAAGATGGTTTACTACTTCTCATAGAAGGTGTGGGCTGGTGGTGTAACATCTTCATCCATTTCTTCCTCACGCTGATCTACCAGTTCTGGCTCAGGGTCAGGAGATCTAGAGATCGATGAAGATGGAGAGTGTATTTGTATCCGTTCTGCAGGTAGTTTGGTACAGTGTGACCTTAATGCATCCCAAAGGTCCAAATATGGCCACTGTGGGGAAATAGGCATATGGAGCTGTGTTCGGGGGTGTCCATACTAAGGACCTGGTTCATTTCTTGTCTCTGGGTATGGAGGGCGGTAGTATGATTCTCGGAGAAGAGTCCTGTTATACCATGGTGGAAAGTGAGATGTACGGGAGTACTCCTCATCTTCCTCCTCTCTGGAGAATGGTGGAGCAGTCCACGATGATGAAGGAGAGCGGTGTGATACAAGATGTGTTTCCGGAGGGGAGACCTGCGCCGCTGGGAGCTCTGTGTGGAGGGGTGATGATTCTGGGGTGTTGGAGATGATCAGATCTCTGGGGTAGCGGAACTCTTCTGGTACTGGCCAAAGCATCATCACTAGCGGAGGCTGAACATGTATTGGTACAGAAAGTGAGGATATTGACAGTGCTGAAGTTAGATTGCATTCCATGGAATGTGCCCGTACATGGTGCCAGGGGCTTCTTTGGTAGCCGGGACTTCATTGATGCTGTGCCCTTGAAGTTGTTTTGTCCTGGTGCTGAGGGATGGTGTTCCTGTATGTGGTTCTGCCCTCTTAGGGTCCTTCACATGCTCACTAGTACTGGTACTGGAGGTGATCCAGATGGTCACAGGAGCCAGGTCTTGCCCACAAAGATGTCTAAGGCTACAGACCAAAAAAAAGGCATCTCCCATGAGATGTGGCTCCTTGGTGGGTGAACTCAGGGCCCGTTTCTTCTCATCGTGGAGGGAGAATATAGATTTTCTTTTCATCATGTGTGGTGAATGAGAGTCAGAAGATAACCGTGCTGATGGTGACCCTCACAGAGGAGAGGTATCAACCCCAGAATCTGAGAAAACTTTTAATGATGAAGAGTTTTAATTTCAACACCCTTTCTTTCCAAGACCATGTATTTAATTTGAGGCAATAGGTGCACTTTTGCAATACGTCCCCCTCTCCCGGACAACAGACTTACCATGAGTGGCCATTGCTCACTAGGATGGCCTCATGGCAGGACAGACACTCTTAAACCCAAGGAATCTGAGCATAACATGGATAGGGAGAGTTTCCCTGTAAAGAAGGGAATAGGAAAAAAGGAAACCTATGCGAATCTAAACATAGTGGGGAGGAAAGAGCCAAAGGGAAAAAAAAATAAGAGGGGGTAAGGGGAAGAAATAAATAAAGGAAAGACTTACGATAGCAATGGAAGCACTAATATTAGTAAGGGCGCTAAAGGCATATGAAGGCTCTGCTAGGGATTCAATCCCAGACCAAGGATGATTGAGAAGGAATTGAGGGTGGTCAGACTGCACCGCACTATGTGGACGCACTTCACAGTGTGAGATGGGAAGGAGTGCATGTGCAGCCCGACGGACACTGCTACCGAAAATCTCCAATCCCAGGTACATGGATGCTATTTCTTCTACAGCATTCATAGGGACAATACTTGAAAAAGATATACTAAAGTTTTACATGCCTGGAAAGAAGAGAATCTCAGTTCCAACAGGATATGGAAAATGCTCCTCCCTTGATTGTCCTAACATACTGAATCTTAAAATTGTAATATGATTATATAGTGAAAATTAATTTTAAGTAACTTGTATTGGATATTTTTTTTCTTTTTGGTTATGTCATTTTTTTTCCTCTGGGGACCATGCAGTTTGACTCAGAGCCACTTTTGAACTGATGGTACAAACAGGACAGTGAACTAGGTTAAATATCCCTAGTCTCTTCCTTGTCTAGGGAAATGTAAACCTGCCAAAGATGGTGCTATGACACCTGTTTCTGGCTTCCCCAAGGAGTAGCAGGCATTCAGTGCAAAGGAAGAATGAGGCAAATCACTTTCTGCTCCAACGGAATGGCCTGAGGGCAGCTCTAACTTTTATCCTTGGCTGAGCAGGCCTCCACTGATCCAGTAGCACTGGATCAGGGGCCGAAGGTGCAGAGGTATAAATGAGGTGGACAGACATTTATTGACATTTTCTTTTCCTCTGGTGCTCCAAGTGTAGCTCAAGCACATCAGATGTTTTGGCCCATTCTAGCTAAGGCACCCGCTTTTTGAAGTTGAAGGAGATGGAAAAAGTAATATTTTAAGAACCTTTTAAAACATTTATACAATACTTTTTAAAAATAGATGGCTGGTGCAGACTGCATGATAGTACGTTCGGTTATAAAGATTTCATTAGCACTCATTTGGCATGGCCTCCATAACTCACTCATGACACTGTCACCCTAAGTAATGTGACCATGCCAAACTTATACTATGGAAATCTTTATTATCCATTCCATCCTATTTAATTAATCAGAATATTTGCTTTATGCTGTATAACTGGCTATACGGGTATCCCTGCAATGTGATCGCATTGTGAGCTGATCTGGCTGCATTAAAATAACTATATAATGAACATCATTATAAATATTATTTAAATACACTATATCTTTTAAGTTTAAAATTGACCTCCTTCTAAACCATATTAGCAAAGGAACTGTTTATTTTCCTGTCCCTTTAAAACTCAATTTCACTACCATTATGGAACATAGATAAATATCAATGCTTTTTTCACCCAACAATATCACTGTTCTTTATAAATTGTTCCCTTTCTGATTTAAGAGATTTGCTGTCCACCTTCATCATGGTTCCACTAATCCATCCTGGCCTAGGTAGTATCATATCCCCTTAGGCAAGCTCTACTACAGAGGTTCTGGATACTTCTCTGATCTTCCACTGATTCCTAAAGCACAGCCTTTTATTAATATTTATGGACTGTCCAGTGAGACAACTTGTTTTTTAGGGAAGATAGTCTTGGTGAATAATCATTATTCATCTGTGTAATAATTCACATACCTTGTCTCTGAAGTTCAGAAGAATAGAGGGTTCAATAGCAGAGACAGTGTTAGCCTGAGGGACATTATTGACTTAAAAGATACAGACAGCTCCCATTTAAAACTGAACTTATCCCCATGAAACCTAATTTTACTAATGCTTCTGAGGTCAGATAACATGTGTTTGATAAGTTTGCATTTATAGGTTTCTCCTGACAACTCCAGATAAGTTCCTAGGTGAGAAAGCTATAAGTTGCATAAAGTGTGTATACAAAATGACAATGCTCAACATAATCATTTTTAACATCTTACCAGCATTTTTTCCCTTTTAAACATTTTATTTCCTTTATTTACTGCTCCAGTTAATTTATGTCTTGCACTGTTAAATTTAAGGCTGATTCTGTTGGTGTGTCAGCAGCATAACTCCATAGAGGATTAGAAAAAACTAATGTTGCTGTTTATTAGCAGAACACCCTTTTAGGAATAAAACAATGTGTCTAGATAGTCAGTACTATAGCTAAGGGAAATACTACAGACAATATTAATTACAGTGCTTTTAAAAACTGAATATAGTTCTGTGGAAAAATCCTCTCCTATTTATAATATTTTTAACAAGCTGTTGTTTTTAAAGCTGAAGACACAATGTGTCAATGTAATAATCAGTTACAATATTTACGTTTGCACCTCATGCATCATGATGGCACTTCAGGATCTGAAACTTCCAGAAACTGTCTCAATGAGGGGTAAAAAACAGTATTTGCAAACAAGACTTTCTAAACTCGTAGAATTCATAGTATACTTCTGACTTTGGAGGTTTTCTAATATATATTGTTTTAAAAATATAATTCTTGTTAATTGAGGCAACTTGATGTGAGGTCAAATTTTTCATGAATGAACATTTGAAAAGCAGGCATAAACAGTGGTCTAGAGCAATGATACTCAGACCTCAGTGGTTCAGGAGCCAAATCACCAATCAACACTATTCAAAATAGACTCAGTATGTGAATTCATTGTTTCTTTTACTATAAATATATAAATGTTCACAGCAAAATGACTGACCACATATTATTATTTTATCAACTGCATTTGGTTAATAGCATAGTAAAAATATCCTGATTGATTAATAATTAAATCACACAATGTTTTAATATCATATGTTGCAAAGAGCTGCAGGAGACCCATTAAAGGAGCTACTTGTGGCTTGTGAGCCTCAGTCTGACTATCGCTCATCTAGAAGTAAATCCAGTTGCTGCTGGTTACTCCCTCATAATATAGGAATTAGTTTTAAACTGAAAGGCACAAATTTCAAAATAAAAGAAAAATTCACTTCACTGTTAGAGACCACAGGTCTCAAGCCATGGTTCACAGGGCACTTAATAGCAAGGTAGTCCCAAACTGCCACCCAGTAACCTGCTAGAATAGCAGCTGCACTCTAGCAGAGGATTCCATTCCTGGGATCTGTTTGATGGAACTCTAGAGAGTCCTAATTGGTCCTCAGCCTCTCTTTAACCCAAGGACTGGCACAGGACATTGTGCAGGCAATTGGGTTCTCCCTGCTTTGTTCTGCTTCCCCTATGATACTTGCTCCTGCTGATGATCTTCTGATAATCTGATCTTGCCTGACATCTGATTTATCATCTGGCCTATTTTGGACTCTGGCCTCCTGGTTTTGGACGTGGCCTGACTCAAGACAGCTGCTCCAACCACTAGGTCAGACCACCCATGTCTCAGTTGTGACATTTACAGAAAATGTATTTTATCTGTGAAACTAATTTTCTGTGAAGGATCATTAAGGTCAAAAGTTTTCTAGTAGTCGCAAAGAGTTTGTATTTGTGTGGAAAACAAGAAACAGGAGCATCCAAAGTTACTTTAGAGATTCAAATCTTCAGGACATAAGGCAACCACTAAATCAGGGGTAGGCAACCTATGGCACATGTGCCGAAGGCGGCACATAAGCTGATTTTCAGTGGCACTCACACTGCCTGGGTCCTGGCCACCAGTCCAGGGGGCTCTGCATTTTAATTTAATTTTAAATGAAGCTTCTTAAACATTTTAAAAACTTTATTTACTTTACATACAACAATAGTTTAGTTATATATTATAGACCTATAGAAAGAAATCTTCTAAAAATGTTAAAATGTATTACCGGCATGCAAAACCTTAAATTAGAGTGAATAAATGAAGACTCGGCACACCACTTCTGAAAGGTTGCTGAGCCCTGCACTAAATGATAGGGTTAGGAAGGAAATTCCCACATAAGCAGCTTATTGAACAACTGTCCACTGCAGGGTGTTTTGAATCTTCCTCTGTAGTATCTGGTACTGATGAGGCTGTCATGTCCTGAAGACCTGGGATTTAAATACATGTTTTAAAATCTTATTTAACAAGTTTGGATATTTTCATTATTATCCTTATAAATGTCTATTGTTGATGAATCCTATTCTTTTGGCTTTCATGATACTGACCAGCACTGACTTCCACAGATTAATTACATGCTGTACATAGGAGGATTTTTTCATTAAAAAAATGTCAGATGGTATTTGTCAGTGACACGGTACTGGACCAGATGAACCACTGTCTGATCCAGCATGGCAATCCCTATGTTCAAAATACAACAGGTATAGTAATGTGGCTTTGTGACTGTTTGGGTGGTGGCGAGACTGGAAGTGCATTTTGGTTTTGACCCAGGACACAAGGGATTGTATTTTGCCTACAGGTACACCTGTGCAACCTCAATGGAGTCATTGGGTAAAACTGAGGGAAGAATTTGGTCCACAATCAATCTTACTTAAGCATCGAGGCCAAAATCTAATTTCTAGCTTGTATTGCCTCCTCAGACCTCAGTGTCCCTTTTACTGTAGGAGAATCATAGAATGTGTATAATTGCTCTTGACCTGCCCTGCCCTCACCCACCATGCCCCAAAATGCTGTCATCACTCTACCTTGCAGGAAGGTCCTATTGAGCTGCACCAAAATTATCCAAGTGAATCTCTGTAACCTACAGTTTATACATCTATCTGGTTGTCAATAATTGCTTTTGTTTGTATGACATATCATCCTGGAACAATGAATATTTAGGGCCTGATTTTCCTCTTACCAGTTTCACACCATTGCCTTCAGCAGACTCTGTTCACTGACAGTGGTGAGTGTGAAGGTATGTCTACACTATGGGATTATTCCGATTTTACATAAGCCGGTTTTATAAAACAGATTGTATTTGTGTGGCAGTCGAGTGCACGTGGCCACACTAAGCACATTGATTTGGTGGTGTGCGTCCATGGTTCGAGGCTAGCATCGATTTCTGAAGCGTTGCACCGGGGGTAGCTATCCCGTAGCTATCTCATAGTTCCCGCAGTCTCCCCTGTCCATTGGAATTCTGGGTTGAGACCCCAATGCATGATGGTGCAAAAACAGTGTCGCGGGTGATTCTGGGTCAATGTTGTCACTCATTCCTTCCTCCGTGAAAGCAGCAGCAGACAATCATTTCGCGCCCTTTTTCCCTGGATTGCCCTGGCAGACGCCATAGGACGGCAACCACGGAGCCGTCGTTCAGCTTTTTTAATGTCACCGTATGTCTACTGGATGTTGCTAACAGAGGCGGTACTGCCAGCGCACAGCAGCACATTCATATTGCCTTTGCAAGATAGAGAGATGGTTATAGTTGGTTCTGTACGTCGTCGCCAGCCATATGTAAATTGGCATGGATGACGGTTATCAGTCATTCTTACCATCTGCTGCTGTCATGGTGCCCCTGGCTGAGGTTGGCCGGGGGCGCAAAGACAAAAATGGGAATGACTCCCGAGTCAATCCCTCCTTTATGGTATTTAAAAATAGAGTCAGTCCTCGCCTAGAATATGGTGCAAGTGTACTAGAGAACCAGTGTACCACAGAACCAGAGAGCATAGCTGCTCCGTGTCAGTCCCGCAGAAATGATGAGCACATGCCATTCTAGGGGGTGCTGCACAACCAACCATTGCTTCCCTTCTCCCCAACCTTCCTGGGCTACCGTTGCAGTGTCCCCCCATTTGTGTCATGAAGTAATAAAGAAGCAGGAATAAGTAACACTGACTTGTTAGTGAGATAAAACGAGGGGGGCAGCCCCAGCTGCTGTGATAGTCCAGGCAGGACATTAAATGGTGCGTGGGAGAGGAACCAGCATGCCACTGCTATGATAATCCAGCAGAGTACAAAATCTTTCTTTACACATGGAAAGGAGGGGGCTGATGAGGCTCAGCCCCAGTTGCTATGAGAAGATGGTTACCAGCCATTCTGTACCATCTACCGGGCATGACCGGGAGTCATTCCTATTTTTACCCAGGTGCCCCCGGCCGACCTTACCTGAGGCCAGCCAGGAGCACTCAGAGCTGATGATGACAACGGATAGTGGTCATATTGTACCATCTGCCACCGGGAGGGAGGAGAGAGGATATTGGCTGTTCACTGCCGCAGCATCGCGTCTACCAGCAGCATGCAGTAGACATAGGGTGACATTGAAAAAAGTCAAAAACGATTTTTCCCCTTTTCTTTCACCGGGGGGGGTGAGTAAATTAATGAGCTATACCCTAAACCACCCTGGATAATGTGTTTGACCCTACAGGCATTGGGAGCTTCAGCCAAGAATGCAAATACTTTTTGGAGACTGCTGGGAACTGTGGGATAGCTGGAGTCCTCAGTACCCCTCTCCCTCCATGAGCGTCCATTTGATTCTTTGGCTTTCCGTTACGCTTGTCACGCAGCACTGTGCTGTGGACTCTGTATCATGAGCCTGGAGATTTTTTTCAAATGCTTTGTCATTTCGTTTTCTGTAACAGAGCTCTGATAGAAACAGATTTGTCTCTCCATACAGCGATCAGATCCAGTATCTC
Organism: Chelonoidis abingdonii; assembly: GCF_003597395.2. NCBI lineage: Eukaryota > Metazoa > Chordata > Testudines > Testudinidae > Chelonoidis > Chelonoidis abingdonii. The sequence goes on from NC_133769.1 coordinate 184,719,662, forward strand.
CGTACAGTCCATGCTGGAGCCTTTTGGATTTGGGACTGCATGGCCACCCGTGCTGATCAGAGCTCCGCACTGGGCACAGAAAATGAAATTCAAAAGTTCGCGGGGCTTTTCCTGTCTACCTGGCCACTGCATCCGAGTTCAGATTGCTTTCCAGAGCGGTCACAATGGTGCACTGTGGGATACCGCCCGAAGGCCAATACCGTCGATTTGCGGCCACACTAACCCTAATCTGATATGGTAATATCGATTTCAGCGCTACTCCTCTCGTCGGGGAGGAGTACAGAAACCAGTTTAAAGAGCCCTTTATATCACTATAAAGGGCCTCGTTGTGTGGACGGGTGCAGCGTTAAATCAGTTTAATGCTGCTAAAATCGGTTTAAACGCATATTGTAGACCAGGCCTGAGTGAATAATCAGACTCATAATCTTTACCTGTTCCAGTTGTGTGGCAATCTTGATATTTAACTGAAAGACAAGGTACATACAAATGCAACTTAGCAAGACATAAAAGTAATTTACTTTTACACACAGTCTTTTATCCAGAAGTAACCTGAAGTGCCTTATAAATTTCAACTGACATATACTGATTGTATTTAGGGATTACTTCACATCCCAGTGGAATGCAGCAGGGTGGAGGCAAATGTTTAACAGTGCATGATGAACACAGCAGTTAAGATGTGAAGAAGTAGACTGTGTCTCATTTGAAATTCAGGTTAGCAGGCTGTAATTAACCCAATTAAAATTTTGTTGGAAAGCACCTTGTGACTGAGTCTCCTTTTGCACCAATGTAAATGAAAACTATTTCTAATGAAGTTACGCTGGTGTAATACTAGTGAAAGACAATGGAGAATCAGGCCAACTGTCTCTGGAATAGAAGTGCTGTGGAAACGTTAATAGTTCCAAATGGTCAGGCAGTCAGTTTTACATCTCATCCAAAAGATAGTGCTTTGGCAACACAGTTAGTGTCCCCCCTGGAAGAATGCTATCTAATGTATCACCAAGAAAACTTCTTGTAGCATGTTCTGGACATGTTTCTTGGCCTCTTGTCCAGCTACTTACTAGCCCACGCCTGTTTATTTTTTGCAATCTGAGATTGTATCATAAAGAGGGAAAACTGCAAGAGATAGTGTGTTTCTGTTAAAATATTTTTTAGAAGTCTGGCATGTGATGGCTAATAGACCAAAAGGTAGAGACAATTGTTCTCTTATAAACCAAGGCACAGGCTTTTCCTACACAAGGTTAGCTTACACATACTCTCTGATTTGACCATGAATTAGAGGTGAAGATGATTTAGGGCATGGCTACATTTGCAATTTAGAGTGCATTAAAGCAGCCCAATGCGTTCTCACTCACAATGCGGCCACACTGGCAAGGCATGTAGAGCACTCTGCGTGGCTAGAGCGCTCCTGGTAATCCACCTCAGCGAGTGGAATAATCTTTGATGCACCCCCACTGGAGCACCGCAGTGCCAGCGTGGACACCCTGGTCTGTTAATGCACTCTGATTGGCCTCCAAAAGTGTCCCACAATGCTTGTTCTAGCCACTTTGGTCATCAGTTCGAACTCTACTGCCCTGCCCTCAGGTGACCAACCGTCAGACCAGTCCTTTAAATTCTCTGGGAATTTTGAAAATTCTCTTTCTGTTTGCTCAGCCAGGTATAGAGTGCTCTCAGCGAATCGTTCCAGTGACGATGCCTCCATGCATCAGGCGATCCCCAGTATGGAGCAATTGCGAGGTGCTGGACCTCATCAGTGTTTGGAGAGAGAAAGATGTCAACTACCTGCTGCACTTCAGCTGTAGGAATTACAATACCTTCGAGCAGATATCAAGGGACATTATGGAATGGGGCCATGACCGGGATGCTCTGCAGTGCAGGGTTAAAGAATGCGGAATGCTTCCTGAAAAGCCCTCCAGGCAAACAGCTGCTCCAATGACCTGCCGTTTTTAGAAAGAGCTGGGCATGATACTTGGGGGTGACCCCACCTCCATTCTGAGTACCACCATGGACACTGCAGAGCCCAGTCCAACAAGGGAGGAGGAGGAGGAGGAAAGCAGAAGTGAGGGTGCTGAGGAGGAGGAAGACACCCAGCATCCCTAGATCCTCTCAAGTCAGGAGGAATGTAGCCAGTCGCGGCAGATGATGCTTCGGGAAGGACAAACACCAAAGGAGGTTCCCAGTAAGTAGCTTTTATTTTGTGAAGGAAGTTATTTGGTGCAGGCTCTTGGAGTAAGGAGGGTTAGGGTTCCTCCCCGGTGAGCAGGGGTGGCTCTAGGAATTTGCTGCCCCAAGCACAGCAGGCAGGCTGCCTTCCGCAGCTTGCCTGCGGGAGGTCTGCCGAAGCCGCGGGACCCGCGGTCCCTTCGCAGGCAAGCTGCCGAGGGCAGCCTGCCTGCCTGCCACCCTTGCAGCGCCAGCAGAGTGCTCCCTGCAGCTTGCCCCCCCAAGCACGTGCTTGGTGTGCTGAGGCCTGGAGCTGCCCCTGCCAGTGAGTTTCCTAACCTCTGGGCTGTTGCCTAATCTGGGGTGAGTGTCTCTCAATCTCTCCTGTTGAAACTGTTTCCCTTTGAATAAATAACTAAATATTTGTTGAACCACAGGCATGAGCCCATGCTACCCACTCTCAAGTGAGTTCCCTAATTACAGTGATATACAGTCATTCTCACTCTCTGGGCATGTCTACATAGAGGGGGAAGAAAAAAATCCCACAGCAGATAGTCTCGGAGCTGGGTCAATTGACTTGGGCTTTGCACCGTGTGGCTAAAAATAGCAGTGTAGATATTTGGGCTGGACTGTTGGCTCTAAAATCTGATTATTTTGTCTGCAACTATTTGGTAAATTCGTGAATAGAGTTGTTTGACCTGAAACCGTGGCAAATAAACTATTCCTCCAAAGATACTTTTAGGTGAAATCAATCTTACTGCTGATAAAAATAATTGTATACCACACAGTTCATATTTTAAATTATTTAGAATGTTAGAGACTTCACTGACAGCAGTGGTCATTGATTTTATACTTAATGTGTTAAATACTTAATGTGTTAAATACTAAGGTATACAATGTTAAATACTAAGGTATACAGTTTGTAAAACTTGAGAGGTATTTCGTGTTGCCAGTTTACCATGTCTCTAGGCCAAAATAATTGCCTGTAACTGCCCGTACTCATCCATACATATAGTATGGATAAAGTGATTCTGACGAAAGAGGCTGAATGTGAAATACTAGTTTACCTCTCAAATATTGCAACTGGAGACCCTGTTTGGAGTTTTATATTGAGATCTAAATGTCTGAATTCTTTGAAACCATTTGAAAAATGTATCTCAGATATGGTTCCTGACGTTAAGAGAAAAATACTATGCTCAATTCAAAATTGATTAAGCAACAAATTTTACTCCTGTGTGCTCTCCCCCGCAACCCCCTCAAACCAGGCTATAGGAGAATACGCCTTAACTAACCTTTTTAAAATGATTTCCCATCTGTGAAATTCTCTGTCACTTGTATCACTCCATCTTTCACCCTACCAAGGCCCCACATGTCTGACACAGACCCAAATGAGAGACATGAAAACAAATTGTGCTGGAAACCAAAGATACTGTGAGATTATTCCTTTAATGTAAATAACTCTTTATAACATCATCTTCAGAATTCATTATTTATGATCAAAATAATTTTCAAGAGTGAATGTGGAAAGACATCATATTTATATAGAGTGAAGGTAAATTTGGGACTCAAATGAGTGATGCCTCAAAGTGAGGGACATTTGAAAGATATGGGTTTGTGGAAATTATTTCTGTGCCATCAAAGATCCAATGGGTTTCATGGGTTGTGAAGAGTCCTTTCATGGTAATAGTCGCAGAATAGTGCCTGTTTTAGTGAACTGGGAAATGCTAGGCAGATACAGAAGGCAAAAAATAACTTAAAAAAAATATCTAGAACTTATTTCTGTTCTAGACGTCCCCCGTGCTCCGATTAGTGTTTGGGAGTCTGTCACAGGACACTCTCTCATCTACTCATTTGGCCACTCTGTCTGGCCTGTTTGAATTTTTACCCACAGTACACCCACAGTCAGTTTCTTTTCCCCTTGTGTATCTTTAATCTTTAGATTCCCAGCTTTGCAGAACATAGTACAGGAATGTGTCAGGAGGAGCCTTCCATCCACCTTTCTCTACCACACCCAGCTCATTCACTAAACTCCCCCTTCCTCCATGTTTCTGCCTTTTATATATCTTTTAGTCCAATCATTCACCCCAAGTGTCACATATCAGATTAATTGGTTCACAGTAGGATGTAATCTTCTCTGTTATGCAATTACCTAAGTGGCCAGGGTGCTACAGCTAGCCCTCTGTCACAGTGTCCAAATAGAGATTTAGGGCATCTAATTTTGGGCATTAAAGTCTGAAAACTTTGATCTGAATTATTTAAAATAGCTTATATTTTGCAGAAGCTAATGGGACCACCAAAGAAATGACGTGCCACCACTAATTGTTCAGGCTAACCCCTGGCCACTTCCAAAACTGCTACTGAGAGGGTCAAAACCGCAGTGACTTCTTCAGACCTTCCTGATTGTAGCCCCAATACATCAAAGTACTTAAGTAAGGCCTGGTCTAGACTGGGGCAGGGGGGAGGGTTCAATCTAAGTTATGCAACTTCAGCTACATGAATAATGTTGCTGAAGGGAACGTACTTAGATCTACTTACCGCGGTGTCTTCACTGTGGTAAATCGACAGCTGATGCTCCCCCATCGACTCCGCCTGCGCCTCTTGACCTGGTGGAGTGCTGGAGTCAATGGGAGAGCGCTCAGCAGTCTATTTATCTTATCTAGACTGGACGCAATAAATTGACCCCCGCTGGATCAATCGCTGCCCATCGATCTAGCTGGTAATGTAGACAAGCCCTAAGAGAGTTGTCCCAGGAAATCAGTGGGATTATTCACATGCTTAAATGCTTCAATGGATCCATATGAGTTATGCTTATCCAATCAAGGAATAGAAAATATACCATGTAACCAATCACAACAGACCAGTACAGATTCAATAATATGCTTCCATTTTAAGGAATAATCATTTCATGTTTTATCTTTTTAATGTTTCCTTTCTTATTTTTCCTGCTGTTCCCTTCCTTATGTCTCTGCTAAATGCTGGAGGACACTTGTTTTATATGTAGTATATTTGTAGGGAAAGGATGCCTGACAGTGAAACAAAATGGCATATTATCATCACAACGAAAAGCAGTTGCATATTTGCTAAAGGCTTATAAACAACAGGTTTGTTAGTGAGCGATTGTTTGTGACTTCTGGCCCACCAGTGAAGGAGATACCCAGTGTAGGATCAGTATACAAGACACTGAGCATAACAGAATGAATACTTTAAAATTGCTAACCATCTGTCTGTTGAAAAGAGTGCATGGGAAAAAGCAATTTCTCTGTAAACTCAGGTACCAAAGGATCCTTATAAGCAGAGAGTCTCTTCTGTACAGTTTACAATGAGTATATAACTGAAGAGAGCTTCATACAAAAGCATCTTTCACAACCTCTATTCAAAACTGAAATAGTGGCTGTGCAGGAGAAGGTGATTAGGCCCTGTTAGAGCATTATGGTTATGATGGATGACCAGTAAACCTAATCTAATATTTCTTTTCTGGATAGGGAAAATGATACAGAATTGTAAAGTTTACTAAATCCAAAAAATGGGAGCAAATTCTCATATTAAGCCAAGCCATACCTATAACCATGGCAATAGCTAGTACATTGTTCTAGAAACTAGACCAGCAGACAGAGGGGTATTCGGATCATTTGAATTGTTAGTGTTGTCTTTATTAATGTTATTGCCCACGTAGGCATTTCACAGATGAAAAATACATATTTGATTGTTTGCTGACAGGAGTGTTGGAGTGATTTCTGGGTGAATTTCTGCCTCCGCAATGGATGTAGAATGGCTGCTCACGCCATAGAACAAGAATTTGGAAAAAGCTGTCAGAGAGGGAGGCCCTCACCACAGCCTAGAGACCACAGCAGTTAGATGATATCAAGGGTTTATGCGGTAAGCTCAAAAGAAGATGGCAGGAAAGTTGCCTGGAGTCTGAATTTCATAACTGACACTACAGATGAACTATGATAGAGGCCATGGCCGCCACACACTACTATGCAACTGGACTTTTGTAAGTAGTGCACAGTACTAGCAGAGTACTAGCAGTTCCTTCACATGATTTATGTGATAAGCTTGCTACACTCTTTCCATAAAAGACAGAGAGGCTCAAGGCTGGTCTCTCCTTTCCAGAGAAACAGCCTATGAGCAATCTGTACTTCATTTGTGCCAGAAGGGATTCATTAAGCCAAGAAAAATTAAGTAACTTTCACAAGGCCACATGACCAGTCAGTGGCAGAGTTGGGATTTGATTCTAGAATCTGATAATCTGGAGACTGTAAATAAACTAGGAGTTATGCTAGATGGAGATATTAGTTTAATAAATCTATTCTAATTTATTCAGAGCATTTTTAAGTAAGAGCACATCATGTTCTGGCTACAGCACATTACAAACTCATATAATTTGTCTGCATGCATTATGTAGCAGAATGACATATCTGCGTGTCTTCAAAGTTGTCATTTAGTGCTCCATCTGTCATAAACAGATGGTTAAAGGTTAATGCCTCTTTTACCTGTTAAGGGTTAAAAAGTTCACCTAGCCTAGCTAACACCTGACCAGAGGAACCAATGGGGGAACAAGATGTTTCAAAAGGAAGGAGGGAAGATTTTCCTTTGTTTAGAGTTTCAGTTTGAACCGGAGTGAAAAAGATCAAGAAACCAGCCTTTTATCAGAGTAGTAAGTTTTAGAAAGGGATAAATCAGTTTGTTTATTTTCTTTGTAACTTGTCTTGGTACCATTAGGGAATTATTAAAATTGGGTATTTGGGTCTTTTTTTGTGTAACTAAATTTGTGCCCAGGGGAACATCCTCTGTGTTTTGAATCTGTTGTCTGTGAGAGTAGCTGGTATGCTAATCTCTCCCAGAGGATTTTCTTTTACCTTTCTTTTTTTTAATTAAAAGCCTTTTTTAAAAATACTTGATTGATTTTTCCTTGTTTTTAGATCCAAGGGGGTTGAATCTGGATCCACCAAGAGTTTGGTGGGGGAACGGAGGAGGATGGTTAAATTCTCCTTGTGTTAAGATCCATGGGGTTGGATCGTGGTTCACCAGGACTTAGTGAAAAAGTCTCTCAAGGCTACCGTGGGAGGAAGGTTTTGGAGGAAAGGAGGTGTCGCAGACGGAGGAGCTGGTGGTGGCAGTGATACCAGATCTAAGCTAGTAATTAAGCTTAGAAATGTCCATGCAGGTCCCCACATCTGTACCCTAAAGTTCAGAGTGGGGAGGGAACCTTGACCTGGTGCACGCCAGGGTGAGAGATTTTTTAGGACCAAAAGCCAAGATTTTTTTTTTCCCTTTGAGATGCTGGGAAGCAGTGAAGGAGAGATACACTAAAGGCAAACAGATAAAGGTTTTTCTAACAGGCTTTGTAAGGATTTCAGCTGGGCTTAGTTGGAGGTAATTAACAGTTTGCAAAGCAAGTCTACAACCAGTTTTTCTGGCTCTTCTCATTCTGAGAAGTCCAGTTAAAAGCTGTGGGGTTTTTTTTTTGTTTTTGTTTTTTGTTTTTTTTGCCTCGCAACCAAGACATAGCTCAGGCAGAGCAGGAAGAATGTCAGGCAAGAGAAAAAAACCATACAGCAACAATTAGAATTGGCCACATCCAGGCTGAGGAGCGCCAAAAGAACATACAGATAGATGGCCAGAGAAGGGCTGCCACAAAAGAGCTATGGAGGCGAGAGAAAAAGAGAGAGAAGAAAGAGAAAGCCAAGAGAACTGACCACCGGAGGGCTATGGAGATCCAGAGGGAGGCCCAAAGCATGCCCTTGGATATAGCAAGGCTAAGCAGGAGTTACCAGCCAACCCTAACAGCCCTTCTCCAGGTACTGTTTCCATCCCAGAAAATTTCCCCTACAAGGCAAGTGATGATACTGAGGCTTTCTTAGAAAATTTCGAAAGGGCCTGCTATGGGTACAGTACATCCCTACAGAACAGTACATCATAGAGCTGAAGGCACACATCAGTAGACCCTTAGCAGAGGTGGCGGCTGAAATGCCTAAGGAACACATGAACGATTATGATATTTTTCAAACCAAGGCCAGAATCAGAATGGGGCTAACACCTGAGCATGCCCATCGGCGGTTCAGAGCCCTAAGATGGAAACCAGATGTGTCATTTACCTGACATGCCTACCACATTGGAAAGAATTGGGAGGCCTGGATATCAGGAGCAAGTGCTAACTCTCTGGAAGAGCTGTCACTCCTAATGCTAATGGAGCAGTTCTTAGAGGGTGTTCCTGAGGAAATAGAAAGGTACATCCTAGATGGGAAGCCCAAAACTGTAACCGAGGTGGGGGAGATTGGAGCCAAATGGGTGGAAGTGGCAGAAAAGAAAAAAACTACTAGCAGTTGGAGAAAATATCAGAGGGGGCAAACTGAAACTAAACCCTATCACCGGGGGCAACCCAAGACCCCATCTACAACCCAAGGAAAGCCCCAGACGCCCTATTGTCCCACCTTACCAGTCTCCAGCAACCCACCTTGTCCCAGTGACCAATCAGCTGGGCGATGTTTTAAATGTAATGAACTGGGACACATAAAGGCCAACTGCCCCAGAAACTCCAACTGATTACAGTTCATTACACCACAATCACACCAAAGATCCCCAGCACAGATGCCTCTCAAATACCCTCGGAGCGAAAGGGAAACTTGAGAGTGGGTGGAAAGAAGGTTATCGCATGGAAAGACACTGGGGCACAAGTGTCAGCAATCCACCAATCCTTAGTGGACCCCAAATTCATGAACCCAGAGGCCCAAGTAACAATTAATCCATTCATGTCAAAATCTTTAAACGTGCCTACAACTGAATTGCCTGTCCAGTACAAAGGCTGGTCAGGAATGTGGATTTTGCAGTCCGTGACAATTATCTGATCCTCATGCTACTGGGGGGAGACTTGGCCAACCATGTGAAGCTGGCCAAGAGGGTCGGAATGGTCACAAGCAGCCAGGCCAAGCAAGCTTCCACACCCATCCCTGTTCCTGAGCCGTCCACCAGGGCCCCATCTGTGTTACCAGAGACCCAGGCAAAGGTGGTGGAACTGGATCTTCTACCCATGAATGCTACAGCCAAAGTGAATCCAGTCCAAGAACCGGAACTGGCAAAGCAACCAGCACCAGAACCGTTCCCAGCACTGACTCCAGCGCTTGCAAACCCATCTCCAGCTCCAACACCAAAAGGCACTAGCGGGCCTGAACTGGCAGAACCAGCGGACAACCCTACCCAAGAGGCTCAGCCAGAGCCTGAAATATCACATAGTGCACCAGCGCAAAGCTGTTCACAATCAACGAAAACAGCTCCATCACCCACATCACTTCCAGAGGGACCAAGCCCAAGTCCACAGTCTAAGGAGGAACTGATGTCTCCAGCCTCAAGGGAACAGTTCCAGGCTGAGCAGGAAGCAGATGACAGCCTTCAGAAAGTTTGGATCATGGCACGGAGCACCCAACCGCCTCTCAGCTCTTCTAACCAATCCTGGTTTGTTGTAGAACAAGAACTTTTATACAAGGATACTCTTTCTGGTGGACACCAGGAAGAGTGGCATCCTCAAAGACAGTTGGTAGTTCCAACTAAGTACCAAGTAAAGCTCTTGAGCTTATCCCATGATCATCCCAGTGGTCATTCTGGGGTGAACAGAACCAAGGACTGGTTGGGAAGTCTTTCCACTGGGAGGGAATGGGCAAGGATGTTGCTAATTATGTCCAGTCTTGTGAGGTGTACCAATGAGTGGGAAAGCCCCAAGACCAGGTCAAAGCCCCTCTCCAGCCACTCCCCATAACTGAGGTCCCATTTCAGTGAGTAGCTGTGGATATTCTGGGTCCTTTCCCAAACTGGAATTGGGGAGTTCTAGTGTGATTCACTCTGCTGACCAGTAAGACCATCATTTAGATTCTTTTCACTACGTAGGGAGTGTTTAACCCTAAAAGAGTCCAACATTATATCCAACAGACTGACTACCTGGCAACATGTCAAGACAATAAATCTTACACCAAGGTGGATGCTATTCAAGCCTTATAAAGAAACAGGATCATCCTCTTTAATAAGGATATTAGCAATGTACACACTAACAGTCAGTCGCTAACAATAGACCAGAGACACACAAGAGTACTGATATGCTTAAGAAGCGCCTTTTAATATAAGGCAACACTTCATGTCTGAACCCTGTCAGGCCCTTGATTGGACCAACCATTCACTAAGTAGACACAGATGGCATGCTGACGGTGTAGGAGCAGTTTTTAGAGTTAGCAGGGCCCGGCATAACTGGAGTTAATGAGTAATAGGATGAAATAAATATGGAAAAGGTGCAAAGGTCAATGCACTTAGGGTCTTAATAATAAGATTTTATGATATATGTAAGGGGACGCATTCAGTTGGAAGCGGAGGAGGAGCAGAAGGACTTGGGGTAGTTGGTTGAGTAGCAGGATGACTAGAGCGCCAATGTAATATGGCTGTCTGAAAAAGCAAATGTGGTTTTAGGATGCATCAGGGCGAGGGCTATTTCAGCAAGGATAAGTGAGGTTTAGTGCGTTATATACGGCGCTGGTGAGACCCCACCTGATATTTCAGTTCTGGTGTCCCATGTTATAAAGATAATTCAAACTGACGACAGGATCGAGCACGGGCTAACAGGATGATCCGAGGAATGAAAATCTGCCTTATGAAGGAGAACTCAAAGAAGCTTGGCTTGTTTAGCCTCGGCAACAGAAGGCTGCGGGTGGAATAGCTTGCTGGCTATATAAAAGTATAATCAGGGGAATTAACGTGAGGGGAGGGAGAGAATTATTTTAAGTTTTAGTATAATGTAGGCACTAGGACGAATGGGTAAACTGGATAATTAGAAGTTTAGACTTGAATTAGACGAAGGTTTCTAACCCATTAGGGGAGTGAAGTTCTGGAACAGCCTCGAGGGAGATAGTGGGGGCAACAAGACTTATCTGGCTTAAGACTTAAGCTTGAATAGTATATGGAGGGGATGTATATTGGGATAGTTAATATGGGCAATATTGGATTCGGCAAGAAAGTCTGTCTCATGGTCGTGAGAGGGATGTAGATGAAGAGGGAACTGAGTTACTGCAGAGAATTTCTTTCTTGGTGCTGGCGGTGGTCTTGGCCACATGTCAGGGTTGCTGATCGAGATATTTGGTTTGGGAAAGTACTTTCCTCACCAGGGCGGATTGGCAGGGCCCTGAGAGGGTTTTTCGCTTCCTCTGCAGCATGGGGCATGGTCGCTTGCTGGTGGACTTCTCTGCAGCTTGAGTCTTCAAAGATCACAATTTTGAGGGATTCAATAACTTCAGTCATGGTGTAGGGTTTTGTTATACAGAATGTTGTAATGGTAGGTTTTTGTGCCCTGCCGTTGTGCAGGAGTGTCTTAAGACAGACTGATCTATGGTCCCTTCTGCACCTATGAGTCTATGAGTCTAAGTTAGAGTCTATGTTCTCCAGAAGAACTATCTGAGAGGGAAAGCCACTGCGTCAGTCAGTGAATAAGGAATGCGCTAGTGACCATTGGTTATGCCCTTGGAAAAGCTAAAACGCCCATACGTTTTGGGGATGGCGTTTCGCCTACAAACTGACCTGCCTGTTTCTAAAAGTGGCTTTCATACGCCAAGGAAACAAACAAAAAACAGTCTCGATGGAGTTTAGCTCTCCCAAGTTTGATTTTGAAATTTAGCCATTTCAGGAGCTTCTAACAAAGTAGCTGATGCACTCTCGTGAACAGTTGTCCCAGGTTAACTGGTAATGTCCTTGGAATGTGAAAAATCCTGTTGTTTTACATAAAGTAGCAGTATAGATAAGGTGCATGTTTTTATTATCTGTTATTCTAAAGTTCTAGGAAGAAATAACCGCCAGTGTGGTGTCCAACACTGTCTGAGATTTCAGGGGCGTGTCATAAACAGATGTTTAAGAGGGTTAATGCCTCTTACCTGTTAAAAAGCGTTAAAAAGTTCACCTAGCCTAGCACACCTGACCAGAAGGAACCAATGCGGGAAACAAGATGTTTCAAAAGGAAGGAGGGAAGTTTTCCTTGTTAGAGTTCCAAGTTTGAAACCGAGTGAAAAAGATCAGAGAAACCAGGCCTTTTATCAGAGAGTAAATTTTAGAAAAGGATAAAGCGTTTAAAACCCTGATTTTATCTGTAAATCTAGAGAATGCCTTGAATGTCAATGGAGTTGAGTGTAACAGGTGTAAAACAGAAGGCAAATGGAGAAAAAAAAAAACAAAATTTATGCCCTTCTCTGAAACGTCTGGATAATTGCTTGAAAGATGCTTATAGTGGACCAATACCTTGTTTGGTCACATGCATGTTGTGATTACAGACTGGTCTACAGTTTTTGAGAAGTCATTGCTGCGGCAGTAGAGTAATATGTACTATTTATTATGTATTTGATGTGGCTCAATCAAAATACGACAATTAAAACAACATGATTTGGCTACTGTTTCCTAAGATATTTAAGCTTTTTTTACATTTTATGTCTATGTATATGTGTAGAATTAGTAGAAGTACTTAATCACAATTGTAAAACCCTAGGTCTTCATGTGTTTATCGGTTTGCTATTAGCATGAAATATTTCACCTGTCCTGTTATTATGTAACACTTAAAAAGTCAGCAAGAAGGGTTTAGATCAAATAAATATTGTATTGATGAAACAAAAGGTAAAAAACTATTATGTAGACATAGTTTTAAAGTCCCTATTCAGTGTCCATCCGGTGCTTCCCCTTGGCTTGTCTTCTGTGTATTCAGTAAATGGAGAGCATCTCTTGTCACCTGTCCAGCAATAGTCTGCAAGCATTGATGGGACTCCAATGCCGCTGATTAGCGGTTTCTCTCCATCTGTTGCAATGTCCTGGTGAAGATCGCTCACGCGTGGCATCGGTCGCTCACGTGCTCCCGGCAAGTTTCAGTGGAAAAAAATCTAGATGAGAGTGCAAAAAATGTATCTTTAGTGACCATGTTGCCAACCAGCGCTGTTTTGTATGCCTTAGGAAGGAGGATTTTTCCCACCAAAGAAATCCTGGTAGTTGTCTCCTGTTTGTTTTCCGAGAAATTTATTGCACACTAACCTGGAAGGCTTTCCATGCTGTCTTTTCCTGTGCCGCAACGCAGTGCATGGTCCAATGCATCATCTCGAAGAAAGTTATCACGATATCTGAGGAACACACAAGACACTTCCCTTTAATCTTAGCTTCAACTTAACCTTGGAAATTTTCCACGGTAGGTCTTGAAAGCCTGCTGTGTGTGTTTGTCAATGGCTCCTTGACAAATGTTCTTCATCAGACCTCAGCTTTGAGTGCGTAAGGTGCGTAACAAAATCTTCCTTGAATTCAACAAGTGGGTGGATGCTGAACACTGTTTCCTCCCATGGCCTCCACAATGACTGTCGGAATGGGCCAATGTCTTCTCTGAATGTACGTGGGAAGCTCTTGCACGAACTATCCCAGTTCTGCAGAGAAATACGAACAAGTACTGTTGTGTATCCAGTCTGCCGACCAAAGCCAAAAAGAGTAAGCAAATCCTTCCAAATCAATCGCCAACAAAGCTGCTACTGAATTGGTCAGGGTAGTTTAGTACCTCAAAAGTTGTTTTCAGGGTTTGTCATTCAGGTTTCCTTCATATGGACGCAATGACAACTGGAATTGATGGCAAAACATTGCCATGTATGCCCAGCAAAACAGGCTTTAAGACTCCGTCTTCGATGAATTCAATGAACAGGTCTTTCTCACTGCCAATCTTGGATCGTGAACGATGTTTTGAGGCGTCCCAATCACAGACCATCGATGGTTGTTGCAGCTTACAAGATCAGCCTGCTCCTTGAAAGAAGAATGGGACAAGATCCTTTTGAACGGTCACAGAACATTGAAGACCCTAACATCACCTGCCAGGAATTCCACGCTGATAATCTGAGCCCAGACAGATAGCTATGACAACAAGAGCCAATCAACAATTGAAAGGACCATTCGAGTTTTTCCATTTCAGTGACCCCAGAAATTAGTAAGTTGAGACTGACATGATTCAGAAGCATTTGGGCCTGTAGAGCAGGACCTGTTAAAGTGCCAGATAACATAGTACACAAGAAGTATCATGGACCTCTGAATATTCCACTGTTGCACCTCCGTAACCAGTGCACCTATGCAAATGAAACTTATAGAATACCCATCATCGGTAATAGGAATATTATACCCACTTTGACAATAGAGAATGCAATCTACACATGTGAGGGCCCTGCAACCACATGTGAGGTGTCTGCAATACGGTACCTGTTGTAAGCTCACCAACCTGGACGCACTTCACATACAATTTGCAGCATGTAGTCACTCCAAGATTGTGTTTTTAATGTAAGCTGCAAGACTGCATCACCATCCTGGCTCTCACCAGCCGGGTATACTGCAGGGTGACCTCTAACACACTCCCAGTCCCAGACTTTCCCCCAGAAAATGTATGTCTTGTACTGTCTCAGACCTCGTCCTGACAGGCCCAAATATATTAAATCCATGATTGACTTTTAACAGAAGTAATATACTCACAACTTAAACTAAAGGAGTTTACCAGGACACTTTAAGTTTAAATACATTGATTAGTATAAATGAAAAAAACAAGTATTAACATCAAAATAGATTTTGGTCTGACGTACCGTTGCCACGAGGAAAGTTGACTTATACAAAGTGGAATAAATCGTAATCAGACTCTGTATGCTGCTACATTGCTAAGTTCCATAAATCCCCAGCACCATAAGGATTCATTCAGAGCCTATGAGCAAAGATCTTTACTAGGAGGCTGTCTAAAAGTGAAAACCTCACCCAAAGTACTCACCATCATCTTCTAGCGAGGCCGTCTTGAAGTCTCCCATTATCCCTGAGGGGATCTAGTGAAATTCCCATGATTTTTAGTTTCTTAGGACCTGATTATCATTTAAAAAAAGAGAGAGATTCTCCAGGATTTTTTTTTTTTTTTTGCAGCCATAATGGCTAGAGACTTTCATTAAAAAAAAGGAGATGGTGTCAAGGTTCCGTCCCCCACTCTGAACTTTAGGTACAGATGTGGGGACCTGCTATGGACATTTCTAAGCTTAATTACTAGCTTAGAATCTGGTATCACTGCCACCACCCAGCTCCTCCATCTGGGAACCCCCTTCCTCCCAAAACTTCCCCTCCCAGGGTAGCCTTGAGAGACTTTTTCACTAAGTTCCTGTGAAACATCCCCTTGGATTTTAACACAAGGAGAATTTAAACCATCCTCCCTCCTTTCCCCCACCAACTCCTGGTGGATCCAGATTCAACCCCTTGGATCTAAAAACAAGGAAAAATCAATCAAGTATTTTAAAAAGGCTTTTAATTAAAAAAAAGAAAGTAAAAGAAATCCTCTGGGAGAGATTAGCATACCAGCTACTCTCACAGACAACAGATTCAAACACAGAGGATGTTCCCCTGGGCACAAATTTAGTTACACAAAAAAGACCCAAATCCCAATTTAATAATTCCCTAATGACCAAGAACAAGTTACAAAGAAAATAAACATAAACCGACTGTTTATTTTCTTTGTAACTTGTCTTGGTACCATTAGGGAATTATTAAAATTGGGTATTTGGGTCTTTTTTTGTGTAACTAAATTTGTGCCCAGGGGAACATCCTCTGTGTTTTGAATCTGTTGTCTGTGAGAGTAGCTGGTATGCTAATCTCTCCCAGAGGATTTTCTTTTACCTTTCTTTTTTTTAATTAAAAGCCTTTTTTAAAAATACTTGATTGATTTTTCCTTGTTTTTAGATCCAAGGGGGTTGAATCTGGATCCACCAGGAGTTGGTGGGGGAAAGGAGGGAGGATGGTTAAATTCTCCTTGTGTTAAAATCCAAGGGGATGTTCACCAGGAACTTAGTGAAAAAGTCTCTCAAGGCTACCCTGGGAGGGGAAGGTTTTGGGAGGAAAGGGGGGTGTCCCAGATGGAGGAGCTGGGTGGTGGCAGTGATACCAGATCTAAGCTAGTAATTAAGCTTAGAAATGTCCATGCAGGTCCCCACATCTGTACCCTAAAGTTCAGAGTGGGGACGGAACCTTGACACCATCCTTTTTTTTTAATGAAAGTCTCTAGCCATTATGGCTGCAAAAAAAAAAAAAAAAATCCCTGGAGAATGTGAATGGACTATAGAAGATACAGTGATGTTTGCCTGTGTCTGCAGAGATCCTGAAACAGTGGCTCAGAAGTGTGAACTGCTGCATTCATCAAAATCAGGTGTTAAGTTGGATGTCCAGTGATGGTACTTTAAATGCCAACATTGCTAACTATTTCCTTTTGGAAAGAAGAATGAGGATCATATTATGAAGATTTGCATAATCTACTGTGAATGACAATTCATATTGGCACCATTAGTAGATGGTGTTTGGGAGAATACAGTCACATTTTTACCCAGTCAAGAAGGTACCAATCCCAAATAGCTTACTTGAGCCCAGAAGGGCATCTGAGCCCAACTGAGAGGGAACTGAGCCAAGCCCAAATTGATAGTGGAGCATTCATGCCACACCAAGTGAAAACCAAAGCTGAGGACCACATTTGAGCTCATGGTCATGTTTGAACCACAATGGAGGCAATCCAAATACAGGGAGCATACTCATTGTATTTTGTGAAGCTTTTCTATCTACTAAGAGTGGTGTCTTATTCTTTGCAATTTTAAGTGAGTAGATATATTTTGTAGATGGAGATTGAAAGAGCACCACCACCAGTATCTCGTCATTTTGACTCCTGCTACTGTGCCCATAGGCAAGTTCCCAAACAGCATACCATTCACATGCATGCGTCTCTTGGGCAATGATCTCTCCGTTTTGGCTGTATAATCTGATGATTTTCTACAGTATAAGAAACACTCTGGTATCATTCCGTAGTTAACTTATATTTATAAATTAGATCGCTGTCCAGTGGAATGTTACATGACTTATTGTAATGGGATTGAAAATCATCATATGTTTGTCTGACATATAAAGCTATATGAAGATCTGCTGACATCCAAAGGTGAAAGGAATCTTTCACCAGACACTGCTGGGTATGGGAGGTGGCTGGTGGATTTTAGTACTGTGGATCTACTAGCCATTACTGTGTCCTGCCCCCAAAGTCTTCCTTCCTTCCTGTTGAGGGTGGTCCCACAGAATTGTAATATTGGTGTGCATGGAGAGTTCTCATTCTGTGAAGGTTCCTGTATGTTGCCCCAAATAATATCATTGGTTCTGTTGCATTCAGGAGCCTATGTGCTAAGAATGTGTATTTGCACAATAGAACCAAACTCAGGCCCTCTTCAGTTTTGCAACCAAAATATGTGCAAAATAGTACTGAAATATTAGTCTAATCTGTTTTTTGTTTGCACTGTGGCTGGTCCAGGAGTTACTCAGATTGCACTCTCCCTCATGCATCCACAGAAGCATGTGAAAGCTTCTGAGGGAGTTCTGGTCACTGAGAAACTGCAGAATGTGAACATCCATTTTTGAGAGACCCAAAAGCTGGAATGCAGAATATTCCCCCCTCTGTTGGCTGTGTCTGTTCTCAGGTACTGGCTGAATTTGGCCCACTGAGTGCATTTAGATAGATTTTGTTGCTTTTGTTTAAGTAGCTAGTTTGCATTAACAGTAGTTTAAATCTTAGCTGAATATTTCTGTTTTGATGGAACATGAGTCTATTTTTCATTTGGTGATATTCTGTTGGGCAAAACTGGATTCCGCTATTATGAGTTACCATTGTGGATGGATTGAAATGGCAGTAAAGTACTGATGTGCAGCAATGAGAAAAGAGCTGGGGGGGGGGGAGACAACTCCTTTCAACAATCAGCTAAATCACAGAGGTACTAACATGACAATCAAGTTTTCTGAGCTCCTGCTCACTTTTAAGCAAGATAAAGGAACACTAATTGTAAGCAAGTGAAAATGGCTTAAGTTAATCAGAAAAATGTAGAAAAATGAATGAGTGGCCTATGGGATCTGTCCTTTGTTCAGATGACTTCATCCTGGCGTGTTGCATTCTTGGAAGTGCGCTGCAATATGAAGGGTTAAGCTTTAGTAGGAAATTTAAATTTGCCACGCATCCTCCAGGAGAAAGTACAGTGCCACTCTCTGATTATGGTGACAGGGACCAGTTGCAGAGACTGAGATGGGAAATATAGCCAGTATAGATTACACCAGCTATGTTTATTTTCATAATTTATTACCCAGTTTTTATCCTAAAAGCTACATTTAGTTACCATTAAAAGCCTCTATGGTACCAAAGTTGGCACATGCGTCCATTGGATATTTAACCTCTGATTCTAGTTCTATGAATAGAAAAGACGTCTGGCATTCAGAGACTAATCTAATTTACAACAAAAGAATGTATGAATAAGATTTAATCTAGTCAGGCTGTATTCTGTATTTGTATATGTATTTTGTACATATACAAAAACCTGTAGGAGAGCACTTCGACCTCCCTGGCCACACTATAGCAGACCTTAAGGTGGCCATCCTGCAACAAAAAAACTTCAGGACCAGACTTCAAAGAGAACTGCTGAGCTTCAGTTCATCTGCAAATTTGACACCATCAGCTCAGGACTAAACAAAGACTGTGAATGGCTTGCCAATTACAGAACCAGTTTCTCCTCCCTTGGTTTTCACACCTCTACTGCTAGAACAGGGCCCCATCCTCCCTGATTGAACTAACCTCATTATCTCTAGCTTGCTTGCTAGCATATATATACCTACCCCTGGAAATTTCCACTACCTGCGTCTGACGAAGTGGGTATTCACTCACAAAAGCTCACGCTCCACAACGTCTGTTAGTCTATAAGGTGCCACAGGATTCTCTGCTGCTTTTACAGATCCAGACTAACATGGCTACCCCTCTGATACTTGTCTCTAATATAGTATTTAATTAGATGTAGCGCATGTTCAACCATATTTGTAAGTGGACATTTCTGGAGAAAGTAGGCTGTGAAGGAGAGGTTCATTTCTCTTGCTAAAATCTTTTCAAAATACATAGAGTTTAAGGCCAGAAGGGATCATTAGTTCATTTAATCTGATCTCCTTTGTATCACAGGCCATTACATTCACCCAGTTATCCTTTACTTAGCCCAGTGTGTTTAGTGTTTGACTAAAGCATATCTTTCAGTCAGGCATCCAGCCTTGAGATGGAGAATTCTCCACTTCCCATGGTAGTTTGCTCCAGTGGTTAATCACCCTTGATGATTAAAATCTTGTGCATAATTTCTAATTTGAATTTGTCTGGCTTCTCCTTCCAGCTACTGATTCTTTATCCCTTTCTCTTCTAGGTTTGAGACCCCTTCAGTACCTAGTGTTTTCTCTCCGTTAAGGTATTTAATACACTGTACTGAGAGGTGGCTTTATTAGTCTTTTTGATGTAGTAACAGATCGACTCTTTAAGTCTCATCACCCTGGAAGTTTGTGTGCACTTGCTTGTCTACTGTGACCTTTATGTCTTTTTTGGAATCACTGCTTTCCAGGATACAGTCCCCCATTCTGAAGGTATGGCTTGCATTCCTTGTTCTCAGATGCATGACTTTGCATTTGGCTGTAATAAATATATTCTGTTTGAATGGGGCTGGTTTACCAAGTGATCCTGGTTGCTCTGTATCACTGCCTTGCCCTCAAAATTTAGCACTCCATGAATCTTTGTGTCATCTGCAAATGCTATCAGCAGAGATTTTTATATTGACTTGCACATCAGTGATGAAAGTGTTGAATAACATCAGACCTAATACTGATCCCTGCCTAACCCTACAAGAAACACCCTGATTTAATGATGATTCCCCATGGACAATGCCTTTTTGAGATCTGTCAGTTAGCAAGCTTTTAATCTATCTAATGTGTGCTCTATTGATATTATATAGTACAGACGTCCCCTGGGTTATGCAAACCCAATTTACGCAAATCCACACTTACAGAAAAAGTTCTGTAAGCTAGAAATAGGAGGGTTTTTTGTGTGTGTTTGTGTTGCATAATGGTCGGGTATATGCTTCCGACTTATGCAAAATTCGAGTTATGCATGGCGTTCCAGAACAGAATGCTTGCATAAGTTGGGGAGCATCTGTATTCCTTTTTTAATCAGAACATCATGTGGTACTTAATCAAGTGTCTTTACAGAAGATTAAATATATTACATCCAGATCAACCAAATTTGTTATCTCATCAAAGATTGAAATGAGGCTTATTTAACAAGCCCTATTCTCCATTCATCATATTAAATGGCATTAATTATATATATTTCCTTTCATTCTTCATAAATTGAATGACCTATCAGCTTTTCTATTACTTTATGGTAATAGTGGTGGTGTCAGGTTACTGGCTGATAGTTACTTAGGTCATCCCACTTGCCTTTTTGAAAATTGGCACAATATTAGCACTCTTACATTTTTGTAATTTCCCTGGTATTTCAAGTTTTATTAAAAATTACCATCAGCAGGCCAGAAATCTCCTCAACCAGCTCTTTTTCACCTTTAGGTGCAAGTTAATGAGGTGTACGGATTTAAAAAATGTTTATCCTTCAAAGTTGTTGTTTAACATCTTCCTTGCTTACTAATGGACCAAAAAATATTTCATCTTCCTAACATGATACAAATCCTGCTTCCTTCCAAATATAGAACAGAAATGTGTATTTAATATGCCTGTCTTTTCTGCATAATTATTAAAAAAAAAAAAAGTACTATATCATCCAGTAATGAGTCTATTCCATTGTTTGGATTTCTTTTTTCCTAATATACTTTAAAAACTCCTTCTTATTATCCTTAGCCTTGCCAACTATGGATTTTTCCCTGGTATCTTTCCTTTCCTTATTAACTTTCTATACTTCATAACTTCAATTTATATTGATTGCTATCATTTTCCCCTTTTATCAGTTTATTATATATTGCTTTTTATTTCCAATTTCTGACTTCATTTTATCACTGATCCAGGCAGGGTTTTAGACATAATTGTCCGCTTTCTAGATAGCAGAATTTTTGCTTTTTTGACCATCTAATAAACTCTTCTTAAAGAACTCCCAATTCTCATTTATCTTTTCTATCTGAATGAGTTGTTGGATTCTATATTACTGCAATATATTGTAATCATATCTTGGATCTTTTGTAGATAGAAAACACTTTTTTGGGGAATAAATCCATATAATGCCTGCTTTCAGAACTTGTTTTCAAATAACTTTCTTTCTGAAATCATCACTTTGCACGGGTGACCCTCAAATTGTTTGAGGAAAAAATAGTAGGAATGAACTGTTCTGCAGAGATGGAATAAATAATGATCCATTGGTCATTGGTTCTCCTAGAAGCAAAGGCAATGATAATACCAAAACAGTATATGATGACCACATTGCCCATCCCCCTTTCTCCACCCCACCCTACCCCCCCACAAAAAGTTAGATTTTTGAGGGTACTTAAATTTGTTTTTTTGGGGGGGGGCGGGGGTCAGCTTTCAAAGATAGAGAACAAAGCAGGGAAGGGAAGGCATCCAACCCTCCATAAAAGCAATTGTAGGTCATTTTGATTTTTTTTAATAAAATACAGACAAAATGTTTGTCACATATGTTAACATTCCTGTCTTTTAAACCATTGCTCCATTAATAAACTGCTGGATATTTCTAATTAAATTTTAATGATAATAGGATTTAGGGGGAAGAAAACTGTGTGTTCAAAATAAAACAAATCACCATCTTCTGGGAGTACATTCTGTCCTTTTTTCACTGTGTAATGTATGTAGAAAGCAGGATTGATTATTTATTTTTCAGGTCTACATCTTGTTAGAACTTAATGCTTTTATTTTGCATGATACTAAATCTGCTCAAGTCTCTCTTATTATTTCTAGTCATTAGGTCCTAATCTCTGGAATTCCCAGAATTCTCAAATACCTGAAGGACTGGAAGCACTAGGCAGTCTTAAATCTTTATCAGATGATAGTTGTTAAGGACACTTGTTCCATCAGTCATAGGCTCACCAGAACAAAAGGCCTATTTTATCATTTGTTTTGTTAATTCTTTTGATATGTTCATATATCCATCAAGAAAACACAAACCGTCCTCTTTGATTCTCCAGGTGCTTTTGACAACTGTTAAAAATACAAACGACAAATATATCAGCAAATCAAACAGAATATCTTCACCCCCTAGCCAAAAGAAAGACTAAATAACTAAACTAAAACCACCCATGTTTCTCTCCGACACCAACCCATCACTTTCCCTAAAAATACAGACATACAGGGCCAGGTTCCATGTGTAGTGGAGCTGCTTTGCACAATGCTGTCAGCAGTAAAATGACCCTAAAACAAGAATAGGCTTTCACAGGGAGATCATACTAGTGTAGTGTCCTATGACATATATCTAGCAGAGCAGTTCCTACCTCCTCCTTCCTCATGTGCTGTCAACTGTCCATCATGCAAGCATCTGTCCAAGACAGCACTAAGGTCCACCTGCTTATCAGCTTCTTTGATGCAATCTATCCATCTCTTCCTTGTTTTTTCCCCACCCTCTCTTTTCATGCTATGTTCACCAGATCCCCCTCATACATTCTTTACATGTGTCCAAACCAGTGTCCCATGTGCTTCCTGGATTTTGTCCATCACATCAGATTTTGACTAGCAGCTCCTTTGCCAACCTCAGTGCTCTTGCTTGCTGAAGTAGTGTGTGTGGCAGGGGTTCCCTGATCCCTTGTGGTCCCTGGCTGCCATATCACCTCATTGGCTCCATTGGCACCAGTGTAAATTAGATCAACCATAGGCTGCTCTGACTTATGTTGGAGAAGCAATCTGATGCACAGCTGGTTCAGGATCGGGACAAGGAGGATTTTCGATACCCCCTTCCTCAACCACAATCAGGGCCAGTGCAACCATTTAGGCGAACTAGGCGGTTGCCTAGGGTGCCAAGATTTGGGGGTGCCAAAAAGCAGCGCCCCCAAAATTTTTTTTAAATGGTTGAGCAGCCGCTGCTGCTGGAGAGGTAGTCTGAGCTGCCGGCGGCAGCAGCTGCCTGCAGCCGGCACCCCAGGGCATCCCCCAGGTCAGGGCGCCGCTGCAGCAGCCCAGCAGGCCAGAGTGCCCCCGGGGTCAATTCCTCCACGTAAATCGCCTGTGACGCAATGTCATGTTCTATTGCCTCTAAGGTAAGATAGCCCACACAAGTCTCATTGATTGCAACATTGATAAGTCTCATCTGAATATACAATAAATTTTTTATCAACTTGAGGCATTAGCGAGAAGCTTCCACTCACCCACTTGGCCAACGAAATGGGAGAGTCAAGAGTGACTCGCGAGCAGCCAATACTGTGTTTTAGGCGACGCTATCTTGTCAAGCTTATTTTCCCATATGAAGTTCAATTACATCTTGCCGGTAATGAAAACCTCCTTTTTGGAACCTCGGTTCTCTTAGCCAAATAATGCTTTTGCATTCCCCCCACAAGAACAAGTCCAAGGCATCCCAAAATATCCTTTTTGGGATTTCCGCCAATGTTTTTGCAAAAGCCCCTTTTTTGGGTTTCCCAGATTCAAGCCCAATTGTTTTTCCCCCCAGCTAATTTTTATTGGCCTTTTTGGGGTGTTTTAATATTTACCTTATGCAAAAAAACTGTACCAATCACTCTCATAATATGCAAGCCAATTACTGACCTCAAAATTTTGCTAGCACTCTGTGAAATTTTTCTGTTCAGACTGAATGTATTTGCTCGTGTCAAATGACTGCAAAGTAAAAGTTCACTTTGTTTTTCTTTCAGTATCATCAAATAGGTTTCATTATCTGCTTCATATGTGAACTGCTTCTCTTCTTTCTAATATGCCCGATTGGATCTGGTCTCAAAAGTTTGCCAGGTACATCCAACTCCTCCGGCAAGTTCAACATGCGATTCTACCAATACCGTTTTCTCAACCGGTGGCTCACTTCCTTGCGGCTCACAAGAAACTTCTTGTTTCTCCTAAGTTGAATATTGTGCATCACATATATCAACCATCCTTTTACCTGAAGTTTGTTTGCCTGAAGTTTGTTTGCTAGTTATGTTTTTGATCTCAAACATATGTTTCATAACACAAACAAGAGAAACCAAGGAAACTTTGAAAACTAGAACCTGGCTATTGTTCTGATAGAGCACGTTGTAACATCAACTCGGTGACATGACTAATGCCCAGATCTGCCTTCAGAGTATGGTCGCTCCCTTCATGAAAGAAATGTTTTACCAGAGCATCATAGAATGTCAACCCCAAGCTACTAGTTGAGAGGTATTAGGCATCGCATTCAGAACCTTTTCCATACTTGTAATTACTCAATGGTTTACTGTGAGAATTATACGTGGAGTTGGTATTTTAAAAGAACTTCCAGCGCGATAAATGTTTTAAAAGAAAAACCCCCGTGAAAAAGGAAATAAGTACATAAAAAAACAAAATGGTTTTGAAAAAAAAAATAAAAATCAAAAGAAATAGCAGTTGGCCCTCCAAGATCACTTATATTGCATGCATACATTAAAAACACAAATTTATCAAATTATGATGGTGATTGGGCCATCGTGCAAGGAAGAAAAAGGCTCTCGTGGATTGTTAATATCCAAAATTTCTTCGCAGTGGAGGCACCATTTTTTCTTTTTCCTTTCATATTTCCGGCTCCCATTGTCATCAGTCTTGAGGACCATGCAAGTTTTCTATAGGCAGTGACATCTCTTCTAACCCCTTGGTGAAGAAAGTTTCGTTGTCATACCCCAAGCTCCAGTATGTCTTCCGTAAGCAACAAAATCCAAAGAAAGTGTTCCTTTATGCACACTGATTCAGTCCATTCTCAGTTCTGAAGTAGGCTATCCACAATCGAATGATCATGGTCCATTTTGGTTCAACGCGGCTGCATCTGCTGTACAATCTAGAATATTGAAACCAAGGTATTTTTTTTGCAGCACGAGCAAATGGCTAGGGAAATTTTTTGTTTTGACCTGGCAAATTGAACAGAGGAAACTGAAATAAGCTTCAATTCCTGGTAATGTTTCCTTTCCTAGGTTTTAAATGTTTACATGCCCCCCCATCCCCCTTGCTTGGGTATCCCCCTCTCGAAACATTTCCCCTCCCTGTTGGAAGATGCTCCATACCATAAGTGGGTCAAACAAGATGATATAACCGTAGTGTTTGGGGAAAAAAAAAAGGAAAAAGAAAAAAAAAAAAAAAAAATAGATGGTTTCTGTCATTAACCCCCAAAAAACGCAGGCATCCTTCAAATTTTGTCTCCAGTAAGCGCAAACACAAAAATCCCCAAGAATGAAAAACAGTTTGTTGTCCTTTTTATGTATGATAAATTAAGTAGCCCCACAACCTGATTCGCGTCTCATTCTCAGGTCCTCTGAAGTAGTTTAGGGCCTATCCCACAAATCGATATGATTCATTCGGGTCATTTTGTTCACGCGGCCTTTGCAATCTGCCCTTGTTACATACTCTAGAAATGATTGGAAAGTATTTCTGCCAGCCAGCAGTTCGCACAAGGTCATGCCGATGCGGCAGCAAAGGGGCAAATTGAAAATTTGCTTTAGTCGCTGCTAGGCATTAGAAGAAATAAAACAAACGGGAAGATAAGGGGAATAAAATTATTAGGAGAAAAAAGAAGATATTAAAAACGTAAGAAACGGAGTATTACGAATAGAACGCAGCTGGTTGGTGAATAAAATCATTTTATTTGGTTTGGTTCTTGGGCTGCGATCGGCTAACTATTGGGGGTTTCTAAGGTGATGTAGAGTTTGTGGCATTTTTGGACCAGAAAGAAAGCAAACGAAAAAGCCTTGAAAATCCTAACAAATAAGCTCATTCTGTGTAATTGTCTTTCCCTACGGGGTAATGTACATGCATCTGCTGTGCGTCCCGTTCCTTATCCTGTGAAGATGCTCATCCATAAGGGGGTCTTTTTTTTCCAAACAAAGAGAGAGATATTTTTTTTATTTTTTATTTTTTTTATTTATTTTAGTTTATTTTATTTTTTTATTTTTTTTATTTTTTTTTTTTTTAAATTTATTTTAGACAAATTTGAAGGGAATCCTCCCTGATTACCAGAAGTGGTTCATTTTTCATGTGTTCCCCGAAAGCGCCCAGGTATTGCACACCAAAACATCGGACCAAAAGCATCAGACGTTTTAGTTATTTGCAAGCCGAGATGAAATTATTTCTTCACTGTTGCTCTCAATCAAGACAAAATGTTCTTCATATCAATTGTTCTCGTTATGTTTCAATCGCTAAGTTCAAGTTCTTCTCCATGTCTGAACATTCGATCAAATGTCTCACTGCTTTTCTTCCGGTGCCGTGAAAGCAATTCAGGCATGTTTTATTCCCAATATCTTTGAGCCTTCAATTCAGAAAAAGGAGCAAAGAAGAAGAGAAAAAGAGTTGATAAGTGTAATCACCTGCCAAAACAATTGCTAGCAGACGAGAAAGCCAAAAAAGACAGCAGAATCCACTTGAAATGTGGAATAGCATGCAAGCCATTCTGTTGGGTGCATTTACTTCTCCATTGAACAGGTCTACGTTGCTGTAATGAATTGGTCGAGAATTTTCTTTGGCGCTTACTATACTTTGGGGAAATCGAACTGGGCTTTGAACTTGTTTCCGACCAGTTCCCACCAAATTTGTCGCGACGTTGTTTGGAATCCCCATTCACATTTTGGCCCAAAGGGGTAAAAAAAAGTAGCCAGGATCTGATTTTAAAGCTTCAAATGTAACACGAGTACGTGACATTTTCAGCTTTCATGGGGTCTTCCAAGTTTTATCCCTCACGTGTGTCTCATTTGATTCCGTCTAATATTCAGAATTATCTTTCTTTCGGAACTCCTTGCTTGCAGCTTGTGAAACTCCCACCTCACCGTCCATCTCTGCTTGATCCTTGACACTTGAAGACTACCTTCATCTCTGGCCAGTTTGGGACGGAGATAATTTCAGGAAAGATGAACCTGCTTGCCTTTCTTTCTTTCCTTTTTCCTTTGCTTATCAGGCCTTCCCGCGTAACGAAATTGTGCCCCCAGACCTTTCTTTTTTTTAATTTCTGCCTTGAGGGCGCATATCAACTGTAAACGACAAAAAAAAATGAATTTTATTCCTATGCAGTCTTTTTTCTTGTTCCTACTATTAAAAGTAACAGCGAAGGATAGAGATGCATTCGGTCACTTACCTTATAAAATTAACTATCTTGAATTCATCAACTGGTTCGACGGACATTTTTACATTTAAAGTTTTTTTGAATTTTAGAGATAAAATTAAATTTTTTTGGAAAATATTTTTTTTTAAAATTGATTAAGAGATCAAGATGACTTTCACCTTTAAAATTAAGCAATGTGATTTTGTTGTTTTGTTTGTAATCCAGAAATTACACCTTTTTTAGTCCACGTTATACGGTTTTTTCCTGTCCTTCAGATTAAAATCTGACTGGGGATTGACTGAGTGAACCATTCTGCACTAACTATCATGCACCTCCAAATGCACTAAAAACATCAAATGGTTACAACTCAATTTGAATGAAAATTCCCATTTTCCTAACGTAATAGGTCACACCATCAAAATGGTTGCATAGTGCTCTCATGTGGGTGCGCTATTGCTCATCCTGCCCCTAAATGCCCTACTAACTGTCCTGTGAAAATATCTTGACTTTGTCCAATGAAAGCAGGATGGGAAAAGTCGCCCCCAGAAGACCTAAGACACTGATGGCTGGATACATTACAACAGACACCTTGATCCCTCACAGGCACTACCGTTCATAACAATGCCCACCTTTTGCGCTCAGGACAGACATCATAGGAGGAATACATGCATTTTCAGTAGGTCTCTACACTGGGCCAAGCACAGGGCATGACAACTAACCTAACCAGTCCGTCCAAACTTTTTTGACTGCCTTCCTTTGTGGCACTGGGTGAGGGGGGTAAGTGGTGCCCAAGGGACTGAGGCCAGTGAATGGTGCACTACACGGTACAAACTGAGCAAGGGTGCTGGGCCTAGCAGTCCCCTGCTGAAGACTTCCTGTCCTGCACCAAGTGGGGAGGGGAGCACCGCCCTCCTTGAGGAGAGAACTCAAACCTAATATCCGCTCCTTCTGGCATGATTCCCCAAGCATTCTTCAGCGGCAGCTGCTATGGGGGTCACTCACAGGGTTAGCCTGCCTGATTGCAGCAAAACACAGCCAGCAGGGCCTTAAAATCGACCAGGGCCACCCAGAGGAAAAAAAAACTTTTTTTTTTTTTTTTTTTTTTTTCCAGGGGGCCTTGAGTAAAGCAAAAATTGGGGGCCCCTTCCTATAACAACCATTTGCAAATATACATATTAGTAACATGTATTAGGAATGTAAAAAACATAACTAAGTGAAATTACATTCAAAAAATTATTTGCAATAATTTGAAAATTAAACTAAATACATTATTTTTAAAACCTAAAAGCTGTCAATTGGTATGCTATACATTTTTCAATTACATAATGGGCAGTTGGCTGGGTGATTGTGATGGTTGTACCAATGGGCTTCGTTGCCTGGGGGGGTGTTGCTGCTGTTTGCCGGGCCTGGGGTGGGGAGCTGGGCTCTGGGTTCAGGATGCCCAGGCTCCACAGGGGCTGCGGTCAGGGCATGTGGGGAGATAGGGTCAAGGGGAGGTGTCCAGTCTCAGAGGGACTGGGGCTCGGAGCTGGCGGGGGTTCAGCGGGCGTGGTGGGGCGGGATGGGGTTCAAGGGGGTTTCCAGCTCAGCAAGGACTGCGGCTCGGAGTTGAGGGTCTGGGTTGGTTGGGGGGGATTGAGCGTCAAGGGGTGCCAGGGGGCACTGGGCAGCTCAGCCTCTGCAGGCTGCTGTTCCTCTCCAGCCGTTCCAGGCACAAGGGGAGCAGGAGCAGGACCGCCAAACGGACCACAGGCGGGCAGGAGACACAGGCACCTGAGGCCCGACCTGTGGGGAGGCCACTTGCTTACCTTGCCCAATGCATGAGCACTTGGGGTCTCCTCTTTCTGTCCTCCGCTCCACCGTCTGAGGCCTCTTCATTCTCATGCTCCTTGCTGAGGCTGACCGTGGGGAGGGTGAGCTAGGGCGCAGCTGCCCGCTTTCCTCCAGAAGCGAAGCCCTGTGCTTGGCCGCCGCCTTGTCGCAGCGGCCCCTTGCCACGTGCGCCTAAGCAAGAGCTGCGCAGCTCTCCAGCCCCGGGGCCTTCTTGGTGCCCGCCGCCGGCACGAGAAATGCAGGTGGCTGGAGCCCCTGCTTGGGAGGGGGGAGGGATTCTGAGCCTCTTGCCTGCGCAGGGCTCAGGGATTCCCCTGGGTCCAGCGCGCCACCGGCAGCCATGACCTCTGCGGCTGCTGCCGGCGGGCAGGGCCCTGACCCCGGGGGCTGCCCTGGGCTGCCCGGCGCTGCGCGGTGGCGCCCTGAACCCGGGGGGCGCCCTGGGCCTGCGCGGCTGCCGCGGCGGCGCGACTTGGAGGAACTTGTTTCTAAATTTGCTAAACTTAAAGCGCGGAAACATAAATTCTAAATTATAACATGTTACTCTGTGACCGTGTATTGTGTATAATGTATGTGATTTGGGGGGGCGGGGGGCAAGATGGAAGTTTTGTCTAGGGCGCAAAATATCCTTGCACTGGCCCTGGCCACAATCAAGCATTAGCTCATACTATGCATATTGGAGGGGGAGATATGATGCCATAGAGTGAAACAAATGTCATTTGTTTGAGCCCACTTATGCCACACAGGAGCCAGGAAGCTGTGTTCTGCATTAGTTGGAACTGCTATGCCGACTTCAAGGGCTGCTCTGAGTAAAAAGTGTGACATGTTGTGAATGACAGTGGCAAAGTCTACATTTGAAAGGGTTGTCTGCAACCTTTTACTCTTTAGTGGCTGGAAATTATGGGCCTTCTGTGTTGGGTTGTATGCTATTTGTGGATAGATGAAATAACTGTTGTATTATATTTCTATATGGAATGCTACGAACTGGGAATTAATCAAATTAAATTTACAACAGAGCAAACAGTCGTGTGATGGGAATGATCAAGGCTATGGAACTATCATGGGAGCTAGAGCAGCAGTGTGGAATTTGTAAAATGGCAACAATAGGTTTCTGGTATAGAAGATGGCCTAGGCTGAGCAACTGGTGCCTGTCAGAAGAATGATACGTGGCAAATTAGCTTCCATATCGACTGTGGTGGTGTGGGGCCACACCCTCCTTTTCCACTGGCTAGTGGTCTGAAGCCAGAGTCAGAGATAGCACTTTTCACCACTTAACAGTGAAGCCACTCCTACTCTCCTCAGTGCCTCAGGGTGCTGCCTGCCTCTACAGGATGCCTTTGGGAAAAGCTATTCATACAGCAGCTTTACTGTGCTTGACTATGGCTCCTAAAGCCTAGATGAAACCATCTGTGGTAAAAGGCTTCAGGAACCTGTTGAACTGGAGTTTTGGAAATGGCTTCCCATAACAGGTAAAGGGGTGGGAAGGAGTTATTTTGGAGGTGGCTGGGTGGCTGAGTTCCTGTTTGAAATGAGTATTTTAATACTGCTGGGGTTTTGCTGTGTTAATAATTGTGTTAGGGCACCTAGAGTATTATATAGATGTCTTTTTCTATTAAGTTTAAATAAGTTAAATAAAGTTACCATCATGCCATCTAGAGGGGCTCATGAGCCAGAATACCGACCTCAGGGCAGATTATTAAGAAGCAGGGCACAAATCCCAAATGGGATATGAGTTCTATACATAGATTTCACCAACCAAGTAACAAATGTAAAAGTCTCAGACATTATACAGGCTTGACATGGAGTCACAGACAGTCCTGTAATAAGCCTCTGTCCCAAATCTGGACCTTAGCGTCCAAAATCTGGGTGCTTAGCATGAACCTCCAAGCTTAATTACCAGCTTGGATCTTATCTCGCTGCCACCAATCAGGATTCTGAGTACCTGATAAACTCTCTGGTCTCCCCAAACCTTTCCCTGGGGGACCCCCAAGACTCAGATGCCCTGAGCCTCCAACAAAGGAAATAACCCACTTCCCTTCCTGCTCTTTACTTCCTCCCAGATTTTCCCGCCCTGGGGATACTAGGAGATTTCCCTGCTTCAATCCCTTGAAACACAAAACAGAGAGGACGATTTACCTTCCCCCCTCCTTCTTCTCCCCCCTCCCAGTCTTTCCCTGAGAGAGACAGTACTCCTGGCACAGAGATTCCTATCCCCTTGCCTTAACTAGGAAAAGAAAATCCAACAAGTTTTAAAAAGAAAGCTTTATATAAAAAAGAAAGAAAAAACACATGACATGATCACTGCATCAAGATGACATAACACAGGGCTATTGCTTAAAAGAAAATATGAATAATCAGCCTTATTCAAAAAGATATCCAATTTAAACATTCCAGCAACTCCACACATGTAAATATAAAATACAATATAAACCTATTGCTTTTCCTTTTGTACTCACAACTTGGGAACAGAAGGGTAGAAAGAAGCTTGGAGATAGAAAAAAAAAAAAACTTCCCTCATAGCCGAGAGAAACAAACAGACAGAACAAAGACAAAACACACCCAGAAGTTCCCTCCCTCACTTTGAAAAATCCAGTTTCCTGATTGGTCCTCTGGTCAGGTGTTTGGTTCCCTTTGTTAACCCTTTACAGGTAAAAGAAACATTAACCCTTAGCTATCTGTTTATGACAAGTCCTCTTGGGTATTCCAGTCTATCTTGCCATCCTGGAAAACTGTACTTAGTGATAGATGGTCACTTACACTAAATATCACAAAATATTCAGGTTACTCCCAGTCCCAAAGGACCAGTCGCTTATCCCAAATCAAACTGGACCTTACATCTCACACCCAAGACAGCACTTGTAGCCAATCCTGTAACAAACCACCTAAAAGTTTATTAACTAGCAAAAAGAATTTACAGTTATTTACAAGGTTAAAACAGTCAAACATACACACAAATGAGATATAATCTTAAATTCAAAAGGTAGTAGAAGCTTCTATAATAAGCAAGTTTTGATGTCCTTTTGGGCTAACCCAAGCCAGGCAGTTTGGGAAATCTTTGCCCCTCAGAGTCCAAACAGCATAAAATACCCTGATTCCTTCTGGTAAGGGATTTTTATCCTCACCTCCCGAGAATCCAAGCTAATGGGACAAGCACTTCTGCATGCAGCCTTTTAATTAGGGTTGCCAACTTTCTAATCACATACCCTGCCCCAAGACACTGCCCCAGCTCTGCCCCTGCTCAGTCCATCCCCCCTCGTTCAATCACTCCCTCTTCCCTACCCTCACTCACTTTCTCTGGGCTGGGACAGGGGGCTGGGGTGTGGGAGGGAGTGGGGGTTCTGGCTGGGGGTGAAGGCCCTAGAGTGGGGCCAGAAATGCGGGGTTCAAGGTACAGGAGAGGGCTCCAGCTTGGGGTATGGGAGCGGGTGAGGACTCTGGTTGGGGTTGCGAGCTCTGGTGTGGGGCTGGGAATGAGGAGTTTGGGGTACAGGAGCAGGTTCAGGGCTGCAGCAGGGGGTTAGGGTATGGGAGGGAGTGTGGGATCTGGCTGGGGGTGTGGGCTCTAGGGTGAGGCTGGGAATGAGGGGTTTGAGATGCAGGAGGGGACTTGGGACTGGGGAAGAGAGGTGCAGGCTGTGGGAGGGGCTTGGCTGAAGCAGGGGCTGGGATGTTAGAGGGGGTGCACACTCTGGGAGGGAGTTAGAGTGTGGGAGAGTGTTCCCATCTGAGGGTTGGGGTTGTGGGTAGGACTTCAGGGGTGCAGGCTCCAGCCAGGTAGCACTGACCTCAGGCGGTTCCTGGAAGTGGCTAACATATCCCTCTGGCTTCTAGGCAGAGGGGCCAGGGGGCTCTACACACTGACCGCGTGCGCAGGTGCTGGCTCAACAGCTCCCATTCGCCGTGGTTCCCACTAGTATTGAATCCAATGGAACAAAGGACCTTCTGTAGGAATCCAGAACTGTGCATTAGGTAAAGTTTTTTTGCCCGTTTGGCGAGTTACATAGTTTCAGAACAAGCATTTTACCATTATAGAGCAAATATGCAGTATTACCTTAGAGCATAGGATAAAGATATCATAAGTAGGATTAATACATGCAGCATCCTAAAATAATTCCATAAAGTCTATTTTAACTACTCGCAGATGAGCCAGACTGGTTTTCAGCTCTGCATTTGTCAGTGCAACCTCGGGCCTTGGCAGGAGCTCGCACCTGATCTGCCAGCATCCCAGTTACAAATCAGTAGGTTTAGCAAAGAGGAAATTCTATTGAATGTTTCCAACCAATGAGTAATACAGGTACAAAGAGGTCTGAGAACTAAAGTTACAGTCACTAGTATTCTGGCCAGTATTTCTGAAATCTGAAAGCTATTGGAGATAAAATTCATCTATATGAGCTGCCTATCCTATTTGTGGATCTTTCCCAGTATCTGACTTCCTGGTAATGGGAAGAAAGATAAGAGGGAAATCAGAATGAAAAGCCAGATAGTTTTCATTTCATTAGTTACTTCTCTAATAAACAATATCCAGATGGCTGACATTGTGAGGCCTATCAGCCTTTAGAGATGCACTTTTTGTCTACATTAGGTACATATATTGTCTCCATTACTGCAGTATCTGAGCACCTGATGGTCTTTAATGGATTTATCGTCACAACTCCTGTGAGGTAGGGAAGTGTTCTCATCCCCATTTTAAATATAGGAAATGAGGCACAGAGAGACCAAGTAACTTGTCCAAGATCACCTAGGAAGTCTCTGGTGGAGAGGGGAACTGAATCCAGGTCCCAAGTCCCAGCTAGAGCCCTAACCACTGGTTTTCCATATTCTCAGGTGTTTCTGATGTGTGGATACTATTCTTGTAAACATCACTTTTGGAGAAGTACTTGTGGGGTGGAGAATAATATATTATTCATTGAAATTCAATATACATGTTTATTTTTTATTTTTTTAAAAGACAAATGGATGCACAAGGCTTTCTAATGAACAGGACTCCTACAAAAGTTGGAGCCTTTTAACAAATTAATATAATAAAGGTGACATGTAAATGGAAGCGATACAAGCTAATGTACAGGCCCTGAGTCATGAAAGCATTTGAGTAGCACATACATAAAATTAAGTTCCATTGATTTAAATAGGATTTGATTTAGTTATGTTCTGATAGGCATGCTTTGCCTGAACTGGGTCATAATAAGTAATTAACCATGAATCAACACAACAAAGAACTAAATGTGAAATATTCTACCAGTCTTGGATCCAAAGCACTGACTTTTCCCAACATCATAATAAAGAACGTAAAAAATAAAATTTAAATGAAGTCTCCTGTGAGTAAACACTAAAACACAAAATCATCGCACTTACCTCAGACTTCAAGGATAAATGACAAGTATGCTGTCTTTAGATTTCATTACCTTAAATAAAAATACTGCAGAATATTTTATGCACTGCTTATTAATAATGCACAAATATTTCCATGCATTTATATACAGTGGTTGTTTTTATGCAAGTGAATCTTGGAATATATTTGTATTTACTGTGTGTTATTATAGTCTATATTTTGTTATAAGTTGGATTCTATTTTGTATAATCATTTTCTAAATTTAACATTATTTTAGCTCAAAAATACCATTAGAAAATGCCAAATTATATTTTTACTGAAAGTTTATAGAAATATATAAACACTACAGTACTTCTCTGTTGTTAATCAGAACAGTCTAAATTCATCCCTGGTATAATTTCACAATTTACATATACTGATTTAATAGAATTACATCAAAGACAAAATTGGCCCAAGTTTTTCGTTTTTTTCCCCCTCCTTCCATATCTCATGAATGAGTGCCTTAGGGGAAGGTGTAAAGCCATTTGGCTCATAAAATCTCATCTTTCATTAGCACTTCATTTCCATCCAGGATTTGCTCTACTTGTTATTTAAATAACTTACATGATGTTGGACTCAACAAAATACTTTCATGCTCAATCAAACCGTAGGTTTAGTTTAGTATACATACTTTATTTTGATTTGGAGGCAGGGAATGGTAAAAGAGTGGAGGTCACTCCACACTCCTTATCCTAACTGCTACCATTTCTCTGTGGCTTTCCAATACTATTTGCAGTCTGCTCTCTCATCTCTCTTTCCCTACTAACTTTCATGGGATAGGCAATCATTTTAGTTGTGCTTTGTTACTTCCTTTTTCTGTTGGTCACTGCGCACCTTTTTCAGACCATTTTACCTTTTACAAGTACCATGAAAAACATAATGCAAATGATGGAAGGTTTGGATGATATGAAATCTGAGGAGAGTGTGAGGAAGCCATATTATGAAGTGTATACAAGAGAAGATGCAGGGGGAATATGATCACAGCTCATAAATACCTCTAGTGGAAGTTTTGTGTGCTCTTGTGATGGAATTTTCCATGGAAGTAGAAAGGATCTGAGGGAGGGAGGGTTTGGAGTGTGAGATTGACAGGGGACAGGGGAACACAGACAGCCAGGAAAGGGAGCTAATGAATACTCAAGGTGTTTATGGAAAGTGAGGATGCAAAGTGAAGTTTCTGTGCTCTTGATAAGTATCCGAATGTGCAAAAACTTTACCTGAACACCTAAACCTTTTGAACTTTAACAATCTTAAGCAGAAATCAATTTTTTTTTGAAATGTGGCAAGAACCAACCTGAATTCAACCAAGAACTTCCAGTCCTTGAATAAATGTGAATTATGATAAATCTGAACCAGTCTGGACCTATGCCAGTGTTGTCAATTCTCACATTTTTAATCACAAATCTTACAATAGGCTGATATTTTTCTTAAAACCCCATCTCCTGGAGTCATGTGATTAAACTGGAATTTCAGTTAAAAAAGCAAGTTTATAGCCCTCATGACTGTGAAGAAAAGCTTGAAAACATGAAGCTCAGAGTGCTCAAAAACCAGAAAGAAAATCAAAATAACCCATAACTTTGCATTTAAAAATCTCATGGTTTTTAAGCCTTTTGATTTGACTCAGGATTTTTCAATACTTGGGAATGACAATGCTGCTATTCATAACCTTAATGTTTAGTTCAGTTCAGGAATTCTAAAAATCTATACTATGATTGATCAATAAATTTCCTTCAAAATGATTTTTCAACAGATTTTTTTTCTTTTTTTCATGAGAAGTGTCTGTTTTCTGCAGAAACTTTGGGCAACGTTGATAAAAAGATTAATTGAAAGCTGAAAATTCCAGCTGACGCATGAAATTCTAATTCAGAAATCCCACTGTATTGTATCCTCTGAGTTTTAGTTCTGTTGCTTCATATCTCCATTCTCCTCTACAGTCCAGGTTCCCCTGCCAGACTCTATTTTCCATGATGCACCATGTGGCTCAGCATGAAACAGGACTGTGGTATATCATGTGAGATGTTGCCTATTCAGTGATCCCAGCCATTGAGAAGAATGGAGATATGAAGCACCTGAAATAAAATTTCCATGAGGCAGTCTAGCAGTGTTTCTGAATTGGAATTGACAGTTTTCAGCTGAAAGTTTTTCTATTTTGGGGAGGGTCAAAATAAAAAAAATTCAACCAACTCTGCTATATATGGTATCATTTTTATAAAGGACAAACAAGTAAATACAGATACCTTATAAATTTGAGATTAAATTAGCAGGAAAAATGTAAATAGTGTACATGATGAATAGCAACAGCAACTGATCAGGAAATGATGATAATCCCAACATCCTATGTTCAAATAAAATATTGATTTTATCCTTTAACTGGAGTGATGCACAGTGCTGGTGGTACCTCCTGATAAACATAACTGCAACAATCAAACTTCAACCTCAAATGAACGTTAGAAAATGCTTTGAGAAGGGCATCCTCCACTGCCAACAGGAATATATATGACTAGATAACAGAAACAAAGCAGAACATGAAAAGCAGAATGAATTATGAATTAAGAGAAAATAAAATAAGTTCATCTTTTCACTGTGAAAATTCACCGATGTGAATTGAATCCTATACATAATATTAACATAAACAATGATCTTGAGTGAGCAGAAAGGATACTTAGCCTTGGACCATTGTAGGCTGACCAGATAGCAACTTTGAAAAAACAGGACAGGGGGTGCGAGGTAATAGGCACCTACATAAGAAAAAGTCCTCAAAAATGGGACTGTCCCTTTAAAAACAGGACATCTGGTCACCCTAGACCAGGGATCTGCAACCTTTGGCATGCGGGGCGGCGGGAAGTGGCAGCCAGCACATCCCTCGGCCCGCGCCACTTCCCACAGTCCCCATTGGCCTGGAGTGGTGAACCACAGCCAGTGGGAGCCAAGATCAGCCAAACCTGTGGATGCAGTAGATAAACAAACTGGTCCGGCCCACCAAGGTGCTTACTCTGGCAGGCCGTGTGCCAGAGGTTGCCGATCCCTGCCCTAGACCATTGGGACATAGAGATTCTGGCTCTGTAGCTGGTTGATTAACTAACTAGAAAACCCAAAGACAGGCAAAAAACCCTAAGGAACCTGAGGGTGGGGGGACAG
This sequence comes from Chelonoidis abingdonii, assembly GCF_003597395.2. Lineage (NCBI taxonomy): Eukaryota > Metazoa > Chordata > Testudines > Testudinidae > Chelonoidis > Chelonoidis abingdonii. The sequence goes on from NC_133769.1 coordinate 184,757,218, forward strand.
GGGAAACAACCACACAACCCTTAAGGAGTTGTGAAGCTGTACTGAGAAGAGCACTTTTGTAAAGCCTCCTCTTTCTTTTATTCTGCCGCTTCTTAACTGTATCTGCTCCTTCCTCTAACCCTTTGCCCTGATACCTAGCTTTGTAGGACTGCACAAACCACAGGAATTCCTAGATCTAGAGCAGCTCTCATGTACTGCTACATGGTGGGAAGAAACCTGATTTCCTACACTTACCTAAATATACTCTGCTGCTCATAGGACATCCCCTTCACTACATCTGCTGTGGAGGGTACTCTGGGTGAACTCCTCAAATGGAAATCTCCTTGGCCTACTCCATCCCTTTCTCTCTCCAAATGCTTTTGAAGGGAATGAACTCTTGGGACTCATGGCTCCACCTCATTCCCTTACCTGATAACCTATTTTCAGATCTCTTCCAGGGTGAGATTGTATCAGTTTGCCCATTCCCACCCTGGATGACTGGCCATCACTCATAGCAATCAGATGGCAATCCAGCGGTGGAATGATTAAGATTACAAGAAGTCATTGCTGAGGGTGAGGCAGCCTCTTGAAATAAGGAATAGCGTCTGCCAAGAACACACAATGAATTTCTACAGGTCAGTAGCCATTGCTGCTCCATGCTGTTAAACAGGGACTGGAAACTGCAATTGCGGTTTCATAATCCATTGGAAAAATCTATGTCAGTCTTGACTGTAAGTCTCAAGTCTAAGTTTCACAGAGCTCGGGAAGGGAAGTAGCCCTCTAGATGAGCTAGAGAAAAATTAAACTCGTTTAACTTCAGTCTGAATATAAATCTTACAGAATTCATTCTCCAAGGAATTCAAAGCCTGCCTTTTGCTATGCTAATAAAATTACCATATTTGCAAGGTTTATTACTCCTAAAAGCTTTTTTAAAAAATTTATACAGCTATATTCACTTTCTGAATTAATTATATGGAGGATATTAAAAATGTACATAGTTATTTATCACTTACAGTGCAGTAATACCCTGAGGCCCCAATAAGTATCCAAGCTGAGCTTTGTACAAATGCAGAGGAAGGCACACACTAAGGTCCCAATCCTGCAAGGTACATCACATGGGCAGAGCTCTGTGTTTGCACAAAAACCTAATGATTTACACGATCATGGCTAGAAGATGTTTGCACTGTTACAAACTGTAAATTATATTTCTGAACCAAATTTTTGGTGTATTTTATTTCTGACTTATTTACCATATAAAAATAATATTCAGCCTAGAATCTTTACCTAAGTCATGTATGTGTACTAAATTACACAGTATGGCAATATCCATTTTCTGTAGAACATAACTCCAAGTGACTTTTTATTTCCTTTTTAGCTGAGGCTGTTTTTTAATGTTGTGACTTTGAAATAGAAGGATTTATTCTTATTTGGTTTACAATATGACTTTTATGACTACAAAAAATAAAAATAAATAAATTACAGGCGACATGTCCCAGAGAACCTTTGAAGTATTTATCCTCCCGGCATTGTCAGCCGGGAAGTTCTATATACAATAGCTGCGTACTTTTAAAAAACAAAACAAAAACCATGCAAATGTATGCTCATGTAAAAGTAAAATAATTAAAACAAATAAGTATTGTAAACCCAATAAGCTAATAGACAATGATTTCTATGTGAAGTGGCTACTTATTGCTGATCTATTGATAAAATATTATTGAAACTGACTTTAGGAATTACGGACATCCCAACCTGAATCAATTATGAACATTTTAAGATTATTTAAAGACTTACACAATGCTTCTGACTTTAAATTGATATAGCAGGAAAATTAAATATGGCTTTAAAGTGACGTAGTGGGGAAAAATTGTATTAGCAGGGGAGAGATCTCCAAAGCTCCAGGCGTAAACTAATATTTCAATAACTGAGCTAAAATGTTGTTTCATTTTTTATTGCTGGCAAAACCAAAGTAAGTTTTATAAAACCCCAAACCCCTTCACCAAAACATACACACACAATAAACAGCTAAGGTGTCTGTTATTTAATATCCTTTATTTGTTTCATAATGACAGTGTGCTCAGCACTGGATAGATCATAGCCTAATGCCCAGCTCCTGCCCCAAGGAAAGTCCCTAACGTCTGGTCCAAATCTCACTGAACTCAGTTCAATAGACTCCCATTGGCTTCAGTGGGCTTTGGATCAAGCCCTTAAAAAGCAGGAAGACAAATCTAGATCAGTTACTCTGTGTGAAATCCAGGTCCTATTGAAGTCAATGGCAAAATGCATTTGGCTTCAATCTGGTCAGAATTTCAGTGAAATCCTGACCCTGTTGATTGGGCTCAGTCATGAGCACAGGAGTAGTGCTTGCCATGCCTGGGGTGGGGTGCAAAGGTGGCTTTCTGCTGTCTTTCTGTTCCCATACCTTATCCTGGTAATAGCTGGGGGTTCAGCTGCCGAAGGCTGCTTTAAAACCCCTTTGCTCTGTTGGAGCACTACAAAGAGGATTTAGCAGGGGCCACAATGTCCTGTAGTATGAATATGTGACTCTAATGGAACTGTTTTTCCCTTAAATTCCCTACTGGATATCTGAATTCTTTGAAGGCATCCGATCACAGTTCTGGTCTTTGGAAAACAGTCAGGTATTGTCTTTGGCTCATACTGGTAATTTAAGGGACCAACTGCATCATCATGTCAGATGGTTGTACAATATATACAATTACAGAGTATAGCTTTTATGTCCTTGCTTTTATTGTTACAATTTGGCTATTGGTTGTGTAATAGGGACTAAGCTATGTTTTTACTGAATTATGTGACAGCCCTTGCCTTTACAGAGCTGTAACAGGATTCAATAACATGATCAAAACATAGTTACAGCAGGTCCTGTCTATATAAGCAAGACCAAGCAAAGCTAAAATACAGTCAGGGGAGCGTTGTTTTACAGCACGGTGCTCTATAATGCTTATGTAGTCAAGCCCTAAAAATATCTATGAATGCACATTTCCTATCTATAAAAATTAAACATGAGCTGTGCCAAGATATTAACTGCAAAAACTTAAGTAGGGCAATAAACAAAAAAAAATCTCCTTTTTCTTCTCTGAGCTGTAATCACAGGCCCCTTTGCCAAATTGCTTTTACAGGGATTTAATCTCTCTTCACTGGTTTTATTCACATTAATTAAAAGCAAACTTTCAGTCATCTTACTTCTGGACTGAGAAGAGGACAATGCTCTAGTCTAAATCATTCTCAAGGAAAATCCTCTCTTAGTTTCAGCATGTTCTTCTAGATGAATCTCAGCTAAATGCAACACATACTTTCCTTTTACATTAGCACATAACTCTAGAGGAGAGATTTTCTTTTTGAAGCTCTAGCCCCATTCCCCAGGACGGAAGGACAATACTCCAGGCTAGTTCACTGATTCCAGAGGTGACCCATGGGGGTTATGTACCCTCCCCAGATTTGTTGCTTGGCTTGTACTGAACAGGCTCATATGGATTGAGCTTGCTCATTTAAGCTCCTGATGCTGGCTGCCCTCATGATACCCCACAACTATTAGCAGGCTTGGGTCATGTCTGACTGATTTCACCTTGCTATACTAAAATTTTAATTGAGAAGAATGCAGCACCCAGTTCTGCTATGCGTACTGTTAGTGAGAATTTTAGTGACCCATAACCAAGATGATTTTTTAAAGTGATTCTTTACTGTAAATTTTCGGACAGGTCAGTTAAAGGGCAAGTGGTATTATAATGGGGAAGAAAGGAGGGCAGCATCCCCACTATTCAGGTTGTCTCACCTACTCCACTATAAAACATTTTTGTAACCTTGTTTGTTTTTTTTAAAGAGCGCTAGCATCTTTGTGGTTTGCAGGAGGACTTTGACATTTGGCTGGAGGTCAATCCTGAGTCAGGGACATATTTCTTGATGTGTTTGTGAAAATTTGTTCAGATTTGGCTGAGTTATAAATTGTTGAAAATTGCCATTCACTTCTGTGGTTTGTAGAGTAAAGCTACAATGCAATATATATAAATTAACTAATCTCCTGATATTAAGCAACCTGATCTGTGGAGAGGAAAGTTGGATTCTCAGTGCTCATATTAATAACTGAAAAGCATACCACATTCTCTATATTATTGTATAGATAAATATTCAAACATACAGGAAAGCTGGTTGAATTTAATTTGTTGCATACATTATACTGTAACTTCTGGTTTTCATCAAATTTATTTGAGAAATCATTGTTTTTGCAGTATTAAAATAGCTGTTGGCTGAGTAAATAATGTTCCTCTATTTTTTGACGGGTAGTAGCAATGTCCATTGAATGACTTATTCAGTGGTTTTTTTAAACTATTCAATCAATTCTAATACATGTAGAGTACAAAATAGAAAACAGTGAAGAAGTATGTTACTTTGGCTTGATTTCAGTTATCAAGATCAGTAATTAAGTACGTTTGGTATGTTGTAAATTTTAGTCCTTCATACTTCTCAGGAATGAGCATATTGTATCAAATATTTGTAATTGTTGACTTCATAGGATATTTCGTAGAGCTGCTAAATTGCTCCTTGATATGATACAGTCTTCAATCAGAGGTGTTAATTGGGATTTCTATATTTTTATTAATTAAATTTTTCGTTTTGATATCAATTCCTGGGCAGTGCAATCACTGCACCCACGTTTAGAAGGGTACAACAAATGCTTTTTTTGCAGGCTGGGCAATTCCTGGCAAGCGTATGCTGGAGCAGGAAATAATCTGGATTGTTTTGAGATTTTTGGTTGTTTTTTTAAGTTGGACAGTTACTATGAAATTATTCTTGCCAAGTAACTGACCAGTCAGTAGGATTCCAATATCAAGTCATTTTTGCTATCTGTGTTTATTTATCTCATGCTGATTGACTCCATAGAGGTCAATTACATGTTTACAAAAATAATGAATATTAGATTTTTTTTTCTCATCTGGCCACTTTTCTCCAGTCCTCCTTGTTTGAGGTATGTCATTATCTAATGCCAGATCTAGAAGTATGACGTTTTCTGCTATAGCTAGAGAAATAGGGTAGATAGATTTTACTGTGTGACATGTTTATGTATCCTGAGTTTTCTGGAAACAGCCTTTGATCTGATTAGAGTAAGGTAAGAGACTGATCTTAAGAGGTCCTAAGCATCCTCAGTGCCCATTGAAATTAATCAGGATCTAAATCAGGGAATGTTAGTTTCTATGCTAGGGATAAAGGAGAATTTGTTAGCTTCCCTTGCGCTTAGAAAAATAAATAAATAGCGTGGTTTTGTTGAAGTAAACCTTTGATCAATAATGTGTTCAGTATGTAAATAAGACAGAGCAAGATGTTTATTTTTAACACTATTGACTTTCCTCCCCATTACGAGTCGGGAAGTTTATCTCATCTATCCAAATCTAGGTTAATGGTCTCTATTAGTGGCTGGAGGTAACTGTTAATTAGGTAATGTAGTTTAGGTGCTTATACAGAAACCTATATACAGGACTTCAACCCACATGGAAACAATTTCAGTTTTCAAAGTGAAACCACAACTTACTTAAGCATGTAGTGGTTACCATGAAAAATGTGACAGTTACTGTATGTTTGTGGCATTAGCACACTGTAGTATACATTCTATGTGAATCATTCGGCAGCCATATTAAAGGAAATCTAAAATGAAATGGTCAGAGTTAAGATATTTAAGGTGAATGCTCACATGCATGTCTTGTTGGTAATTAAATGGAAGAGTAAAACAAGAAACATGAGAAGCCATACAAGCGAACACTTAGTGGATACAGACAACTTTATATGTTTGGCACATTGACCTAGTTTCAATAGTGAAAGCCTAAACGTAGAGTCCTAAATCCATATTTAAAAGCTTAAATAACTGTCCAGATTCTTATAAATGCTGAGCACCAACAAACTTCCTTTGATCTAAATTGATAATCTTAGCCTTGAGGCTTTGGGGCACCTAAATGCTACAGAATGAAAACATTATGAACCCAGCACCTAATGTTTTCAGTGCTGTGAGCCTGGAATTCTTCTGGACAGTTTATGCACTGGTTGCCTACCTTGTTTTTTTTAATGGAGTGAAACTCCTAATAATTTGTACAGAAACTATTTGACAATGACATTTCAAGTTTTCAGTACTTACTATACATGGTTTACATTGTAATAACCCTCCCCCACCAACCTAGATCTCCACAGTCGTATGAAGTCATATTTTTTTTTTACATCTAAATTAGACAATGGTATACAAAGAATTAATGTTTCTATCCGTGTAGAGATCTGAATTTAGGATATCTGTGTGATGGGCTGGATCACAAAAACCCTCTTGGGAGCTGCCACCTGATGTTCCAAAACTACTTCTGCCCTTGCCTTCCCTGCCAGCCTGGGACCCCAGCAACCTGTCTTGCTGAGCCAGACACTCCCATCTGCTCCAACAAAGGGTATGACTGACTTGCCCCAAAGCTGCAGGTTTACCTGAAAGCAGCTAACAGAAGTGTTCATGTCTTTAACACTCAGATGCCCAACTCCCAGTGGAGTCTAAACCAAATAAATTCATTTTACCCTGTATAAATCTTACACAGAGTAAACTCATAAATTGTTTGCCCTTTATAACACAGATAGAGAGACATGCACAGCTGTTTGCTTCCCCAGATATTTATACTCTGATTTAATCAGTAAGTAAAAAGTGATTTTATTAAATACAGAAAGTAGGATTTAAGTGGTTCCAAGCAGTAACAGACAGAACAAAGTAAATCACCAAGCAAAATAAAAAAAAATGCGCAAATTTATCTCTAATGAAACTGAATACAGATAAGATCCTCACTAGTTTAAGAATGCTTCCTTTCACAAACTAATTTCCTGTTAGTCTGGGTCCAGCAATCACTCACCTCCTTGCAGTTTCTTTCAAGTCTCTTTCGGGATAGAGAGGCTCTCTCTTTAGCCAGCTCAAGACAAAATAGAGGGGTGTTCCAGGGGTTTAAATAGATTTTTTCTTGTTGATGGAGACCCTCTCCTCACTCCCATGCAAAGTCCAGCTCCGAAAAGGAGTTCTGGAGTCACCTGATCAAGTCACATGTCCATGCATGACTCTCAGTCTTTACAGGCAGAAGTCATTGTCCACATGGTATCTTGTATGTCCCAGGAAGACTTCTTATGTGGATTGCAGCATTCCAAGAAGCATTGTTCCCCAAGTGCTTCCTGATCAGGTACTTAACCTTGCAAATTCCTTCCTAAAGAAGCTGACCAAATGCCTCACAAAGCTTACTTAGAAGTCAAGCAAGCGTACAGCCAATATTATTAACCTCAAGTACAAAATGATATATGTGTACAAATAGGATGAATAGATATAGTAGACTATAACCTTTACAGAGATATGTTACTTGGCCCAGGCAGCACAAACATATTACAGTTATGTCATTCCCATAAAGCATTATGGAGTACAGCGTCACACCTGTGAGGAAGTATCAATTGTGAAAATACACCCTTAGTGAAAAGTCCTGATAATGAGATTGATTTTCATTTTTTTCCATGTAATTTTATTGAGAATTTCATGGACAAGGTGCAATAAGAATGAAAGCTCTTCTATCACACTGTGAACATTTCAGTCCATTTAAACAGAGGAATGTTTATGAAAATAGTCATCATTACCATCACTGTCTGACCTTTCACAAACGATGAGAGTCTGTAAAAAAAACCCAACTATAATTCTGTAATCTGATTCTTCAGCATCTAAGTAACCTGTATGTTATTACTGAGATGAATGGTTTAATTTTAAACTAACCATTGACTCTTCTTCTATATGTTATAGGTTTTAAGGGCAGGAAAGTGGCATTAGATTTAGGCTTGACGGCTGCCAGTTATGTTGGATGTCAAATACAGATAAAAATACTTACCTTCAATACAGAGAATAGTTTAAACTGGGAACATTTTGGATGGAGTGGAGATGATTCTATGCACATACAACCACCTGACACTTATAAAGTGCTTTACATTAAGAAATATCCCAACATGATATATCAGCTGTGTGCCTGATCCAAAATCCATTTAAGTCACTGGATGTCTGTCCACTAACTTTAGGATTGGGATCATAAACAAGTTTTGGATCAGGGTTTAAGTCTTTATTTAGGCAAAATATTTGTTTAGGTTGAACCTTTTTCCTGGACAAGGCTGCTAGATTGAGAAATATACAGCAGCTGGCTCCAACATGTACACTGCACAAAGGATGTAGGATTCTTTACCTCAGTCCCTGTAGAACTTAAATATTGTGCAGCAGTTGAAAGAGGGCATTCTGTGTTTGAAATGTATGGAAGGGCTCATCAGGAGCCTTTATTTCATCCATTGTCAAGCCTGACCTTAAAAACCTCTAAGGAAGGAGATTCCACCACCTCCCTAGATAACCCATTCCATTGCTTCACCCCCCTCCTAGTGAAAACGTTTTTCCTAATATCCAACCTAAACCTCCCCCACTGCAACTTAAGACCATTACTCCTTGTTCTATCATCTGGTACCATTGAGAACAGTCTAGATCCATCCTCTTTGGAACCCCTTTTCAGGTAGTTGAAAGCAGCTATCAAATCCCACCTCATTCTTCTCTTCTGCAGACTAAACAATCCCACTTCCCTCAGCCTCTCCTCATAAGTTATGTGCTCCAGCCCCCTAATCATTTTTGTTGCCCTCTGCTGGACTCTTTCCAATTTCTCCACATCCTTCTTGTAGTGTGGGGCCCAAAACTGGACAGAGTACTCCAGATGAGGCCTCAACAATGTCGAATAGAGGGAAATGATCACGTCCCTCGATCTGCTGGCAATGCCCCTACTTATACAGCCCAAAATGCCGTTAGCCTTCTTGGCAACAAGGGCACACTGTTGACTCATATCCAGCTTCTCGTCCACTGTAACCCCTAGTCCTTTTCTGCAGAACTGCTTCCTAGCCATTCGGTCCCTAGTCTGTAGCAGTGCATGGGATTCTTCCGTCCTAAGTGCAGGACTCTGCACTTGTCCTTGTTGAACCTCATCAGGTTTTCTTTTGGCCCAATCCTCTAATTTGTCTAGGTCCCTGTATCCTATCCCTACCCCTCCAGCGTATCTACCACTCCTCCAGTTTAGTGTCATCTGCAAACTTGCTGAGAGTGCAGTCCACGCCATCCTCCAGATCATTAATGAAGATATTGAACAAAAAAACTGGCCCCAGGACCGACCCTTGGGGCACTCCGCTTGAAACCGGCTGCCAACTAGACATGGAGCCATTGATCACTACTACCGTTGAGCCTGACGATCTAGCCAGCTTTCTATCCACCTTATAGTCCATTCATCCAGCCCATACTTCTTTAACTTGCTGGCAAGAATACTGTGGGAGACCGTATCAAAAGCTTTGCTAAAGTCAAGGAATAACACACGTCCACTGCTGCTTTCCCCTCATCCACAGAACCAGTTATCTCATCATAGAAGGCAATTAGGTTAGTCAGGCATGACTTGCCCTTGGTGAATCCATGCTGACTGTTCCTGATCACTTTCCTCTCCTCTAAGTGCTTCAGAATTGATTCCTTGAGGACCTGCTCCATGATTTTTCCAGGGACTGAGGTGAGGCTGACTGGCCTGTAGTTCCCCGGATCCTCCTTCCTTCCTTTTTTAAAGATGGGCACTACATTAGCCTTTTTCCAGTCATCCAGGACCTCCCCCGATCGCCATGAGTTTTCAAAGATAATGGCCAATGGCTCTGCAATCACATCCACCAACTCCTTTAGCAACCCTTTCCAGCCCTCTCGATGCAGTCCAGCATCCATGGCCCCATGGACTTGTGCTCGTCCAGCTTTTCTAAATAGTCCCGAACCACTTCTTTCTCCACAGAGGGCTGGTCACCTTCTCTCCCCATGCTGTGCTGCCCAGTGCAGCAGTCTGGGAGCTGACCTTGTTTGTGAAGACAGAGGCAAAAAAAATCATTGAGTACATTAGCTTTTTCCACATCCTCTGTCACTAGGTTGCCTCCCTCATTCAGTAAGGGGCCCACACTTTCCTTGACTTTCTTCTTGTTGCTAACATACCTGAAGAAACCCTTCTTGTTACTCTTAACATCTCTTGCTAGCTGCAACTCCAAGTGTGATTTGGCCTTCCTCCCCCCCCCCCGCACCCCGACCCTGAGGCACCCCATCTTCCCTGAGGCACCCCCCCACATGGCAGCTCCCTCCCTCTGCCCTGAGGCACCCCCCTTGCAGCAGCTCCCCACACCCCACCCACCACCCTGAGGCACCCCCCTTCCCCAGTTCACCCCTGCTCCGAGCACAAGCACCCCGAGCACGCCGTTGCTGCTTCACTTCTCCTGCCTCCTTCCCGAGCATTACGGGGCTGCTTCACTTCTCCCGCCTCCCAAGCTTGCGGAGCCAATCACCTAAGGCGCCACAAGCCTGGAAGGCGGCAGAGGTGAAGCAACCCCGGCATGCTCAGGGAGGAGGCGGGGCAGGGGTGAGCTGGGGCGGAGAGTTCCCCTACATGCCACACCCGCCCCTTTACTTGCTGCAGGTGGCCCTCCTTGTGCTCCCCTGCCCCAGTTCCCGCCACCTAAATGCCGGCGGTGACTAGGGAGGCCGAAGATCCAGCCACTGCGGTCGCTGTCGAAGAAAATGGTGCCCCCCAAATCCTTGTGCCCTAGGCAACTGCCTAGGTTGCCTAAATGGTTGCACGAGCCCTGATCAGGGTGATTAAAGTTTCCCATGACAACCAGGGCCTGCGATCTAGTAACTTCTGCTAGTTGCCAGAAGAAAGCCTCATCCACCTCATCCCCCTGGTCTAGTGGTCTATAGCAGACTCCTACCACAACATCATCCTTGTTGCCCACTTCTAAGCTTAATCCAGAGACTCTGAGGTTTTTCTGCAGTTTCATACCGGAGCTCTGAGTAGTCATACTGCTCTCTTACATACAGTACAAATCCCCCACCTTTTCTGCCCTGCCTGTCTTTCCTGAACAGTTTATATCCATCCATGACAGTACTCCAATCATGTGAGTTACCCCACCAAGTCTCTGTTATTCCAATCACATCATTATTCCTTGAATGTGCCAGGGCTTCCAGTTCTCCCTGCTTGTTTCCCAGGCTTCTTGCATTTGTGTATAGGCACTTAAGATAACTTACTGATTGTCTCGTTTTCTCAGTCTTAGACAGGAGTCCTCCCCTCTTGCACTCTCCTGCTCATGCTTCCTCCCGGTATCCCATTTCCCCACTCACCTCTGGGCTTTGGTCTTGTTCCCCCAATGAATCTAGTTTAAAGCCCTCCTCACTAGGTTAGCCAGCCTGCTTGCGAAGATGCTCTTCCCTCTCTTCGTTAGGTGGAGCTCGTCTCTGCCTAGCACTCCTCTTCTTGGAACACCATCTCATGGTCATAGAATCCAAAGCCTTCCCTCCAACACCACCTGCGTAGCCATTGGTTGACTTCCACAATTTGACGGTCTCTACCCAGGTCTTTTCCCTGCATAAGGAGGATGGACAAGAACACCACTTGCGCCTCAAACTGCTTTATCCTTCTTCCCAGAGCCATGTAGTCTGCAGGCACCTGTCTAGCAGAGCTCCAGATTCTAGTGCCAGGGACTCACCACAACTACAGCTCTCTACACTGAATATTCTGATCTAGAGCATCTGAGCAAAGCTACAGTTCCTCTTATATGTAATATAGATCTTCAACTAAATTGTAAATATCTACCTATAGTCCTGCCAGTTTTGAGGGATGGATCATATGACAACTCTGCTGAATCTAATGCAGGAATATGATATAATTGCTTTCATTATTTTTATTCCAAATCACATTAATAGTCAGAAAAATCTAATTTTTTATCTTAAGTATAACTGGTAGATTAGATTCCTGCAAATTTGAGACATTTTATAGATTGATGCAAGTGTGAAAGGTGATCTGTGTTTGACATAGATAGCTACATCTTGGGGACTCTCAGTGCTATTTTGGGGGAGGGGGTGGAGAGGGGAGGAGAAATTCCTTCAATCTACTCCTGGCTAAAACTGAGGCTAGTGAGTTTCACCATTCTTGGTGTATTTCTAGGCATTTATGGTGAATACTGAATCTGTCTTTTCTAAGTCAATAGCTTTAGTTTTTCCTAAATATAAGTATGTAAAAGCCATCCTTTCTGCCAAATGTTCGAATTTGAGTCTGATTATTTGGGTTTCAGAGACATACACTTGTGAAAATCAACTACGTGTATTCTCCTACAGCAGTGGATCTCAACCTTTCCAGACTACTGTACCCCTTTCAGGAGTCTGATTTGGCTTGCATAACCCCAAGTTACACTTCCCTTGAAAACTACTTCCTTACAAAATCAGACGTAAAAATACAAAAGGGTCAAAGGGCACTATTATTGAAAAGATACAGACTTTCTCATTTTTACCATATAATTATAAAATAAATCAGCTGGAATATAAATATTGTTCCTACATTTCAGCATATAGTGTGTAGAGAAGTATAAACAAGTCATTGTCCATATGAAATTTTAGTTTGTACTGACTTTGCTAGTGTTTTTTATGTAACCTGTTGTAAAACTACGCAAATATCTAGGTAAGTTGATGTACCCCCGGAAGACTTCTGTATATCCCCAGAGGTATGTGTACCCCTGGTTGAAAACCACTGTCCTACAGAGTATCAATACTTGATGAAAATTTCATCTTACTCTTCCTTCCTCTATTTTTTGTTTTGTTTTCCTTAAGAGAAAAGGTTGAACTGGTGATTACATCGATATATGTCACTAGTCTGTCACAGAATCTCAAGACAAGAATTAAAATACCCCCATGTAGTAAAGAACAAGGGCTCAGTGCTGTTCTTGTTGAAGTGAATAAACCAAATTCAAAATGTAATGTGGAAGGGAGATGGTGTAAATTTGATTCAATTAAACACTTTTAAGATTGAGTTTGATTCCCTTACATTTAAGAAAACTTCCTTACACATACATTCACCAATGTATAAAGGACTTTAAATTAGTGTAAATTACACATTGAGGAGATGAAATAACGTGTGAATGAAATAAAGATATGGGGTAATATTTTCAAAAGTGACTTAGACACTTTAGCTCTTCCATTCTATTGACTTTTAATGAGCCTTAAGCTCCTAAGTACCCAAGTCTCTGTTGAAAATGGAATTTAAACTCCTAAGTGTTTTGGAAAATTTACCTATGATCTACTTTTAGTTACACATGTTTACATTCTTCTGCCAGCTGCTTTTCTTTCTATAGTCTGTTCTTCTGGCACCTATCAGTGTGAGAGTTATGCCAGTTTAGACTCTCTTAGACTCTCTAGGCCAAATTCAGAGGTGGTATGTAAATCAGACATTGGTAATTTGGTGTGAATCTAAATAGGCAGGGAAAATCTAAGGCAGTGTAATATAGGACACATGAAGGGGCAAGAGAAGGTGTTAGTTACATTGACTTGGGCTGCCTCTAGAGCTAAGTATTCTCCTTTAAATATGGCCTAATAGGAGCAGAACTGGGCCCTGGGAGAACTGAAACTTATACTGGTATTTAAGAAAATGAAAGTACCAGCCTCTGGGATGACCACTTCAATGCTGTTGCTGCTAAATCTAAAAAGAAAAAAGAAGATGGGAAAAAAGAAGAAGAGCAGTAGGGTTTTTTTAAGAGCTATCCAGTGGAGTAGTTTTGGCTTTCAAAGCCTTGATGAGGCATTCAGTGACGGACATTTTAGAGCAATGTACAGACTATATTCCAGGTAAAGTCTACACATAGTCTCATAGACTCATAGGTCAGAAGGGACCAATATGATCATCTAGTCTGACCTCCTGCACAAAGCAGGCCACAGAACCCTACCCATCCACTTCTATAACAACCCCTAAGCTATGTCCGAGTTATTGAAGTCTTCAAATTGTGCTAAGTATGCATACATATTCTACTTGTTCCATAACATGTATCCCAGGACCGGTCACTAACTTACTGTGGATGTAGTCCGAAAGCCCTCCTTATAGCAACCACTGCCGTGAGCCATCTGTATGATCTCTCCATATCTTGTCAATTCCTATGATCGCTCCTTCTCTAAGTAACCCACTGAAGATCACACTAGCCTCACGATTGTCCTTAACACGTCTTCTCCAACCTGGCATAGGTCCTCCCCTGATACATGACGCAGGGGTATCAATGCCGTATTACATTCATTCCCACTGAAGGACAATCACGGATTCTTAGACCCGCCTCCCGCTAGATCCTTTTCGCCTTCAGGTCCACATCCTGTATCTTAGCACCACGCAGACAGCACATCCCTCCTGTTCTCTCTAGTCAGGTCTCAGTTACGAAGGCCTGTCTATTCTTCTACAGTAAACGGAGTCTCCAATCACTAGACCTCCTTTTCCTGGTGACAGGTTGATCTCCGGTCTATCCCCCGCACCCACGCTGCAAGGTCCTCTCATTCCTATTCAGCGCCTTCATATCCCCCCGCAGCAGCCTTCTTTTGGCTAGGCTAAACAAGCCAAGCTCTTTGAGTCTCCTTTCATAAGGCAGGTTTTCCATTCCTCGGATCATCCTAGTAGCCCGTCTCTGAACCTGTTCCAGTTTGAATTCATCCTTCTTAAACATGGGAGACCAGAACTGCACACAGTATTCCAGATGAGGTCTCACCAGTGCCTATATAACGGTACTAACACCTCCTTATCTTTGCTGGAAATACCTCGCCTGATGCATCCTAAAACGCATTTGCTTTTTTAACGGCCATATCGCATTGGCGGCTCATAGTCATCCTGTGATCAACCAATACTCCAAGGTCCTTCTCCTCCTCTGTTGTTTCCAACTGATGTGTCCCCAATGTATATCTAAAATTCTTATTATTAATCCCTAAGTGCATGACCTTGCACTTTTCACTATTAAATTTCATCCTATTACTATTACTCCAGTTTACAAGGTCATCCAGATCTTCCTGTATGATATCCCGGTCCTTCTCTGTGTTAGCAATACCCCCAGCTTTGTGTCATCCGCAAACTTTATTAGCACATTCCCGCTCTTTTGTGCCAAGGTCAGTAATAAAAAGGTTAAATAGATTGGTCCCAAAACTGATCCTTGAGGAACTCCACTAGTAACCTCCTTCCAGCCTGACAGTTCACCCTTCAGTACGACCCGTTGGAGTCTCCCCTTTAACCAGTTCCTTATCCACCTTTCAATTTTCATATTCATCCCCATCTTTTCCAATTTAACTAATAATTCCCCATGTGGAACCGTGTCAAATGCCTTACTGAAATCGAGGGTAAATTAGATCTACTGCATTTCCTTTGTCTAATAATCTGTCACCTTCTCAAGAAGGAGATCAGGTTGGTTTGGCACGATCTACCTTTAGTAAAACCATGTTGTAATTTGTCCCAATTACCATTGACCTCAATGTCCTTAACTACTTTCTCCTTCAAAAATTTTTTCCAAGACCTTACATACTACAGATGTCAAACTAACAGGCCTATAGTTACTCGGATCACTTTTTTCCCTTTCTTGAAGATAGGAACTATGTTAGCAATTCTCCAGTCGTACGGTACAACCCCTGAGTTTACCGATTCATTAAAAATTCTTGCTAATGGGCTTGCAATTTCATGCGCCAGTTCCTTTAATATTCTTGGATGGAGATTGTCTGGGCCCTCCGATTTTGTCCCATCAAGCTGTTCAAGTTTGGCTTCCACCTCAGATGTGGTAATATCCACCTCCATATCCTCATTCCCATTTGTCATCCTCCATCATCCCTAAGCTCCTCATTAGCCTTATTAAAGACTGAGGCAAAGTACTTATTTAGATATTGGGCCATGCCTAGGTTATCCTTAACCTCCATTCCATCCTCAGTGTATAGCGGTCCCACTTCTTCTTTTTGTTTTCTTCTTATTTATGTGGCTATAGAACCTTTTACTATTGGTTTTAATTCCCTTTGCAAGGTCCAACTCTACATGGCTTTTAGCCTTCCTCACTTTATCCCTACATGTTCTGACCTCACTAAGGTAGCTTCCCTTGCTAATCCCACCTTTCTTCCACTCCTTGTAGGCTTTCTGCTTTTTCTTAATCACCTCTCTGAGATGCTTGCTCATCCAGCTTGGTCTACAACTCCTGCCTATGGTTTTTTTCCCCTTTCTTGGGATGCAGGCTTCTGATAGTTTCTGCAGCTGCGACTTAAAGTAATTCCAGCCTCCTCTGCATTTAGATCCACAAGTTCTTCAGTCCAATCCACTTCCCTAACTAATTTTTCCTTAACTCTTTAAAGTTAGCCCTTGAGAAGTCAAAAACCCTAGTCCCAGATCTATTTTTGTTTATCCTTCCATCTAGTTTTGAACTGAATTAGCTCATGATCACTCGAACCAGGTTGTCCCCTACAACCATTTCTTCTATGAGGTCCTCACTGCTCACCAAAACCAAATCTAAAATGGCATCCCCTCTTGTTGGTTCTTCAACTACTTGGTGAAGAAATCCATCTGCTATCACATCCAGAAAAATCTGAGCCCTATTATTCTTGCAAGCACTTGTCCTCCAGTCTATATCTGGGAAGTTGAAGTCTCCCATGATCACACATTTCCCCTTAGTGTTTACTTCATTAAAACATTAAAGAGGTCTCTATCCATATCCAAATCAGATCCCGGCGGTCTGTAGCACACCCAAGCACTATCTCAGGGGAGGCTCTAGTAGCTTTTTTTCCCAGTGTGATTTTTTGCCCAGACAGACTCTGTCTTATCCATTCCATCACTTCTTATTTCTTTACAGTTAACCTCATCATTGATGTACAATGCTACTCCACCACCTTTGCCTTTATTTCTGTCTTTCCTAAACAGCACATAGCCTTCAATACCTGTACTCCAGTCATGACTACTATTCCACCATGTTTCTGTTATCCCTATAATATCCGGTTTCACTTCCTGCACCAGTAGCTCCAGTTCCTCCATTTTGTTACCTAGGCTCTCGCATTAGTGTACAGACATTTTAATTTTTGGCGTTTTTGGCTTCACTGACATTCTTTACCCTGTTATGCACAGACATTCTACACCAGCATCACCTGTTAGTCTGGTATCTACACTACCCTTCCTCCTTATGTCAATTCTTCGGTCCATGGCTGTATCCCCTCTTACTTTGTTTACTTCCCTCTCAGGTTAAATTCCGGCGTGGAGATCTCCTGGACATCTCCCAACCATCTCCCCCAAATTCCTAGTTTAAAGCTCTCTTAATCAGTTCGGCGAGCCTCCATCCTAGAAGTCTATTTCCCTCCTCCTTACTCAGGTGAAGTCCATCCCGAGAGAGAACAGTCTTCTGTCCGTAAATGCTTCCCAATGACCGTACATCCCAAAGCCCTCCTTATAGCACCACTGCCTGAGCCATCTGTTGATCTCCCATAATCTTGTCACACCTTTGTCGCCCTTCTCTAGGAACTGGCAGAATCCCACTGAAGATCACCTGAGCCTCGATTTCCTTAAGCGTCTTCCCCAACCTGGCATAGTCTCCTTGATACAGTCCAGCGAGTATCTAGCCGTATCATTCGTTTCCCACATGAAGGACAATCAACGATTCTTCCCGCTCCCGCTAGGATCCTTTTCAGCCTCAGGTCCACATCCTGTATCTTAGCACCCGGCAGACAGCACACCCTTCTGTTCTCTCCGATCAGGTCTAGTTACAGGCCTGTCTATTCTTCTCAGTAAGGAGTCTCCAATCACGTAGACCTGCCTTTTCCTGGTGACAGTGTGATTCTCCGGTCTATCCCCTGCACCCACTGGCTGCAAGTCCTCTCGATTCCTATTCGCCCCTTGCAATCCTCCTGGGGCTCATATTTGGTGTTGCCTCTATTGACTCCTCCCCTCTTCCTGTAGGACTAGCAGCTCTTCTCTTTTCCCTTGCCCTCGCTCCTTCAGTGACCACCTACTATGCCCCTTCTTCATTTTCCAACTCTGCAAACCTGTTCCTGAGTTCTATTTCTCCTTCACTGGCTCGTCTTTTCCTCTGCCTGGTTCTCTTAGTCACATGCTTCCACCGTCCACTTTCCTCACGCAGCAGTCCCTCCTCAGAATTCTTTGGTCCTGCTTCCATCTGCACATCTGAGCTTATCCCTTCAGCCCCCTCGTGTCTGTGTTCCATCGTCTGCTCGAACCCCCTTCTGAACTCAACCAAAGTTTCCACCTTCATCTCCAATCCTCGGTTCTTTTCTTCCATCAGCTCTATCAGCCGACACTTCATGCAGATGTAACCCTTTTCAGGCACCCCCTCCAGGATCATGTACATGCCGCTGCTTCCACATCCAGTCATCCTCATTGTGTCTTTCACTGCTACCTCTGTGTCAGTCATGGCCTTCTTACTTCGTGCCTGGCAGTCCAAGCCACACAACACAGCACGGACCCCCAACAGGCACCAGGCCGCTGGCAGACCACTGCCTGCTTCCTTGTCTAGCTTGTTGGTTCCTCTGTCTTAGTCTCCCCTGCAACCTTCCCCTGTCAACTCCCTCTGAAACTCCCCTGTTAGCAGCTCTGTTTGCAGGCTGCTGTGCCGCTGCAGCTGTCTGACTGGAGCCAGGAGGAAATGACACACAGTAGCCTCCAGGTTAGCGGAAAGAAGGGATCCCTCTCTAGGTGTTACCAGTCAGCAAGCATCAAGTTTAAAAAATCACTGGAATGTGATCAAGTAAGTAGGCCCCTTTTGTATGAGATTTAGGAAAATTCATTCAGCACAATTTTTATTTTCCTCTGGCGACCTGCTGTCATTTGAATGGTTAAGAGTGAAATTTGCCTCTGTGCAGAAAGGCAACACAAGGCCTGTGCAACATTGTCTCTTTAGAATGCAGTTTGAGGACTGACATGGTGCATTTTTTCTGGTCTTCTGCGTTAAGGTGAATTTCATCCTAAGTAAAAATCCAATTAGGGAACAATGTAAAGTTTCCCCAAGTGAGAAAGGCAGCATACTGGAGCATCACAAGGTGAGGGGAATGGCAGTGTGCATACATTGTCTCGTTTAACTTCACAAATTAATATTTCTTATCAGGGTACTGCAGAGTCCAAACAAACAGAACACCGTGAAGAAGGGCCATACCTTAATATACAGAACTAAAGAAAATACAATCACTAAGATTCCACAGTATAAATCCAAGTTTAGTAACTCCCAAATGTATAATTTTACCTGTAGGAAAAATTAGATAAAAACTAAAAGACCAACCTAATGGGAAAAATCAGACGATGCATCTGAGTCTATTCATTACTAAAGAGTGTGTGGAACTAGTTAGGAGATGGTTCTTAGCTAATAAATTAATTTACAATAAGTATATCATGAAAATCATTTAATTTAGAAGTTGTTAAAACAACTGTGAAAATATTAAATATTAATTTGATTTTTTTAAAAGAAAACATCCTGATGATTAATCAGTGACATAACCAGATAAATCTAGCTGTCACATAATCAATTTAGATTATTTCAGTAAAGAGCTGGAATATTTTTCCTTTTCCTACTAGTGTAGGAATTGTAGGATATGTCTAGCTTTTGTAGAGTATGCCTAGCTGTTTAAACAGCATTTAAGAGGTATTAAATGCAAATATGATACTGAATATTATATGTATTAATACTGAAGTCATGATCGTTAATATTTGTATTACTGTAAAGCCTAGAAGCCTTAGCCATGGTCCAGGAATCCATTGTGCTAGAACATAAAACAAAAAGAAGGAGCTTATCCCAAGCTATCCCAAAGAGCTTACAATGCTGTTTATTATGGTTACCAGTTTATTAGATCTTCAGTTAACAAAGTTTGATGAACCAGCCTCTTGTAGCTCACTTTGGATTTGTCTGTAATGGGAAAATGAGTTGTGTTTGGAAAATATGTGAATGAATGTTATTAAACATTATTTAGACAAAGTCTGTCATGTTTAAAACCATATTTGCTGGTGTTTAACACCTGGTGTTTAACTGTGACCATGTAATAGGTTTTTAAACATGCCTGGGCCAGATTCTCTCCTGTGTTAGATCTCTGGGATCAAAAAAATTGGGAGTTTCAAGAAGGACGAGAGACACTGGATGTGGTTGTAAATTTATTTCTAAATGTTTGGGAGATAAAATTTTGCAGTGCAGGTCATTCAATAATCATTTATATATACCTGCCAGCAAGTGTATGTATATGCCAATAGTGCCCCCACCCACACCCATCCTGGTCCCCGGCCAACCCATGGCTGAGACTCACCATTCCTCCCTTTGAATGAGGGTAAAAGGGGACTATAAAGGAGTGTGGGTTGGCTCCTTGCTGACCCAGTCATAGAACCCCGAATGCCACCTCCCACCACATTTCTGCCCCTTTAAAGAATACCTCCTTTCCCAATCCATTTTTTCTGACCACTGTATCCCTTCCTTACAGAGCAATGAACATCTGTCACAAGGAGGCACCAGCAATTAGCGTGGCTGCTTCCCTTGCATACCTATCTGGGCATAAATAGTGTTCTTCTCTTCCAGTCACCTGTGGGAGGATTATTCCAATGTACTGGAATATGTACTTGGAATGGTGCTGACCATGTTGCAGGTAATCTCCTGGGTCTGTGGCCTCCCTTAAAAGGACAACACCTCCTCTGCCAAGCTCAACATAGGTCCCCACCCCTTCATGTGCAGAGATCATTTTTAACAACACAACTTTTCTCACCATCATCTTGCGCATCAAGTACTGATACCAACGGAGGCAACCGTGGAAAGTTTGATCCTATATGGGAAGCACTTCAGGGTATGTTGACACTATGTTTTAAAACCCACAGCCACTCACCCTGGTCCACGCTACAAATTTATGTCAATATAGCTATGTCACTCAGGGATATGCGGAAAATCCTTGAGTAACCAATCTACCCACCAGTGTGGATAGGGCTATGTTGACGGGAGGGCTTTTCCTGTACACATAACTACTGTCTTTCATGGAGGTGGAGCACCTACAGTGACGGGGGAGCAGCGCTACAAGTGTAGACAAGCCCATGACAGCTGTTGAAGACGCCAGGGAAGAATATTTGTATGATAGTCAGAGTAGTGTGACCAATGACCAGTTTCCACCCCATGTCCATGCTATATTCAAGTTTTTTTGTCTCAACAATTGTCTCAACTTGATCTTTAATATTGAAATCTATAAAAGACTTAAGGCATACAGTCAGACTCTGCATTTTACAGGACTGAAAAACAGGATTGTGGCTACAAGTAAGGAATAAGCAGCTGTGGCAGGTGAACTCTTAAGATTCAAAGAGCTTGATTTCCCTGTAAATAGTCTCAGTGATGAACAATAAGGGGAACAAAATGTCTACTATTAATGTAAAACGTGACATCTCATGGTTCTAATCTGGTGTATGCCATCTGTAGAGTTCCCCTGCTAATTATTGTTGTACATTGGAATAATCACCAGTACTCTGACTTAATATCTCTGAACACTCAAATGAGATTCACTTGGGATATCAGAGCAAATACAGTGTAACATTGTATAGTGGTGTTGCTCTCGTTTTGGTTATGCTATAGTTATATTTCAGAATGTACTTTATTAAAAGTCCCAGTCCTGAAGACAATGAGTTAAAATGTTGAACTCCTTCCGGATGATGTTGTGGTATCCCCTCACACTGAGTATACCTTTCTGGGGGAGGGAACTCCAGCTATTAGAAAGAGATAGGTATTAGTAATGGGCAATTCGATCATTAGAAACATAGATAGCTGGGTTTGCGATGACCAGGAGAACCATATGTCTGCCTGGTGCAAAGGTTGCGGATCTCTTGAGACATCTAGGTAGCTTATGTGTGGTGCTGGAGAGGAGCCGTACATGTAGGTACCAATGACATAGGGAAGGATAGGAGGTCCTGGAAGCCAAATTTAGGCTGATAGAAAAAGAGGTAAAAAGTGAGGAGGCAAAGTTTGCAGATGATACTAAAATACTCAAGATAGTTAAGACCAAAGCAGACTGTAAAGAACTTCAAAAAGATCTCACAAAACTAAGTGATTGGGCAACAAAATGGGTCAAATTGAACTTTAATGGATAAGTAAAGTAATGCACATTGAAAAAATAACCCGCAACATAACATACAATATGATGGGGCGATTTAGTTACAAAACTAATCAGGAAAAGAGATCTTGGAGTCATGTGATAGTCCGAAAGACATCCACCAGTGTGCAGCGGCAATCAAAAACAAGCAAACCAGGATGTAGAATAAAAAAAGGGATAAGAATAAGATAAGACTTCTATTGCCCTTATATTTAAATGATGTAGCCCCCACATCTGAATATTGCATACAGATGTGTAACTTCCATCTCTAAAAGATATTCTGTGCACTAGAAAGGTCAGAGAAGGAAGTAAAAGATAGGGTTGGAACAGGCCCACGAGATAGACTAAAGAAGCTAGGACTTTTGACTTGGAAAAGAGGAGACTAAGGGATATAGTGAAAGAATATTAAATCATCATGAGTGATTGAATAAGTAGATAAGAAAAATTACTTATCCCAAATACCAGAACTAGGCCACCAAATGAAATATGGCACAGTTAAAACAAATAAAAGGAAAGTTTCTCACACAAGCGCCACATCAACTGTGTAACTCCTTAACTGAGAGGTTGTGAAAAGGCTAGACATAAACATGTAAAAGTAGAACGGGAGTAAATTCCAGGAGGTACAATCCATTAATGGGTATTGCCAGATGGGAATGAAATGGTTCCTAGCTTCTGTTTGTCAGAGAGTGGAGATGGATGGCAGGAGAGAGACTACTTGATCATTACTTGTTAGGTTCACTCCCTCTGGGGCACCTGGCATTGACTACTGTTGGAAGACAGGATACTGGGCTAGATGGACCTTTGGTCTGACACAGTATGGCCGTTCTTATGTTAGATAAGAGATTGAAGTCCAGGACCTCCATAGTAGCATTCTCTGAGATATTCTCAGTTCCAAATGCAGGGCTGGTTAGACAGGCAGAATTGCGAGTCTCAATGCGTGGATGAGACAATGGTGTAGGGAGCGGGGTGTAGTTTTATTAGGAATAGGGGAAACTTTTGGGAAAGGAGGCACCTATACAGGAAGGATGGGCTCCACCTAAACCAAAATGGAACCAGATTGCTGGCATTTAACATTAAAAAGATTGTAGAGCAGTTTTTAAACTAAGAGCTGGGGGAAAGCTGATAGGGGAGGATCTATTAATAGAGAATCTCTATGTCCTAGTGAGGACGAGAGGATGGAAAATGATAAAATACAGGCAGGGTCTGATCAGAAACAGTCAAATAAAAGAGTCCCATTCAATTACATCGTGTAATGGCAGGCAACTAAAAGGAGATAAGTTTTTAAAGTGCTTATATATCAATGCTAGAGTTCTGAATAATAAAATGGGTGAACTAGAGTGCTTCATATTAAATAGGGATATTTATATAATAGACATCACAAAAACTTAGTGGAATGAGGATAATCAATGGGATACAGTAATAGCAGGATACAAAATATATCTGAAGGACAGAACAGGTCGTGCTGCTGGGGAAGTGCCATTATATGTGAAAGAAAGCATAGAATCAAATGAAGTAAAAGTCATAAATGAATCTGTCTCATAGAATCACTAATAATAAGAATATAGCAGTAGGGATGTATTACCCACCGCCTGACCAGTACGCTGACCGTGACTGTGAAATGCTCAATGAGATTAGAGAGGCTATTAAAAAACAACAACTCAATAATAATAATAATAATGGGGGATTTCAATTATCCCCATATTGATTAGGTACATGTCACCTCAGACAGGATGCAGAGATAGTTTCTTGACTCCTTAAATGACTGCTTCTTGGAGCTGCTGGTCCTGGAACTCACCAGAGGAGAGGCAATTATTGATTTAGTCCTAAGTGGAGCACAGAATCTGGTCCAAGAGGTGAATATAATTGGACCACTTGGTAATAGTTACCATATATAATTAAATTTAATATCCCTATGGCAGGAAAAACATTACACTGGCCCAATACTGTAACATTTCATTTCAGAGAGGGGAACTACATAAAAATGAGGAGGTTAGTTAAACAGAAATTAAAGGGTACAGTGCCAAAAGTGAAATCTCTGCAAGCTGTGGGAAACTTTTTAAAGACACCATAATAGAGGTTCAATTTAAATGTATACCCCAAATTAAAAAACATAGTAAGAGAACCAAAAAAGAGCCACTGGGGCTAAACAACAAATTAAAAGAAGCAGTGAGAAGCAAAAAGGCATCCTTTCAAAAGTGGAAGATAAATCCTAGTGAGGAAAATAGAAAGGAGCATAAGCACTGGCAAATGAATTATGAAAATATAATTAGGAAGGCCAAAAGAGAGTTTGAGGAACAGCTAGCCAAAGACACAAAAAGTAATAGCAATTTTTTTAAAAAGTACATTAGAAGCAGAAAGCCTGCTAAACAACTAATGGGGCCACTGGATGATTGAGGTGCTAAAGAAGCGCTCAAGGACAATAAGGCCATTGCAGAGAAACTAAGTGAATTCTTTGCATTGGTCTTCACGGCTGAGGATGTGAGGGAGATTCCCAAAACTGAACCATTCTTTTTAGGTAACAGATCTGAGGAACTGACCCAGATTGAGGTATTATTAGAGGAGGTTTTGGAACAAATTGATAAATTAAACAGCAATAAATTACCAGGCCCAGATGGTATTCACCCAAGAGTTATGAAGGAACTCAAATGTGAAATTGCAGAAATACTAACTGTAGTCTGTAACCTATCATTTAAATCAGCTTCTGTACCAGACGTCTGGACGATAGCTTATGTGATGCCAATTTTTAGAAAGGGCTCCAGGCTTTTAAGCCTGACTTCAGTGCTGAGCAAACTGGTTGAAACTATAATAAAGAACAAGAACGTAATTTTTTGAGGAAGATTCAACATGGTTTTAGTAAAGGGAAATCATGCCTCATGAATCTACTAGAATTCTTTGAGGGAGTCAACAAGCATGTGGACTAAAGGGATCCAGTGGATATAATGTACTTAGATTTTCAGAAAGGTCCTTCACCAAAGACAAATTAAGCTGCCACGGGATAAAAGGGAAGTTGCTCTCATGGACTGGTAACTAGTTAAAAGATAGGAAACAAAGAGTAGGTATAAATGGTTGATTTTCAGAATGGAGAGAGGTAAATGGTGGTGTCCCCCCGGGGGTTTGTTCTGGGACTAGTCCTATTTAACATATTCAAAAATATCTGGGAAAAGGGTAAACAGTGAGGTGGACAATTTCAGACAATAAAATTAAGTCATATAGTAAGACAGGCAGACTGCAAAGAGTTAAAAGGATCTCTCAAAACTGGGTGAATGTGGCAATATAAAATGCAAGATAAATTAATGTTGAAAAATGCAAAGTAATGACATTGGAAAGGCATAATTCCACTATACATATAAAAGATGGGTCGTACTAGCTGTTACTACTAAGAAGAGATCTTGAGTAATTGTGGATAGTTCTCTGAACATCCACTCAATGTTGCAGTCAGTAGTCCCAAAAAAAGGTGAACAGGAACCGTGGAATAATAAGAAAGAGAGATATAAGATCAGAAAATAATCATATGCTGTCTATAAATCCATGGACGGCACATTCTGAATATTGTGTGCAGATGTGTCGCCCCATCTCAAAAAAGAATATTCAAATTAGGGAAAAACGAAAAAAAAAAAAAAAAAATAAAAGGTTCAGAAAGGGCAACAAAAATTGATTAGGAGTATTTTCCGTATGAGGAGAGTTAATAAGATGGGATGTTAGTTTGGAAAAGAGTACGATAAGGGATATGAAGAGGTCTGATAAAATCATGAGGGTTGTGAGAAATGGATAAGGAAAAGTTGTTACTTAGTCCATAGATATAAAAACGAGGCCACCAAAGGAAATAATGGGCAGCATTTAAAACAAAAAAGGAAGTTTTCTTCAACAGCAGGCACACTGAAATCTGTGGACATCCTTGCCTGAGGAGGTGTGAAGGTAGGCTATAACAGTGGTTAAAAAGAGCTATAAATTCATGGAGTTAAGTCCATTAGGTATTACCAGGATGGGTAATGGAATGTGTCCTAGCCTCTGTTTGTCCGAAATCTGGATGACGGCAGGGTTGGATCTACTTGAATGATACCTTTGTCGTCATCCTCTGGGGCACGCTGCACTCCGCACGTGGAGGAACAGATACTGGGCTAGAGACCTTTGGTCTGATCAATAGGCCATTCTAGGTACTATAGAAAGAAGGATAAAATGGCTAAGACCTTCTGCAAGAGATTTTACAGAGGAGGAGAGCTGTTGGATGTTTAATTCAGAACTGTCATTGAAAAACTGTGAATAAATTGTTGGACTACGCTCTTTTTTTTACAGACTTTGTTTAGTAGTGAAGTAGGCTCTAGAAATACAAATATTTCACTTTAAATTTGAGTGCTTTGTTTTGGTTGATATATTTGGACCACCTTTAGGTCTATTGATATTTAATTTGGATATATGCGATTTATAATATTAATTTTAATTCGAATTTAAATAAGAATAATTTCATCAATATAATAGTATGGTTTAGTTTCTCAATCTGTTTATCAAGAAAAGTAGTTTTGTCGAATCAGGCAACAATTAAAGGAGCTTGGGAGTATGACAGGGAAGCTCACACTGAGACAGATACAGCTTAAGATT
>NC_133769.1:184783769-184802544 GCF_003597395.2 Chelonoidis abingdonii
AATCTTAAGCTGTATCTGTCTCAGTGTGAGCTTCCCTGTCATACTCCCAAGCGCCTTTAAAATCTGTTGCCTGATTCAGACAAAAACTATTTCTGAAAACAGATTGAGAAACCTCAAACCATACTATTAATATTGAGAAATATTATTATATTAAATCAATAAAATTAAATTATAAATTCCCATAATCCAAATTACATATATCAAGTACACCATAAATAGGTCCAAATATTCAACCTAAAACAAAGCACTCAAAATTTAAAAGTGAACATATTTGTATATTCCTAGAGCCCTACCTTCCTACTAAACAAAGTCTGTAAAAAAAAGAGCTAAGTCCAACAATTTATTCACAGTTTTTCAATGACAGTCTGATACACATCCAACAGCTCTCCTCCTCTTGTAAAATCTCTTGTCAGAAGGTCTTAGCTCATTTTATCACCTCTTTCTATAAGTAATACCTAAGAATGGCCTATTGAATCAGACCAAAGGTCATCTAACCCAGTATCCTGTCTCCAACAGTGCCAGTGCCAGGTGCCCCAGAGGATACAAAAGGTTCATTCAGTTGATCCAACCCCGCCGCTCATCCCAGATTCGGACAAACAGAGGCTAGACACCATTCCTTACCCATCCTGGTAATAAGCCATAATGGACTACTCATGAATACTAGTTCTCTTTAAACCCACTGTTATAGCCTACCTTCACACACTCCTCAGGCAAGGAGTCCACAGATTTCAGTTCCCCTGTTGAAGAAAACTCCTTTATTTGTTTTAAAATGCTGCCATAATTTCATTTGGTGGCCCTCGTTTTTATACTATGGACTAAGTAAACAACTTTTCCTTATCATTTCTCACAAAACCCTCTATGATTTTATCAGACACTCTATCATATCCCCTTATCGTCCTCGTTTCCAAACTAACATCCCCATCTATTAATCTCTCCTCATACGGAAATACTCCTAATCAATTTTGTTGCCCTTTCTGAACCACATTTTATTTTTTTTTTTTTTTTTTTTTTTTTTTTTTTTTTTTTTTTCGATTTTTTTTCCCTAAATTTGAAATATATCTTTTTTGGATGGGGCGACCACATCTGCACACAATATCAGATGTGCCGTCCATGGTTTAAGACAGCAATATATATTTCTATCCTATATCCTCCCTTTCTTAATTACCACATTCCTGTTCACCTTTTTTTGACTACTGCGCACATTGAAGTGGATTTTTCAGAGAACTATCCACAATTACCCCAAATCTCTCCTTAGTAGTAACAGCTAAGTAGACCCCATCATTTTATATTATAGTGGAATATGCCTTTCCAATGCATTACTTTGCATTTTTCAACATTAAATTTATCTGCATTTTTATTGCCCCATTCACCCATTTTGAGAGATCCTTTGTAACTCTTTTGCAGTCTGCCTGTCTTAACTTATCTTAGATTTTATGTCTGAAATTGTCCACCTCACTGTTTATATGATAGAGGTCTATAAAATCATGAGTGGTGTGGAGAAAGTGAATAAGGAAAAGTTGTTTACTTGCTCCCATAATATAAAAACGAGGGCCACCAAATGAAATTAATGGGCAGCAGGTTTAAAACAAATAAAAGGAAGTTCTTCTTCACACAGGGCACACTGAATCTGTGGAACTCCTTGCCTGAGGAGGTTGTGAAGGCTAGGACTATAACAGTGTTTAAAAGAGAACTAGATAAATTCATGGAGGTTAAGTCCATTAATGGCTATTAACCAGGATGGGTAAGGAATGGTGTCCCTAGCCTCTGTTTGTCAGAATCTGGGAATGAGCGGCAGGGGTTGGATCACTTGATGATTACCTGTTCTGTTCATTCCCTCTGGGGCACCTGGCACTGGCCACTGTTGGAAGACAGGATACTGGGCTAGATGGACCTTTGGTCTGACTCAATAAGGCCATTCTTATGTTCTTATAGAAAAGAAGGTGATAAAATCAGCTAAGATCCTTCCTGACCAAGAGATTTTACAAGAGGAGGAGAGCTTTTGGATGTTTAATTCAGAAACTGTCCATCCTGAAAACTGTGAATAAACTGTTGGACTTACGCTCTTTTTTTATACAGACTTTGTTTAGTATAGAAAGGTAGGTCTCCTAGGAATATACAAATATTTCACTTTTTAAATTTTGAGTGCTTTGTTTTAGGTTGAATATTTGTAGCCTGATTTATGGTGTACTGATAATATTAATTTGGATAATATGGGAATTTATTAATTTAATTTTATTTGATCTTAATAATAATAATAATTATCATCAATATTAATTAGTATGGGTTTTAGGTTTCTCAATCTGTTTGATCAGAAAATAAAAGTTTTTGTCCTGAATCAGGCACCACAGAATTTATAAAGGACGCTTGGGAGTATGACAGGAAGCTCACACTGAGACAGATACAGCCTTAAAGACTTTTTATTAAAATTAATAATAGTAAGTAAATGGTAAAATACCCAGAGTTACAAAGTTACAATTGCATTACTACTATTCAATAGATACATAGGATAATACAGTATTGTACGCAACAAAGCTTTAGTTAACATACTCACACCTTTCCTTGATAACCCGATGATAAGATACACAAGAATAGCCTTGTGGTTCAGGTTTCTCAATTCTTGAGTGAGAGATGCAGTGCTTAGAAAATGCTAAGAGCTATCAAAGCTGACTAGGGTTTACTTGACAAACTTAAATCAAAACCTAATAAACAAACTAAGAATAAAACTTAGGGAAACCAAGCTTAGCTTAGTTCCTTTGAAACTTAAAGTTTAAGAAGAACAAGTATAGCCCACTAATAGTAGCAATCATCGTAGATGGAATAGATAGAGTGGAGGAAGTAAGTGAGGAGTGGAGGAAGTGAGAAAATGGAGTACTGTATTGAGGTGGGTCACCTCTTTTATAGGACAAAGTGCTGCAAATCCTTCCTCCTATGCCCAAATTTCATTCCTCATCCACAGAAATGTTAGGGTACACTTACCCCATAGGCTCATATGTATATGCGTATTGATGACAGATATATATGCACATCAGTCTTTTGTGGTGTACTTGTTAAGTCTGTGGGTACAAAATTGAACCCCCCCATGCCATTCTCCATTGTCTATTGGTCTAAATAAAAGGTCATAGGTGTAGGCACTCATCTATTTAGATAACAAGCTATAGGTCAACTTTTCTTTCTGAGTAAAAGGCCTTAATATAGATATGCTAAAATTTTGCTTTAGCTTAACATACAGGATATGGCCTGTAGGTCTCTTGCATTACAGCCAAACTTACTTTAATATAAATCTATAAACCTATTACAATAAACCAAATACTTAAACTATAAAAAATATATAGATAGATATAGATATAGATCGAGATAGATCTATATGCAAGCAAGCAATTTAGTCCTATAGGCTACATATTGAAAGAATTAGAGATTGTTTGTTATAAGGTATGGGCACTAAGCATTGTTTAATTTGCAAATTGATCTATGATTTTTCATTTAGAACTAGAAATGCCATTATCCTGCTGGTTTCTGCTAAGGCAAGAAATTGGTAATCCATGTATATTCCATGTAGGAATTAAAAGAACCATTCTCACACTCCAGCAAGCTTTAAATATATATTTTCCCAACCACCAGAGAACATTCAGGTACTGTATTTTATCTGTATTTCCTAACAACCTTAAGCATGATAACATCATTGTGTTAATAGAAGCATTTTCCTTGCTAATCAGAACATTTGTCTTAATTCATTTAATGATACCCCAGTTATGGATAAATAAACTTGAACCACAGAACTTTGAGCTTATTTTGATCAGAAAAGTTTAATTTAGTTAATATTTATTTGTATATTTTTTTTCCTTTGCTTCTTGACACCCTGGTTGTGAATGGGAGCAGAAAAACTGTGAAAAAGACATAATATTTTGAACCTAGAAAGGGGCAGTGGGACTAAGAATGTCAGATGAGAATCTAAACTGAACCTCTGAAATGTTGAGGTACTTAATCTTCCTTATGTTTCTCTGAAATAAAGTCCCCAGAGTTCACCCTTTGTAAATGCTGATGAAATTTCTATTCATCATGGAAACATTACTGTGATGCCACAAACACTAGACCTATCATGAGATAACTCTGGAAGGAGTAGTCTGATTAGAAAAGAGGCTATGGCTCCTTCATGATATTCTGAAGGCTTAAAGAGGACATAATGCCACCTCTGGGAATTCCCCCAGTATTGGGTTGTTGTAAGACCAACATAGTGAACTTTGAGTTGCCATGCTGCGTAGTGCCTATGTGGATGAATGCTGGTCTATACTAGACAATAGTGGTGGTGATGGCTAGAGTGCAAAATAATCCAGCTATGCTGGGCTTCAAAGCAGCCTATACATAGTCATAAATTAGAGCACACCTTCAGGATGCTCTAACTTGTGTCAGCTGTACTGGGCCCAATAGCAATCCAGAACTAGCAAGGTCCAGAAGTGGCATATTAGGTGCACCAATATGCTGCACAATCTGTGTTGTGCTTTTTGAAAACCATAGCATAGAATCTGCCCCTATACTTATATTCCTGGTGCTTGGTAAACAGAAATGTTGGGGAAATAAAAGTGTAGAACCAGTTTGTAACAGTATAATGTGGCTTTGATAGAATAGGACACTTTAGAAACATTGCTGGCATATGGCACTGGCTGCTTCAGATGTAATCTTTCAGGCAGTTCGTTACAGCAATGTTAAATAATAAAATAAAACATACTGGCAGAATTATCCAATGGGGGGTGGGAGAGAGTGAGAATTGAAAAAACTTTAGAAGATCTGGCCCAAGGAAAACAAAAAGAAGAGTTAGCCTGAGGAACTGAAGTGAAGAGTTGTTCTAAATGAGTTTATTTTTCATAACAAGGAAATGCCCCCATTAAATAATTCTTCCTTTACAGTACAGAAAAAAAGCTAAGGAGCTACTTCATAGTATGTACTTGACTAACAGTAGAAACAGTCTATTAAACACTGATATAAACAAATTGAAAAATACCCTCTTTTATAATAAAATATTTGTTTTATATTAAAGCATCTGATTCCTCCTGAAATAAGCAGAACAATTCCAGTCACTCAGCTAAAACTGATTCTGTGCCTTAGAAATAAGGGTCAGATATCCAGAATCTTGTCTCTTTCATTGTTACTTTGAAGGACTGGGTATGTTGTCATAAGGTAGTACAGGAAAGCTGTCTAACAGGTAGCGTAGTAGTCCTGAGAGTTGGGACTCCTGAGTTCTGTCTGTAGTTCTCCCATCACATTGCTGGGGGACTTTGGAAAAGTTATTTAAACCTCAGTGCCTTCATGTCCTCATTCATTGCCCCAAACTCAGAAAACTTCATTAAGCTGCTCTGCTGATTAATATAACCTTTATGCAAACAAGAACATGACAATTGAAATGTAGAGACATTTTCACTGAAGGTAATTTTATATAAATATTCCTTCGCCCTGGCAAGGTTTGTACATTCATGGAATGACAATATTCACATGTAAAAAGTCACAAGATAGTGCAAGCGAAAATCCTGCAAACCATCATTTCAATATTGTTGGCATGAAGCATAATTTTTATACATCTTTGATATTACACTTGTCTATATCTAAATGTATAGTAAGAATGTTAACTACGTTATTTTGGCCCCCTTTTTAATTTAATGTAATTTGATGTATCTTATTAACTGAAACATTGATTTATGGTGATTAATATTAAGTTATTATGAGCTTGTAATTTTATACACAAATTAGGCTTGAATTTCAGACACAAATGGGTGCACCGAAGATGTTTGAAAAACTGTCCCTTAATTTATGTTTTATACAAATCTACTCACTATTAATTACTCATACACAGAATATATTGTTCAGAAAGACAATAGTGTAGCAAATGGATGTAGTGCTTATTGCTTTGATTCAACAAAACATTTAAGCATGTGGTTATGTCTATCCCTAGTTGGCAAAGCATTTAAATTTATGTGAAGCATTGCTTAACTATAAAAACAATGAGGCATCCAGTGGCACCTTAAAGACTAACAGATTTATTTGGGCATAAGCTTTCGTGGGTAAAAAACCCACTTCTTCAGATGCATGGAGTGAAAGTTACAGACGCAGGCATTATTATACTGACACATGAAGAGAAGGGAGTTACCTTACAAGTGGAGAACCAGTGTTGACAGGGCCAATTCAATCAGGGTCGATGTAGTCCATTCCCAATAATTGATGAGGAGGTGTTAATATCAGGAGAGGGAAAGTTGCTTTTGTAGTGAGCCAGCCACTCCCAGTTCCTATTCAAGCCCAAATTAATGGCGTTAAATTTGTGACTGAATTTTAGTTCTGCAGTTTCTCTTTGAAGTCTGTTTTTGAAGTTTTTTTTGTTGAAGCCTGGCTACTTTTAAATCAGTTATAGAATGTCCAGAGAGATTGAAATGTTCTCCTATGGCTTTTGTATGTTACCATTCCTGATGTCTGATTTGTGTCCATTTATTCTTTTACTTAGAGACTGTCTGGTTTGGCCAATGGCAGAGAGGCATTGCTGGCACATGATGGCATATATCAAATTAGTAGATGTGCAGGTGAATGAACCCCTGATGGTGTGGCTTATGTGGTTGGGTCCTATGATGGTGTCACTAGAGTAGATATGGGGACAGAGTAGGCAACGAGATTTCAAGTATCAGAGGGGTAGCCGTGTTAGTCTGGTTCTCTAAAAGCAACAAAGAATCCTGAGGCACCTTATAGACTAACAGGTGTTTTGGAGCATGAGCTTTCGTGGTTGAATACCCACTTCGTCAGATGCATGATTTGTTACATGGATAGGTTCCTGGGTTAGTGTTTCAGTGGTGTGTAGTTGCTGGTGAGAATTTGCTTCAGGTTGGGGGACTGTCTTTAAGCAAGGGCTGGCCTGCCTCACAAGGTCTATGAGAGTGAGGGATCATTTTCCAGGATAGGTTGTAAATCATTGATGATGTGCTGGAGAGGTTTCAGCTGGGGGCTGTATGTGATGGCCAATGGTGTTCTGTTATTTTCCCTGTTGGGCCTGTCCTGTAGTAGGTGACTTCTGGGTACACGTCTCGCTCTGTCCATCTGTTTCCTCACTTCCCCAGGTGGGTATGATAGTTTTAAGAATGCTTGATAAAGATCTCATAGGTGTTTGTCTCTGTCTGAGGGATTGTAGCAAATTTGGTTGTATCTTAGGGCTTTGCTGTAGATAATGGATCGTGTGATGTCCTAGATGGAAGCTGGAGGCATATAGGTAAGTATAGTTGTCAGTAGGTTTCCGGTATAGGGTGGTGTTTATGTGACCATCACTTATTTGCACTGTAGTGTCCAGGAAATGGATATCTTGTGTAGACTGATCCAGGCTGACATTGATGTGGGGTGGAAATTGTCGATGGTGGGGTGAAATTTTCAACTTCGAAATTTTAAACTTTTAAATTTAAAACAATTCAAAACTCAGTAATCAAAATGTAAAAATATCTTTATTTTTATATTGTTGTTATCAGTAAAATTAGAAACTGTAAATCCCTTGCATTACAATGAACTATTTCTTTAACTGTTTGTATAAAGTGCTGTTTCGCTTGACTTTTAGCTATAGCATAATTATCCCTTATTTTAATATTTAATATTGTTTTAATATTCTTTCTTCTTCCATACTTATGGTAACTCTTTTTAAATATATATCATATCTAGGTTTTTTGTTTCTACTGGTGACGCACATCCACACATTACCTTGATATTGGTGCTGCACATAACAAAATTCATTCCATACATGGCTGAAAATAATTAGAGAGAACGTTGGCTGAGATTCCTTCTTATAAAATCAAGCATCCTGTTGGCTTGTCCTCACAGATTGAAGGAATAACTAGGTGTTCATCTGCACTCCAGAAATGGTTTCAAATTGTATTAGTCCTAAACAGGACTAATCCATTTTTGTTTTTCTCCTCCAGCCTCCAGAGTCTATTGATTTAGCATTTTGCTCAGACTGTAAATGAGCATTCATTGTGAACCATACAATACTCAACT
The DNA here is from genome assembly GCF_003597395.2 of Chelonoidis abingdonii. Classification (NCBI taxonomy): domain Eukaryota; kingdom Metazoa; phylum Chordata; order Testudines; family Testudinidae; genus Chelonoidis; species Chelonoidis abingdonii. The sequence goes on from NC_133769.1 coordinate 184,791,777, forward strand.
TGCACATGATTAGAGAACATATTTTTTAGTATATATACCGTAATTCTTCACATATTTTCCACACACATTTCCCACAATGACCAGTATAACTCAGGCTTTCATTAGCGATATTATGACATCCTTTGGAGGACTATTAGATGCCAGACCCAGGCGACTTCTACAATGAAATTCTCATGTACCCCTTTGCCAGTTGCCACCAAATATGTCCTTAGGTCACATCAGTCTAAAATGAAATCTGTTGGCCTTCACAGTCTTCAGAAAAATCAGTCTGTTGGGACATTTCCAGGAACTGGATAACCTTCCCTCCCCTCCTTCATGTCTCCCCAAGGCCTTGAAACTGGACATAGGTATTAATTTATGGCCGCAACACTTTTCATCCCATTCTCAACTGTCTTGATGAATCTCAGCACTCTCCCTGCTTCTTCTGCAGCTTCTCTACTTCTGACAGCCTCATCTAAGAAAATCCAAAGACTTACTAGGGCAAATACTAAATAAGGTTCTGTTCTGATTAGATTCTGAAACAGCCCCTGTTTCCTTGGTGTCAGAGCCCTACAATCAAGCTTTGAATGCACACACTTACATGTAAGATTTTGTTTTACAGGAGTATAGTCTAATTTAGCAGCAGCTCCTGAGCTGGTATACCCGGTCATAGCTCCATTGAAGTCATTCACAATTTACGTGAGATGAGGATTTGCGCCATTATTATGTACTATTTTCTTTGGTGATATAGTCTGAAGCATCTTATCTTAAAACACGTCTTTTCTCCATAGCCTGTGTCTAATTGTGTTTTCCTTTTATTATTGGCCTTCTGCCATTCATCCACCCTAAAGTGCCTTTAATCCACTGTTTTCTTTCATTCACAATGTATAGTTGCTGCAGTTATTGAACTAAATTATTATGTAAAGCAATTTAGGATAGTGTTTATATGAAAAAGCACTGCACGAAAGGAACTAAATTGTTGTGTAAGTAAACACATGAGAAACAGCTAGTGGTAATGATGCTGATAGAAATCAGAGAAGAAAAGGGGAAAGTCAAATTAACTCTTGGATTTGAAGCCCCCCACCCCCCGTCTGCCTATTGAACCACTCAAATATAAAATTACATCAGAAATGATCATTGTGAATATTGCTTTTAATTAGTAACAGACACATTAATTGTGATGATATATCTGTTTCTCCCTCAACAAAATAGGAAAATCAGAAATCTCATTCATCTTATTCATCTTAGCTGCTCTTTTTTTGGAGCAAGCAAATAATTTACCATCTAATTTATGTTTCAAGTATGATAATAAGTAGGTATTCGCCTACAGTGAAGCCAGTTGTTAGTTGTAACAGATGTATTATTTAGAGGCAGTAATAACCCTAAACTTTCTCATTATTATCAATCTCAATAGACATAGACCCGCAAAGAGCAATGTGGTTTTCATAAAACCATGGTGTCTGTGCAACTGCTGTAACCACTGGCCAGCTCATCAACTCGTGTTAATCGGCAAAGCTCCATTGAGGTCAACGTAGCTTTGTCAGTTTATGCCAGTTGAAAATCTGGGCTTACATATGTTTGAATAAGAGGCAAGGATTATGTTTCCATGCACCCGCAATAAACATGTACCTTTTAAAAAAAGACTAGGGGTATAATTTTCAAAAGTGCTCAAGTCCCATTTTCAAAGGTGACTTAGTCCCAGTGAATTTCCATAAGACTTAGACTTCCAAGTCCCTAAATTGCTTTTAAAAATGTTACCATTAAATAAATCCCAGTTGAGTATATTACCCTTACACTCAGTTGCACTGTATCACTTTGCAAGTGCCCCAGCAGTATTGGTAGGGCCTTCACTAGGGCTGGTGGAGAAACCTTTTTCTGCTGTAAAATGCTGTCTTGTCAAAACCAAAATGTTTACATAAGAACAGCCATAGTGGATCAGACCAAAGGTCCCTCTAGCCCAGTATCCTGTCTTCAGACAGTGGACAATGCCAGGTGCCCCAGAGGGAACAAACAGAACAGGGATTCATCAAGTGATCCACCCCCTGTCGCCCATTCTCAGCTTCTGTCAAACAGAGGCTAGGGACACAATCAGAGGCTAGGATCATCATGAAATTATACTGGTATTAAGAAATGTGTGTTGTTTCTCAGGTCTTGGTTGGAATTTGGAGGGGAAGGGAAGAGAAGAGACTCGAGAGCAGCCAGGTGTTTAGTGCACTCTCGTGGGATGTGGGAGATCCAAGTTCAAGTCTCTACTCCAAATCAGGCAGTACAGGAGACTTGATCCTAACCACTGTGCAGTTCTGGGGTGGGTCACTTTCTGCAGGAGTGGATTTTTCTTATGAAAATTATCTAAAGGTCTCATTTTCCTTCTGCATCAGAACAAAACAAAAATTCCCAAACTTTGGAAATTTTTGTGAACCAGAATTGTTGTTTTTGGCCAGCCTTACTCCTTTAGAAACCTGCTAACCTGGACTCATTTTTACTATCTGTGTCTGTTTTAGATTGTATCAGAGGAGTAGCTGTGTTAGTCTGGGTCTGTAAAAGCAGCAAAGAGTCCTGTGGCACCTTATAGACTAACAGAGGTATTGGAGCATGAGCTTTCGTGGGTGAATACCCACTTCATCGGATGCATGTAGCTGAAGTTTCCAGGGGCAGGTATATATATGCAAGCAACCTTGTTATCTCTAGTCTGTTTCTTGCTTGCATATATATACCTGTCAGTGGAAATTTCCACTACATGCATCCGACGAACTGGGTATTCACCCATGAAAGCTCGAGCTCCAATACCTCTGTTAGTCTATAAGGTGCCACAGGACTCTTTGCTGTTTTAGATTGGAAATTCTCATTCTTCCTTTTGAAAACTTCATTCTTCATGTTTCCTTCTTCTCACAGTAACTGCCAGTAACTCCCTTCCCGGTGTAAGGGAAATGAGTGAGGATTTCATCTGTCAGTTGATGTGTGGGGATTGAATAAGATCAGGATAAGAACAGAAGAGCAGGATTTTATGTGCTAAACAGCAGATGTGAGTAAAGATTTAGAAAGAATAAAAGAGCTAGAGAATTGTACTTTCACGTGTATTGGTACTGCATGCACACAGACAGAGTGAATACTACATTACATTCTAATAAGAGGCATTTGATATGAGATGGTTACAGAAAAGACCAAGGGCAGAAGAAAATTTTTCAGTTATACCTAACAATTCATTGAACTGCTAGTTGACACAGTATGGTCTAGCAGCAGCTAGAGCACTGTACTTGGAAGACAGAAGACCTGGTTTCTATTCTCTACTGTGATACCATGGGCAAGTTTCTGTACCACTGTATAATCTAAACAGACAAATGGGAAGAAGACAAATTCTTTGGGGCAAAGAGTTTTTCACTGTTTCTATACTGCCTAACACAATGGGGTCCTGGTTTTGTCAGGCCTGTACTTGTACTTAAAACTATAATGTTAATTCTAATAACAACAATCTGGTGTGCAGAAAGATGTGGAACCTTTAAAGTGGTGATGCATAAAATGTTCAAACCATGATAACTCTGTAAATGTTTGTTACTGCTCAGACAGAAGTTATAGCCACACGTGGCCCCTCATAGCAAGGAGTGAGAAGAAGCAATGCCTCCAGAAAAGTTGACAAACAAGATGTTACTTTGGAGCAGATGAATTAGGCAGCACTAAGAGCTTGGGAGAATTAACTTGGATTATAATATTGATCCTGAATTGAATTGTATGCTCTGACACAAACCCTTAACTGATATGCTGTGGTGCTTTTACACAGAGTTGGCTGGCCTTCCCTGGGCTATAAAGTACAGTTTATCAGCTGCTAGTGTTAGTACAATCACTCTGTAAAGTTCGAGTAATGTTTCAGTGGGGCCTTTCTCATTCACATTAGGCAAACTAAAGCGTGGATAACTGAAGTTACTTTTTCAGTGAAGATATAACCTGAGGAACTCCCAGTAAGTTAGATACTGTGCCTTTTACACTGGTTTCTATACAATTCTGAGCTCAAAACCCTAACCCTCTGATCCTTTATGTGGCAGACAAATAAGCCTAAATAAACATCTTTGTTCTATTATGTAAATTAATTATTTTTTCAACAGACCTGTGCTGACTTATTCTTCCAGTGGCATGTTATTTACGCTGATGTCCATCACATAACATGAATGTTACCAGATTATAGTGCATAATATGTGAAAAAATGAAGTAACTATGCATACTACTGAAAAATAAGTAGGTTTTTTTTTTATTTTTTACAGCAAAAGAGATGATCTTATTTTTAAGCCTTTTAAAAAACTCTTTGCTTTGAACAGTACTTGCATCTTCAAGATTTTTGCAAGAACAATTGCAGATAAGTATTTTCAGGTACTGCTGTTTGTGGATGGCAGATATTCTACAGTTACTTCTGTACAGGATAGAATTTGATTGTATATTAGCTGTACAAAAGTGACAATATTTGCTACTGAGAGACATCTTTCAACTTCATAGCCCATATCTTTCCAAAAGGCCCAGTTCTACAATGAAGTATGGTGTTCAAATATGTTTCTTTTACTGGATTGCGCAAATCATAGACTCGTAGGACTGGAAGGAACACTCATGGCAGGACTAAATATCATCTACATCATCCCTGCCGGGTGTTTGTCTAACCTGCTCTTAAAAATCTCCAATGATAGAGATTCCACAATTTCCCTAGGCAATTTATTCTGGTGCTTAACCACAATGTTTCATTGTAATCTCCTTCACTCATTGGTAACATTGTTTCTTATGCATATATTTCACCTTTAATCAGAAAAATGTGAATGGTAATTGGGAATCATGTAAGTACGCTCAAAAGTCTACAATCAAGGAAGAAGGCTATGCTGTTTTTTTTAAAAAAAATGTTTTAGAGGGGAAGTGAAAGCAGCAGTAAAATATATATATAAACAAATGGAACAAAGGGGAAGTTGATAGGAATGAATAGTTGGAAATTAGGAATTGTAGAAAACTGGTAAGGGAAGCAAGGGAACACAAGGAGAAAATTGTGCCCAGCAGAGTTGAAGACAGTTAGGAAGAGGTTTTTAAAAATATATTAGGAACAAACAGAATTCTGATAATGGTATTGGCCCATTACTAGATGAAAAAGGTAGAATTATTAATAATATGGAAAAGGCAGAAGCATTCAATAAACATTTTTGTTCTGTATATAGGGGAAAAAACAGATGATATAATCTCATGGTGATAACACTCTTCCTATTCCATCAGCATCTCTGTAGGATGTTAAACTGAAGCTATTAACTTTAGAGAGTCTTAAATCAGAAGGTCCAGGTAACTTGCGTCCAAGAATTTTAAAAGAGCTGGTTGAGGATCTCGCTGGACTGTTAATATTGATTTTCAATAAGTCTTGGAGTATGGTGGAAGTTCCAGAAGATTGGAAAAAAGCTAATGTTATTACCAATTTTTAAATAGTGTAAATAGGAAGACCAGGTAATTATAGGTCTGTCAACTCAATATCAATCACAGGCAAGCTAATAGAGTGGGAGACTCAATTAATAAAGAATTATTGGAAGGTAGTGTAATTAATGCAAATCAACATGGGTTTATGGAAAATAGATCCTGTCAAACTAACTTGATATTTTTTTTGATGAGGTTACAAATTTGGTTGATAAAGGTAACAGTGTTATGTACTTAAACTTCTGTTAAGCGTTTGACTTGGTACTGCACAACATTTTGATTAAAAAACTAGAACATGGCACATTAAATGGATTAAAAATTGGCTGATTGACATTTCACAAAATTTAACCATTAAGAGGGAATTGTCATTAAGAGTGTGTGTTTTTGGTGGGGTCCCACAGGGATTGGTTCTTGGCTTTATGCTATGTAGGGCATACTCACTAGATAGGGGACTCTGTCTTTGGAAGCGATGACTCTGAAAAAGATTTGGTGGTAGTGATGGCTAATCTGCAGAACATAAGCTTCTCATGCAAAGCTGTGGCCGAAATTGCTAATGCAATTTTGGGATGCGTGAACAGAGGAATCTTGAGTAGGAGCAAAGTTGTTATTTTTACCTCTCTATTTGGCACTGGTGGGATTGCCGCTGGAGCATTTTGTCCAGGTCTGGTTCCTGCAATTCAAGAAAAATGTTGATAAATTGGAGAGAGTTCAGAGAAGAGCCACAAGAATAATTACAGGATTAAAAATATGCCTTTGAGAGAGACTCAAACTCAATCTATTTAGCATAACAAAAAAAAGTTTAAGTGGTGACTTGATTATAGTCTATAAGTATTAACACGAGGAAGAAATATTTTAAAATGGGCTCTTTAATCTAGCAGAGAAAGGTATATCATGATCCAGTGGCTGGAAGTTGAAGTTAGACGAATTCAGACTGGAAATGAGGAATACGCTTTTGGTAATCAGTGTTATTAACCATTGGAACAACTTACCCAATGGTTGTAGTAGCTCCTCTATCACTGGCAATTCATAAATCAAAACTGGATTTTTTTCTTCTAAAAGATATACTCTTAATATTATTTTGGAAAAATTCTATGGCCTCTGTTATACAGGAAATCAGATTAGATTATTACAGTGGTCCTGCCTGGCGTTGGAATCTATCAATCTATAAAACCTTATAGAAGGTTTTGCAGTTGATTGAAAACTTTATGAAACCCACAATGATTTGGCTGAGATAACAGTATTTCACTGGGGAGGTGATTTTTTTTTCTTGTATGAAAGAAGGATTTTGCAATTCTGAAGGATGACCATGCGTATTTTGTAGATTATTTATTTTGTGAAAAGTGTCCTCTTACTCTTGCAATGAAGCATGCATACTATACCATATGTGGTTTTCTTTTATTGCTTTAACATAAGGAAAACGATATCAGTTTTGGTTTTAACAGGCAAGAAGTTGGATTTATCCTTTAATTTCTGATGCATGTTGGTGCAGTGACTTGTCTAGTCATGGAGCCATTGCAAAGAGTTCCACTCTCTCAAAGCAATGAAATTATTTGATTGAGACTAGTAAGTCCTCTTGGCTGGTTCTTCAGCTCCTTTCCCATAGAACTACCTCTTCTTCTCTTCCCTTATCAATAGCATACAACTTCCTCTCGTTGTATGCCTGCTGGCATAGCTCCTTTTGGCAAGGCATATAATGGCACCTAATAACATCATGCCAACCGATCCATTACCTCAGAGCTCCTCCCACTCTTCCACATTCACACTTCCTGCTGCTCCCTGCAGCTGTGGTTGCATTCATGTGCCGTTCTCCACACTGCTCCAGCTCATCCCTCCTTATCACAGTTGTCACTGTTTTGCTTCCTTTTGCTCTTGCAACAAATCAGGCACAAAGGGGTTAAGTTTCTGCTTCTATTTTCCCCCATAATGGGCTAAACATTAGGGGAACTATCTATAGCTGTGTTAAATGTTCCTGGTGGTTTCAGTTAGTCATTGGCACTAGAGAGCACAGATTGTTAGCGGAAGGGTGGTTCTTTTCTCTTCTTATGGTATCCTAAGGAGAAGAACTACAGAGGAACGGCCATACCGAGTCAGACCAAGGTCCATCTAGTCCAGTATCTGTCTACCGACAGTGGCCAATGCCAGGTGCCCCAGAGGGAGTGAACCTAACAGGCAATGATCAAGTGATCTCTCTCCTGCCATCCATCTCCATCTTCTGATGAACAGAGGCTAGGGATACCCTTCTTTACCCATCCTGGCTAACAGCCATTTATGGACTTAGCCACCATGAATTTATCCAGTTCCCTTTTAAACACTGTTATAGTCCTAGCCTTCACAACCTCCTTAGGTAAGGAGTTCCACAAGTTGACTGTGCGCTGCATGAAGAAGAACATCCTATTATTTGTTTTAAACCTGCTGCCTATTAATTTCATTTGGTGACCCCTAGTTCTTGTATTATGGGAATAAGTAAATAACTTTTCCTTATCCGCTTTCTCAACAGCACTCATGATTTTATATACCTCTATTATATCCCCCCTTAGTCTCCTCTTTTCCAAGCTGAAGAGTCCTAGCTTCTTTAATCTTTCCTCATATGAGACCCTCTCCAGAACCCCATATCATTTTATGTTGCCCTTTTCTGAACCCTTTCTATGTGAGAATTCTTTTTGAGGTGAGGAGACCAATATCGTTACCAGTATTCGAGATGTGGGCGTACCATGGATTTGTATAAGGGCAATAATATATTCTCAGCCTTATTCTCTGTCCCCTTTTTAATTATTCCTAACTCCTGTTTGCTTTTTTGACTGCCGCTGCACACTGCGTGGACGTCTTCAGAGAACTATCCACAATGACTCCAAGATCTCTTTCCTGATTAGTTGTAACTAAATCAGCCCCCATCATATTGTGTGTATAGTTGGGATTATTTTTTCCAGTATGCATTACTTTACATTTATCCGCATTAAATTTCATTTGCCATTTTGTTGACCAATCACTTAGTTTTGTGAGATCTTTTTGAAGTTCTTCACAATCTGCTTTGGTCTTAATACCAGGGCATTTGCAGCTCTGTCTCTGAAATGGTGTAGAACAGTTGCATTAGTGCTGGTGATGCAGCCCAGAATAAGCAGCTGCTTCCCCTCCACCCTGATGAATTCTCTTCCATGTAGTGTTACTTAATGGAAAAGCATTCTATTACCAGAAATGAGATGGGAGAGCCAGGGAGGGATAATTAACAACATCACTAAGAAAAGTGACAATCTTTTCCCTTAATGTTCTAGAAAAGGACCAGACTGTAAAGACCAGACCAATCCCTTCAGTCTTTAAGTTACAAGGACAAGTCTACACTACAAAATTAAGTTGACCTAAGTTATGGTGACATACAATCACCACAGTAATTGAATGACTTTTGCATCTCCATTCTACACTCCTTGTGTCAGTGGGGCACCTCCTCATCAGGAGTGCTTGCACCACTTTAGCTGTCAGTGTGGGGCATTGTGGGACAGCTTCTGAAAGGCAGCAACAGTCGATGTAATAAGCAACAGTGTTGACACTGACACTGCATCGACCTAACTACATGGACCATATAACTCCGCCTCTCATGGAGGCAGAGTTATTAAGTTGGTGTAGTAGCTGAGTTACGTTGGGGGGAGCTACATTTTAGTGTAAACACTTAGTTAGGTTGACATAAACTGCCTTATGTTGACCTAACTGTAAGATTAACCAGACCTAAGGAAAGGTGAGCTCCAGTATCTGGGAAACATAAAATAAGCCAATGAAATGTAATGTGCATAGATTTCACAGATTTTTTTTAAGGCAGAAAGGACCATTGTGATCATTGCAGCATAACCTCCTGCATAACACAGGCCATAGAATTTCACAAGTTAAGTCCTGCATCCATCCAGTGTACCTTAAAAAACAACAACAACAACAAAGCCAGTGTCACAGCTCAGTGGGTCACAGCTGAGCATGCCAAATTCAGGACAAGCTGCCGAGAAATAGAGCAGACTCACCCCAAACTGGTGGTTCTTCTATCATTAGATTATACCAAGCCAGTAAGAAAAGTAAACCTCTGTCTCACCACACTGGTCAACAGGAAGTAAAAAAATGCAGTCTCCTTAGGCATTCCAGCCCTTGTCTCACCACTCAGACACTGGACTCTATGATAAGTGGTTACTGAAAATCAATAATCAAACATAGGGTCCTTTTAATCCTGAGAGATCAGAGACTAAGCAAGGTCAATATATAACTTAGATCTTACCCAATAATCACACTAATGCCAATCCTTTAGTAACTAAAATTAAAAGTTTAATAATAAAAGAAAAGAAGAAGAAAGTTGTTAATAGATCATGTACATACAAATAATCACAAAGTCCTTATATCAGATTTGTAGCAGTGATGGAATAACTTCTGGATTGTAATGTGTCTCTGGTAACTTCTGAAAGATTGGAAGGTCCTTAGTCCATAGTTCAAAATGCTCCTTTTAGTTGTAAATACCCAGTCCAAAGAATCAGGGCATGAAAGAAGCAAAATGGAGACATCTGTGGGGTCTTTTATATTCTCTGCCATGTGCCTGGAAATTTACTGATTCAAACAAAGCTTACAGCCCAGGTGCCTGGAAAATTACTGGCTCAAGATGGAGTCTAGGCTCAAATGACCATATCACATATCCTTACACAGTTTGATGACTCACAGAGGCATCCATTGCGCATATTCTTACTGAGGCATTGTCATGAATAGATAGCTAGGGTTAAGGTTTCTTTTACCTGTAAAGGGTTAACAAAGGGAACCAAACACCTGACCAGAGGACCAATCAGGAAACCGGATTTTTCAAAGTGAGGGTGGGAACCTCTGGAGGTTTTTGGCTTTGTTCTCTGTCTTTTTGTTTTCCTCGGCTGTGAGTAAACAAGCTTTTCTTCTGTCTCTAATCTTCTGTCTACCTTTCCACTACCAAGTGTGAGTACAAAGGCAGCAAAGCAATAGGCTGTTATATGCTTTGTTTTGTATTTACATGTGTGAGCTTGCTGGACTGATTTAAATTCGCTATTTTTTTATAAGACGTTTAGTTCCTATTTCTAGAAGCATACCTATATGATTCTTACTGCAGTTTTAGTTTATATGTAGTTTCTTCTCTTTTATATAAAGTTTCTTTAAGACTTGCTTGAGGTCTTTCTCTAAGTTACAGCTAGGGGAAGAAGGTAGGGGTGAATCTCTTGTGTTAGTGACAGATGTGAATCAATCAGCCTCAGGGAGGTAATTACCTTTGCTGGTTTGTATCAGGAGCATAGTACGGCATCGCCTCCCGGCTAACCCGGAAAGGAAGGAAGCTGGGATGAATCAGGGAGACCAGGAGACTCGGGTCTTGGGGGGTCCCGGT
>NC_133769.1:184802677-184820363 GCF_003597395.2 Chelonoidis abingdonii
GGATGAGATAGGGAGACCCAGGGGCTCTGGGTCTTGGGGGGTCCCCCAGGGATAGGTTGGGGCGACTTGGGTGCGATCAGGAGCCCTAAAATCCTGATTGGTGGCAGCGAGAATAGATCCAAGCTGGTAGGAAGCTTGGAGGTTTCATGTTAGCCCCCAGATTTTGGACGCTAAGGTCCAGATTTGGGACAGAGGCTTTATCACAGGCATCCACAGGAAGATCTTTCTGAGTGGAATGAGTTTCTTCAATGGCCCATTGTGAAATCTAAGTATCCTTGATAGGCTATCAATACATAGCTGTCTGGCCTTAAAGTAAATCTTATCTGGTGCATGTTACTCAGGGATACAATACACGTATAAGACACAATTCCATGCCCAGTATTCATAACTTTAGACAAAAAGATGATACATGCATGTAAACAGGATAATCATACTGAGCAAATCATAACTTTTCCATTGACACCTTAGATAACATATTCTTTGTACAAGATTTGTTGCAATGGTATAACAGTGGCAATATCAATGATAGAAATGGTCATATTCAATCATACAGCATCACAGTCAGCTTACTTTCTCAGCCATATCAGTTGCTAAGAGTACATCACCCTGATAATCTGCTAACTGAACTAGCCACCCAAATTCAAAATCTGGTTTTAATCGTCAAGCCCCACCATGGAAATAGTTCTTTACCTACTTTTTCTCCAAGATAGCGATCTTCCTCAACAACTGCATTCCTATGGCTCTGTGAGATTGTCATTCCTGAGAATGGGAGGGAGGGAGTTTTCTCAGCAGCAGGCCCAAGGCTTGGAAACTCAGAACAGGAGGATAAAATGATCACAAATGTCAGTGCATGGGGCAGAATGAAGAACTGAATGCTAGTCAGAAAACAAACCATGGGATGCATCCTTCTTACTGTCACTTTTCTCATGTTTTTTCCATGCAGCCTTGCTTGGTTGCCCCATTTACTACAAGATAGATTTCTCATCTAGCCATGTATCAGGCAGAACTCCTGTGCAACTGAAAGAAAGTAAGAAAATGTATTTTTTAACCAAATTCTAAGAAATTTGTTAACCTGAAGTTAACAGGCTTTCACACATATATCCTCTGATTTAAGTGCAAAGTGATGGACCAAAGCGAGTACTACGTTACTATGACGAATCAAAACTAATAGCATTCTAGAATGAGCCTCATTCTGACCTTACTTATGTCATAGTCATAAGCAATTTATCTGAAGTCAATGGACCCAATTCAAAGTTATGTATGCTACTTTATACTTCTCTAGAAGTTTTAATGCCAGATTAACTGGCTATCTGTGTATTTGCCCAGCATCAGTGATAGCAGGTATAGCATACAATGTGCTCTGTACCAGTGACCCTCTGTGTCCCCAGTATAGATGGGGTGGCCAAGGAACTTCTCATTCTATCTACTGCCAACTGCTGGACTGAATCTTTTGGGCTGTGGGAAGCTGAGCATCAATTACAATGGCCTTTGAGCTGCACTAACTTTAACTGGGGCAAAACTGGTCACCAACCTGAGCTATGCTGAAAGCAGTACACAAACAGCTGAAAATCAGAACTAGTGGAATTCCACCAGTTGAAAGCGATTATAAATGAGATCAGAATTAGGTTCTCTTTGTATTTCTGGGACCTACTCATTTGCTGCCTTTCCCCTGCTTACACCTCTGCAGAATTTGTGCAAACTGAATGTAAGGTGCTAGCACTCTGACTTGGTTTGAGTTTTAAACCTACTTTGCACAAGTATAAATGGTTGCACAAAATGAAGATCAGTGAACCCCTTGTTCTTAGAAATCTTATCTGTTTTATGTGTGAACAAAAAACCTTGTATGCACCATGTGAAGATATTTACACTTTTGTGAAGTGATTGTAAAAATATTATTAGACCAAAAGTATAAATAAGTATATGAAAAGAATGAAGAATTCCTCCCCTCTGCCTTATGGTAGGTAGAACCAACAAAACAGATATTACAGGTACCTGAAAATGTATTCCCCACCTTCCATTGCTCAAATGAGTGAGAGGATCTAGGTGAAAGGAAAGTTCAAAGTAGTGGTTGGCTGGCTGAATAGTTTATAGCCACATTCCACCTACACTGCTATAGCAATAGAAGTTTAAGAATTAGTTGGAAATTACCCCCCTGGAGGAAAATTCTTGGGAAACAAAGGGATGTTCTAGCCAGCCCAACACCAGCCCCCAGCCTTGGTGTCAAAAGATGAGCTGTGAGGTGACCAGAAAATAGCTGCACTCCAATAGGCTCCAGATTCCCAAATAGCCTCTGGCCCATTAATGGAGCCAGGCGCAAATTAGAGCAGGCTTAGGGCAGCTCTAACTTGCACTAGCTGTAGTTGATTTGGAGTGCTCCGGCACTGAACCAAAATAAAGATATCATTCAACCTGTAACAGGTCCTCTGCCTGCCCCTCTTCCTGGGGCCCACTGGCTGCTCCAATAAAGCTCGGAGAGGCTTCTAGTTCTACAGCACCTGTGGCTTTATTTAAACCCTGTTCTCTCACCACCAGTGATATACTATATACAGAGCTTGCAGGCCTTATAATCTCCTCTCCTACAGAGTCTGCTCTCAGTCTGGAGACTGACCTTCCCCTGGCCATCTCCCTCCTTCTGGCTGCCAGCCAGCCTGTATAGCCCTTGAACCTGCAGGCCCAGCCAGTTCTAAAGGCCAGGCACCAGCCTTCTCCCCAGCCCCAATCTATTTCCCCTGATTGAGGCTGGCTGAGCAGGGGCTAATTAGGTGCCTTTGCACCAGCACCCTGCACACAACCATTTTCATACCCCTTTCCCCAGATCATACATCAAGCACAACTCAGCCAAATCTGAGCATTGTACCTAACATTAGACACTGGTTGGGTTTAGTCTTTTAGCAATAGATTTTTGTTAATTTTTTGAATTCTATTTATAGTATTGTACCATATATGTGCTATAAGAATCATTACACATTTCAGTAACTGTCTGTATTGTTTATATTTTATTATTCTGTGGGGAACCATTGCATGAATGGAAAGAGAATAAAACAAGTCAGATAAATTCCACAAGAAAACCTTTCATTTCTGAATGAGTGAGATGTGTTCTGAGACGTACTCTGCTGTGTTATTCTATTATGTGATCATTATAGCCCGCTAGGTTGGGAGTGTTCTGGCTTCCCCAGGAATGTCAGTAATAAGGTACTTTTTCCTTTAAAATGACATTTTGGGTTGATTTTAACACAATCAGCAAGCTGAGAATCTGATAGCAGTGGCTACAGACAGATACCATGAAAGCTTCCTTACACATCTTTGCTAATGTACCTCCATTTTGCTGTGCTGCTTAATATTTTAATACTGGGCCTCACTGCAGTAGGGATTATCAATTGAGCAAAAGTACATTGGGAAAGGTGTAAGTGTGGAGGGTATGTTCTTTGAACAATTGTCCAGTGTGGCCCAGGATTGAGAGCAGCCAATTTACTTTGCACATTGAAGTTGCAAGTACATATATGATGCTTCCCAGGGGCACCTCAGGTTTTGAGGAACCTCACCACTAGCTGCCCTTAGCATGAAGCAATCTTATTACTGTTTTCTGTAGCCCAACTCCCCGAAACCAATAACCTCTGGCCACACATAAGCAGTGATTTTCAGAGACCTACAGACCTCAGTCTCTCCGTGCAGGCTGATGACTGAGACACACCAACCCCAGGGTCCTCAGGATGCTCCCTGCAGTATTCAGGATTCTTTTGCTGGATACTGAGGCTGTGTCTACACTACAAAAGCTACGGTGACACAGTGTGTTGTTGCACTATAGATAGTTTCTACAGTGACGGAAGGGGTTCTTCTGTTGCTGTAGTCAATCCAATTCTGCAAAAGGCGGTAGCTAAGTTGATCTAGTGGTCTCTGCACTAGGGCTTAGGTAGGCTTAGTTAACCTCATGGGGGCATGCAATTTTTCACAGCCTTCAGTGATGTAGTTTAGCTGACCTAACTTTCAAGTGTAAACCAGCCCTGACAGAAATTATCAGGTAAGCTGTCCCCGAAAGGACTGTATGTACCAAGCTTGACTGGCACAACTCAGGACCAGGTCCTTCATAACATTACAGTACTGAAATATATTAATAGTGAAAAGATCATAAGTTTATTTTAAAAGAAGTAGCTAGAAAGGACAATAAGTGGAAACAAAATAATGTTTCTTAGCGTCTAAACTTTAACAGGCCAAAATCCTAAAGTAAACTCCCAGCATCACCAACCCATCTAGTTGGGATCCACCATTCCTGGATGCAAAATGTGCTGTCCTTTTTGCTCCCTCAGTAATGGATGACAAAATGTCTGCCTTGTCCCCCAGCTATAGCCAAGTAAACCGTTCAAGTGTATGACTAGACAAAGCTCTCCCCCTCACATTCTGCTGTTCCTCTCTTCCTGTTGACTTCTTACCCCCTTGTTGACTCGTATGTAAATAGGAGTCCAGTTGTTTTTGTCTTACAATGATTAATCTACATTTGACAGATGCACATTTTTTTTTCTTCTCTCCAGAAGAAACCTATTTATCAGCTCTGCTTGGGACTCAATTTCTAAAACACATTTTAAGTACATACACACACATCTTAAATAACAGACATACATAGATCTTGCAATGATGTTAATGACCAGCATGATCCTGGCTTTCATTTAAGACTTCACATGGCATTCTTTATAAGTAAATACTATGACAGCAGTGTGTTAGGTGTAATGAGTTTGTCAGGCTTGTTAGGAGTTGCTAACACAGAGTTGTGAACCCGCTGCCAGCTGGCACCAATGGGCCTATGTCTCACAGTGTGTTAATCAGTATTGAAAAATTGCTGCAGAAACTCACTCCATAACCCTAAGGTGAGTACTTATAGGTCTCTGTACAGTAGTCATACTTTCTAAAGGAGCTGCTATGTAGCTACTCTATAGAACAGTCACTGTGAAATGCCGCACAGTGTTTCAATGGAACTCCTTAAGTAATTTTGGCTGCCACTATCCAGATGTAACATGTGAATGCCCTGTGTAAGTAACTCTCAAATGCAAAGGGCCAAATTTAACCATGATGTAATTTTACTGGAGCCAATGGAGGTACAGCAGATATGGATTTGGCCCGGTGATTTAAGATGGCTTCAGTATACACACCCAAAACTGTCTCACACAGACACAAATGCTGTGCTCACCTATTCATTTTTTAACTGTGCTCAGGTATTCTGTATCCCTTCTGTTGAGGAAAATGTTGCTGTCTCTTTCATCTGTTAATCTTATCTCTTGCCTAATCTGGCTCTTGCTACTGCAGTATCTCAGC
Source organism: Chelonoidis abingdonii (assembly GCF_003597395.2). Classification (NCBI taxonomy): domain Eukaryota; kingdom Metazoa; phylum Chordata; order Testudines; family Testudinidae; genus Chelonoidis; species Chelonoidis abingdonii. Next base: position 184,807,982 of record NC_133769.1, read on the forward strand.
TTCTACCCCCCTAAAAAGTGTTTGTGTATGTGTGTGTGTGGGGGGGGGGAATCCATGGTCATATTCACAGTGAGTGACATGCACGGATGTGAAGCCTCTAATTGTGTTAGGAAACCTGTCCAATGGTATTATCTAAAAAGTATGGTAAACTCATATGTCTGAACAACCAAACTTTGAGATGAAGTTAATGATGCTACATGGAGGACAGGGGAGTCCCATGTCCCTATGAGCATTGTATTGCACAATCTGCAAAGGGTATACATATGATCAAAGGACAGTATTTTGAATCTGACAGCCCTTTCTGTGACATCCCTTTGCTGTTATGAAAGATGACAAAAGCACTAGATCCCATGACATTTTAGCACAGGCCAGTGGTCTCATGTAGTGAGGTTTATCACGTTTCTTACGATGCAAACTACCCCAGGTGGAAATGAAAGCAATCTAGAAGAGGTCTGACCACCTACATGCCCACAGACTATTAGACAAACACGACAAGATCCAGGGAAAGTAGGAGGGAATCTAGTTGGAGAGTCAGATGCCAGGGAGAAAAAGATATTTTAGAGCATTTTTGGCAACTAGTGTCTTACAGTTACCAAGTTATAGATGTTTAGCCATGATTGTGCCTGATCATCTTTTTCTTGACAAAGCTCAGAGACAAGAAGCGGCCATGGTGTATGAGAAGACTGTATGTGAATGAATAGGTGAGCATAGCATTTGTATTTTAGAGAGACTGTTTTGGAAGTGTATACAGTAGCTTTCTTAAATCATTAGGCCAAACTCAGATCTCAGTTGGCTCCATTGAAATTACATCATGGTTAAATTTGGCCTCTTGCATAAGAGAGTTACTTACACAGGGCATTCACATGTGACACCTGGATAATGGCGGCCAAAATTTCTTAATGTGTTCCCTTGAAATACTGTGTGGCATTTCACGGTGACTGCTGTATAGACTACCTACATAGCAGCTCCTTTAGAAAATACAACTGTACAGAGACTTGTAGGTACTCACCTACAAAGAGACGTTATGGGGTAGATCAGTTGAGTCACCACTGTACAGTAGTTTATAATAAGAAAGTGGAGGTGATAAATGTCTGATGATAAAATAATTAGGAATGGCTGCAGGCCAGTATTTTGGAATAAAACAGTGTTCAGATGCAGTACTGATGGGGGTATCTAATTATATTGCTTAAAATACTGGTTTTGTTCCAGGTGCTTTAAATTGCCCTCCTTAGGAGAAAAGAGTGACCAAGAGCTGGGGATACTGATTCCAACCAATTGTAAAATCAACACTATTAAGACTAAGTTTTAATAAAGTCAATAAAAAATGGAAAAAAAAATCCACCCTCCTCCCCCTTTTTAATGGTGTAGTTTTATGGTTTTGATTTCTGTACAGTTGTTAGTGGCTGTATCCTTTTTCCAGTGAGGTCCTTGGCAAAACTCCCATTAATTTCAGTGAGAGCAGGATGAGGTCTTATATTTGCGATGTTACTACATAGTGTCAGAATGTCATCAATAACCTTCTGCCGTGGATTTTGTTCTTGCTTTGGTTTATTGTAATTCAGAACCAGTGGCTAGATTCCACTCGATGCATTAAATGAGCTGCCTTTTTATTTATTCTTTAAATCTGTATCCCTGCTTGTAATGTGGGATTATGTAATGCAGTGTCTAAAGCTCTTGTAGCCTTAAGGTTGGTTGTACGAATAAAAATGTAGTTGATTAAGCCTGAGTGATTTAATGCTCACATGAATCTTAAAAAATTCTCCAGTAATCTCTAAAAGAAAAATATGCTCAGGGCATTTATGAGGGGCAGTGACTCTTATGAATCATGTTGGTTATCATCAGTGCTGAAGGGCAGAACACCAGTAGTTTTTTCTTATATATAGACATACATGGATTTTTTAAAATTCTTTTTATGTAACTTACAGCAAAATATTTGCACTGAAATGCAAAATAAATGAAAGGTTAAAGGAATCATGCAAAATTCAACTGCAGCCATGTCCTGATAGACTAAACCATAGTTTGTATATTTTAGTTCATGTTTCAAAGCAGTATTAATGTTTTCTGGGAACTCCAAGGATATCTTTTTTTTCTGGCACACACCAGCTACTTTTTGGGCTGTGTCTCCCTCCAGAGGCACTTGTAGAAGAATGTGTTCCCATTTGTTGCCAGTGAATTTTATGAAGCAGAACCAATGCAGGGAAATTACTCTGAGTCTATTTTACACTAACAGTCAGAGGTAATTATCTAGCCAGCATAACGTTGCATTAAAATTCTGAGAACTTTCTGAGGATGTTGATTTTAAAAAAGCAGGCTTCAGGAAAAGTAGGGGAAATGTGTTTGGGATAAGCAGCCCTGAAACATCATAAGGTGTTTTGCACTCAGTGAACAGGGATACTCATCTACAAAGATGTTATGATCTAGATTGTCACAGTTCTTACTCCCTTTTTTCATCTGCTGAGATTGAGGTGTGGAGAGCATGGGCTACTCTCCTCCTTCTACCAATTGTGAGCAAGTGGGTAGAGAGGGTTTGGAGGAGGTGGGAAGTGGGGGTAGCTCTGACTCCACCCCTGTACTCACTAGCCAGGGCAGCTGACTGAGTGCACAGCTGGGTTCCAGATGCTCCATGAAAAGAGTAAAGTAATTTTTCTCTCTGGGGGGATCAGGGAAGGAACTGGGACTCTGTCAGTTAGTTTTCTGCTCTGCTCCTGGGGCACTGCAGCAATGCCCCATTCCTTTCTCCAGGTAGATTGTAAAATTACAGTCTAGTCCTGTGCTATCAAGAACATATGTTTCATAACAAATACGAGGACAAACATTCCCCTTCCTCATACTTCATCCCCCTCCAGGGTGTTTTATGTTGAAAATGACTGGGTGGAGAACAGGAAACATTTACTTTTCTGAGGGTATTGGGTAGGAGGGATTTAGGGGATATCTGACAATGCTCAGATTGAGGACCCATGAAGAATCCCAATCCTAATCCCAATTCTGAGGATTTTGAGGTGGGTGGAGAGCCAACCTCCTCATGGTCTCTTCTGTCCCTCACTCTGGCAGCAGAGAGTTTGTTGGCCATGCTGAAGCTATTTCCTCTGTCATCTTTGCACCTTCCTACCTTTTTCAATGGTGGAGGATAGGGCTGCTCCTTGCCAGGTTTGCTTCTGCTTCAGCTAGCCATGCCTCCCAAGTTTTCATAAAGTCCCAACTGTGCATTTTTCACAAAGACTGAACGCTATGTGGAGAGCTATGAGCTCGGAACACCATACCCTGCAGCCATCATCACTCCTTTCAGTGTACTTTCCAATGCTGTTTCCCTCCCTGTGTGTTACTGTGACTGTTGTTTATTTAAGATGCTAGAGCTAGCACCCCCTTACTTTAATTTCCAGATGTCTACAAGCAAGCTATTTTCAATGAAGTAATCTGCCTTATTTCATGTCTTGGTTCCACAGGATCCAAGGGTGAAAGTAAGTCAGGACACTTACCGTACGGGCTGGGGGGGCCTCTGGCTCCTGGAAGAGGTGGGACTGGGGGGCCAGCATCCCCCAACCAGCCCTTCTAGGCCCCCTGGCCCGTGTTGTCCCGGACTCCATGTTGAGTTAAAGGGCCCGGGGCTCCAGACACTGCTGCTGAGCTAGTGGCAGCAGCGTACAGAGCCCCAGGCCCTTTTAAATCGACCCTAGTGCAACTGCTCCCTTCCCTCCCCCTGCCCTTGGGAGGCTGCGGGGGTGGGGGGGGGGGAAAAGGGGCAGGGACATTAAAGTGCTGCAGGGTCCTTAGCTGCAGTAGCACTTAAATGTCATTGGCCCTCCCCCTCTCCCCCCAAAGCCCTGCCGGTACGGACGCTACCAGCAGGGCCACTGACAGGGGAGGCAAAAGGGGCACAGCATCACTTTAATGTGGGCTGGGTATGGGCCAGTGCGGGTTCTCACGGTGTGGAGTACCGGCCCCTACCGTCTCACTTTCACCCCTGACACGATCTTCAGGTCACATTGCAAGGCCTAGTTGTTCTCTTGGATTTATACTGGAGGTCAGGGCTAAGCTAGTGAGTGGGGATATTGAAAGTTCATGGGTTGGTCTGGAAGAATTTTGGAATTCTGTTTGCACTCACTGAATAATGGTTTAATTATATACAACCATATACAAACACGTACGTGTGTGTCCACAGTACTGGAAGCAGACGGGGGAATGTTTTTGAGATTAAAGCACTGGATTAGGACTCTAGGTGTGATGCAGATTTCCAATAGAACCTTGAACAAATCATATAATCTCTCTATGCCTCAGTTCCAAAACTGTAAAATGGGGATAATGATACTTCCTTTTGCCCAGCATTTGTTTATTTTGTCTGCTTGCTTTAGATGCTTCTCAGGGCAGTGGCCGTCTGTTACTCTGTATTTGCACAGTGTTTAAGGGTCTTTTAATGTTACTGTAATGGTAATAAATGATTTAGAAATACAATCAAATGTATTTATTTCACATATCTATTTTATTTATTTTGTCGGGTTTTAAAAATGTGTCTATCAAATGTATGTGTTCTCAGAGCATTGACTGTAAAAGCATAATGACAATTTAGGACCAGTGTCCAACAAATTGAGCCCTCCTAAACCCCTTGGATTCAAACGTTTGTTTCCCTCTGTTCTGTACAGCAAAAGGGAATATTAGGACCAGAGTCAGAAAAACATAGTTTTCAGCTATAATTACATTTAACAGGTGGCCAAAGTCAGCATGCTCATGTGGAGACTCTAAGAGGTCACAGAAGGACTCACCAGTTGCATCTTGGGTCTGTCATGTTAAATATTTACTTTTCTTAGATGGGTCAGTAAACTGAAATTTAAAAACAAATGTTTCTTACTCTGAATATTCCTTTAGTTCTTGGCTTACTGACCCTCTTCTTGTTTCTCATTTTCCCTTTTTCTTCTTTCACCTCTCTAAGGCAATGTAACAGTGTAGCAACCAGTTGATCACAGCTGTCATTGAAGAAATTTTTGGTATCATGAAATGAAGTTTTGATGTCTCAGCAAATCAGATGATACTTTCAATTTTGCACATGGCAAATTGCTTTTCAGAGTGGATGACTCAGGGGATCAGTAATGGAATATGGAGGCTTTCATCTGTTTATATCCAACTCAGGTTGGTAGTGACTGAAAGGTATTAGCCACAGCATGGTAGACTCAGCTGACAAATGTCTGAATCACAGTTGGTACTAACTGGCATCCTTGTTGAAAGGGAGACCAGTGACTGGAGATATAACTTATCCTCTTTCCCTTAGAAGTGGTCCCACAAAATCAAGGTTGAGCCATATTTCACAGCTGCAGCTTATGCTTATCTGTTCAAGGGATAGAGGATTTCAGTTGCCAGTGCTGTCAACTTTGAACTTTACACCAATACTAAATTATTTTTAAAATTGTAAATAGTATGCTTTTCAATTTCTTCATACTGCAATATATTTGCATATGTGGTGCATAATTTGCAAACAAACACTTGCACAATCCCTTTGAAGATTATACATAACATTTCCTAAATATCTGAGCCACAAAAATATTAAAGCACAGTACTGAACTTTTATTATTTTTTTATTACTAACAAAACTAGAAAAAGGTGATGTACTCTGCCCATTATGGGCAAGCTTCATCCCTTTATTCACCCACACAATCCCAGTAACTAGGATGGGGATTGCACAGGAGTAAACAAAAAGGTCAAATTCTGCCTTATGCATCTGACATCTACACAACTTCACCCTTTAAAGCTAGTAAAAAAAAAATAGGGCATACTTTTAATGAAATTGTTTTATCAGCTCTCCTGTTGAACTCAATAATTCTGTGCATGATATAAGTCTCTTCAGAATTTATTCCTAAAAGGGCAAAAACAAGTTTGCTCTCTTGATCTTGGTGGATCTGTATACACTCATCTGCAGGCAGATGAGATTTCCATAAATATACTTTTTGCCAAAGGTCAGTGATCAGGCTGTACTCCCTTAGAACTGTTCAGATTATTCTTTGCTACCAAATTATCTCATTTTTCTATGAATAATTTGCTAACCCTTCGTAAAAATCAAACATTCATTGTTTATAATCCTTTGGTAACAATTTATGGAAATTGTTTGAGACCAGTTCACTTTGATTATTCATGATTCATAGTGTGTGATTGGTCACCTAAGTCACATGGTATTGTTTCTTCTCCTTGATTGGATGATTGTAATGTTTAAAATAGCAATGAATAACAAATATTCATCTTCATGCACAAATATCATGGCTTCCATGTGAATATGGGTATTTGACTGTTTCACATGGCTGTTCACATTTGTGAACAGACAAAGAATTTTTTTTCAGAATTAGATCAAATGTCCATGAACACATTTTCTGAAGTATCAACCAGCTCTACTCTATTTTTATGCACTTTAGTTTACCATTACCCTCTTTTTGCCTCTTGAGCCCAGGACCAGATTCCTAAATACTAGCTAGCAATAATATCTGTTATGCCAGGATACTGATTGAGCCTGGCTTTGAGTCAATTACCGACTTCCCATGCATAGATGCTATTCCTGTTGAAGTTGATGAGAACTGAGGTCAGGAAAGAGTTTGGCTTAACATGGGAAAAACAGTCTGCATTAGAACCTGCAGGCTCCAAAGCAACTTACAAACGTGTGTGCATCCACATTCTCCGAACAGTATTTTGAAAGTTGCAAACCCAACCTACATGTGGCCCAGTGATACTGTATACCACTCATGTCTTGCAAACTAGATATTGCTCTTCGTGGTCCTGCTTGCAGGACACATGCATCTGTTTTGCCGTCCTTTCCTTGAGGTCTCTGGCAGAATGACCAGAATGCCAATTAGAGTTTTATGCTGTCAGTAAAGCTATCATTACAAGGTACTTTGCGTCAATAATAAGCAGTTGATGATGGTGAATGGAATGAGCCAAGGGAATAGATAATGGTATAGCAGTTTGAGGGCTATGCTTTTTAAGAATAAAATGTGTGGCTATAAGAAATTCCTTTGCTAAGTAAGTGGCCTATGCTTACTTGCTGTACTGTCATGTCATCATCCCTTATGTGTGTAACCAGAAAACCAGAGCTCCTCACAGCCAGATGTATTCTGGAAGAAATGTGTCCAAGAAACTAGGAGTTTGGGAGGGTTGAGGCACTGATTCCAGCGTATAGTAATAGTTAATTAAAATAATTTCCTAACCTTCATCTTAAATCTTCAGTTAAATATAGCCACAAGCAATATGTTTCTATTTTATGGTTTTATACTGCTGCCCTTCACTATAATATCTCAGTATCTTCCATGTAAAATCATTAGCAATAATGAAATCTCTAGTGGACTACATGGGATCTTGGGTAGTTTTCCCCAGTAAGAGTAAAAAGCTCTTCTTGCAGAAACTTATTTTTGGGGGAATGAGAACTGGGTTGGTAGGAGCTGGGGAATAGGAGGGGGTTTTTGTATTGTGAGTGTCCCTCATGGTGGAGAGGCTTTCCCAAGAGGAAGGTCTTGCAATGTTTCCTAAAGTTGGCCAGACTCGGGATTCTCCCACCTCCTCTAGAACATTGTTCCATAACTGTATCCCTGGGACTTCATCCTGAGCTTTGTGGTCTCTACTGTACCACAAGAGAGCAGTCTCAGTGGCTCATCAATTGATATTTTGTCTTTGATGTATTTGGGGACTGATCCATTAATTGCCCTGAGAATTTGGACCAAGGCCATTAAACTGCCATCAGAAGCTGATGGGGGAGGCAGTGGAAGGAATTGAGTACAGGTCTGATAGGCTCATGGTAGCTTATGCCATGGAGAAGACAGGCTGATGCATTCTGTACCAGCTGGAACCTGTACCTTATCTTTACATTTAGTTTCAGGTACAGTGAATTACACTAATCCAGCCTGCCCATAACAAATTTATAAATTACTGTGCCCAGGTCCTTGCTCAGGAGGAAGAGACAAAGTTTCCTAGCAAACTGGAGGTAAAAAAAACCATTTTTGGAAACCGATGCTGTCTGCACCTAAGCTTAGTGAGGAGTTAAATGGGAGATAAAGGCTTTGCACGACTTTTGACAAATGGGGGCTGAATATCTTTAAAGAACAGGAGACGAATTTTGGGCAGCTCTTAGAAATCTTTCTCTTTTCTGACCAGCACCACTTCAGTCTTGCCTAGGTTCAGCTAGGACCAGCTGCTTTTCATTCATGCTTTAGTTCATGTAGGCATTCTGACATTTTAGAAGTGGGAAGATAGCATCAGTTGAGTATGAAACGTATAGTTCAATGTCATTGGCATATTGTTGTTTTAAGTATATGGTGTCTCACTTCTCTTCAATTCCTGCATGATATAGTAGTGATAGTATGGATGCTGTGGGACCCTGCTGGTGAAGGCCATTGGAGAAGAGAAGCAGTTACCCATTACCACTCTGAGAGTTCCTCTGGAGAGGAATGTTTGGAGGCATTGTAAATGCTGTGCATTCTACTTCTGCTATATGATAGGTAATGTTAGTAGTCCACTTGGTCAAAGGCTGAAGAGGTCCGTCAGTCTGAGCATGAAGATATTACCCATGTCCATGATCATGGGAAGGTCCTTTTTCTGTGCTACTAGTGACTATGTTTGAACCCTGATTGCCAGGCATACACGATGTTGAGTGATGTCACATGTTGGAGATTTGTGGTTATTTTCTCTATTATTTTGCCCCAAAATCCAACCAGCTCCACAAAATCTTTCAATTTCAATGAATAGACAAATTTCAACTAAAGAAAGTTTTGTCAGAATTTTTTTGACCTGTTCTAGTGGATAGTTAGTAGTCCAATGGCAGTACGCATAATTGTTTTTCACTGGCTTTTACCAGCCAGGAAGGACAGTTTTGCATGGTGTGGCTCTAATATTTTTCAACTTCTTCAGCTTCAGTGTGTGTGATGGGCCCATACTCAATCAGAGGAAATGGGACGGATAATACAAATTGGTCAGGAGTGGAATTTTCTTTCCCAGTAAGTACCGTCATAATTAGTTGATCTTATCAGTGAAGTATGCTGTCAGCTCCTCACAATGGTCGATGCTTGGGTCTGGGCTGTGCAGTCTAGGTTTGATTAGTTGGTTCACTATGCAGAATCTCTCTCCTGGCCATGATTCTGAATTAGGAAGTACAACAGCTCACACTTAAATAAGGTATCTCAGAACAGGGATTGGTTACCTGGCTGAGGCTTGCAATACCATTGCCAGTACTTACGTGTGTGTGTGTGTGTGTGCGCGCACATGCGTGCACATGCAAAAATGGATAAGTAGAGGACTTCAGTCCAGTACTTTCAATCTTGCACCATTCACAAACACTAAATTCATGCACACAGTACAATAAGCATTTCATTAACATATATTTGCATCATAAATACAAGAAGCTTTGGAGAAGCCATTGGTTGCATTAAGTCAAGAATCTGTCTTTATATGCAGTAAATCCTCAATTACATATTTGTCATACACATTTTTAAAAGACTATATAAAAGGTATTTGCATAATACAACCATAACAGAGCTACTGCATTGTGATCCATCATCTGAGCCCTCAAATACTCTCAGCAGGGTTTATATTCTATTTGCCACAAAAAGAAAAAAAAATTCCTAGACTCCTTACTTGATGTTAAAATATGCAAATTCCATATTCCTCCCAAAACTATGAATAAAACCCATGTTCATATTTGTGAAATTTTACTGGTGTTCTTCCACTTACAAACCCTCACATTTTCATTATCTCTTTAGAAGACCTTCTCTTCACAGAATTCAGTATCACACAGAAAACTGAAAGCTTTATGCATTAGATTAATTATTCCTGATATCACAGAAGGATATACATTTGGAAATTTAGACTGCTTTAAAGCTAAGAAAACTTATCTTTAAAAATCAATTTAATATAATATTTTATATTGATTTTCCTGATAGAAATTTTTAGGTTTTGGCTAAATATTTTTGACAAAAAAATCAAAGTTTTGACAAAATGTTCCTTGGAGAAAAATCCCTATTTCCTGACCAACTCTCTCTGGGACTACAGGTCATTGCAAACATTGCCATACATGTAATAATCGTCCTGTGCCCTGTATCTTTTTCAGCACCACATCCACAACTGTGATTTTATTTTTGTTGTTGTTTCACCTCACAGTATGTGTTTGTAGTAATGCCCATACCTGGCTGCTGCAAAAAGATTCCCCTTCCCCTCCCCATATCTGAATGGCATGGTAGGCATTCCCATATAAAGCCCATTTTTTTAGTGAGTTGTTGACATTCAGGATCTGCTTCTATAAATCCCATTGACTTCAATGGAACTAAATACAGGTGGAAGGGTTTGTGCTAGTGGATCCTGAGGCAAGATGCAGGCCATAGTCCTTTCTGTGCCTGTTTATTGCAAACGGGACATATGACTCATGGAGTCCAGTGTTCTGTCTGCAGTATTATAAACTTTGCTTAAATTGTACTTGAGATTTCTCAGTATTACTTCTATTATGGTAGCTTCTGATCAGAGCCCTTAGGTGCCACTGTGGTTAGAATATTAGGTAATAGAGGCACACGTTGAGTAAAGTAATATTTTTTTTTTATTGTACCAACTTCTGTCGGTGAAAGAGACAAACTTTTGACTTTATGCAGAGCTCTTCTTCAGGTGGTAGATAAGACATATAGAGCACCTGCAAACTGTTGTGGATTCAAAGAAAGAAACCAGGTGAAAAAAAATGTCTAAAAAGGCAAGGTTAAATGTGAAATTTCTCTAAGTGATGATTCTCTATTGCTGTTTTTTGGAGTAGCAGATTTCCCACCCACCTTAAACTCAGTGATATTTAAATCTGAAATTGTCATTCCATTGGGGCAAAGTACTAGTTCCTAGCATAATATCTTTGTGTAAAGTGTCATCAGTGTAATTGTAATAGGCAACACATTATAATGTAAGGGTTCTGGCTATATGGAGGCTAAATAAGATTAATTCTGTTTATTTTTTGAAGTAATAAAATAGATAAACATGAAGATTTGGAATTATCCAAGAAATATGGTACCTTTGCCAAAGTAGCTGCTGATTAGCAATAGAGAACAGAAGAGATTATTCTAATTATTATACATGGGAGTGAAGATGTTGCTTCTTTACTAGGCTTTTTCATATTGACACCATCTAAGTCACCTGAACAAAAATATTATTTAGGATCCATCTTTCTCCTTCAAAACTCATGTGCCTTTTGTTGTTTCACATTTATTTTACTGCACAATTAGAAACCAAAATCTTGAACCTGATCTTTTACTTTTTCCTGCAAACTCTAAAAATATAAGCACTCTTCTTGTAGCTCTCAACCTTCAGTACATAAATGATGGATATGCCCTTGGCCCCATTTCCTCCCAGTTTGAGATCTATAACCCTTTGGCTATTACTGTGTACTTTAAACAGATATACTCTGAAAAGCAGCGATGAGGAAAGCAGTTTAGCCCTCCCTTATCACAGATTGACAAAATATCATCACTGAACTCCTCTGGGAGATTATAAAAAATTGCTTCTCTCCCTTGGAGGAAAAGACTTAATGAATGAATCCTTAAATTTTATCTCTAGCAGTCAATACAGGACACAGGGAGCTCTGGAGTTTGGGCAAAGGACTAGTCGGTTAGAGCAATGACACCTAATCCTGAAACACATGAAGAGAAAGCTATTAACTAAGATTTATAAAATGGTTACAATCAGTTACCTCTCATTATTGCAGTGACATTCTGCTGTTATAGTACATTTAATACCCACGTTCCCATAGTTTTTATATGAATGTTATCTATTAATAAGTTAACTTATCTGTTGTTGTTAATTTGATTTATCCAAGATGTAATTCAATGCTCTATTTCACCACATACTTAGTTTTTAATATCATTTGGGTTTGCAATCCTGTCACCTTCTCAAAAGAAGAGGCATTTAATACAAATTTACTATACATGAAAAATTAAATGTGAGGTTCAAGTTATACATGTTAAAATCATGGTGTATGTATATCTGACTACTTTGTGTATGTGTGTGCACACACATGTAGTACATTATCTATCCCTGTACAGTACAGCGAAACACAGAAAGAGATTGTCTTTTGGTTAAGGCACTAGACTGGGACTCAAGAGAAATAAATTTAGTTCCCAGCTCTGCTACAGATTTCATGTTGAACCTTTGCCTCAGTTCCCCATTTGTAAAATGGGGATAATACTTCCTTTTTTCTCATCATTTGTCTGTCTTGTCTATTTGGATTTTATTATTTGGATAGGTAGTGCTCCATTTGGTGGAGATCTCTAGGCACTTGCATTATAAAAAAAAAAAATTAAAAAAAATTCCCCTCTCATCCCTATGGCTGGTATGTGTCTTCCTCAACCTCGGGTCCTCTACCAGAGGCCTGGGAGTTTGAGGGTTCTGCGCAGTATCT